>NC_088176.1:21299500-21606000 GCF_028769735.1 Zonotrichia leucophrys gambelii
GAACAGGGAAACAGCTGCCAAATACTAAATTCCTGTTCCTGTCAAAATTGTACTGAAGTCTGATACTAGGATAGGATAGGTACTCACTGGACTGTTCATAGAAATTATTTGATGTGGGCAAAATATTGACAGCCAATTTGGTAACAGTTCTGGTTTTTTTCTAATAGTGTCATTAGTTTATCAAAAGGCTCTTTTCAAGTTCTAATGCCACAGAATGCAAGATTAATTTGAAAGAGGCAATGCTTTTCAAACAAAGATTCATCATTCAATTTAAATATTTTTTAAAAATCACTTTTTTACCCCCTCATTCTGCTACATGAAGTCATCAAAACTGAGTTTCTCTCTTGATCACTGACAGATTCTCAAGTACTCTAATTGGAGGTTAACAGCCCTAAAAAGAAAGAGGCAGAAGGAAGAAGGGACAACAGCAGGCAGCAAGTTTGCTTTTCTTAGAGTAACACTGAAGAAGGGTCTTTAGGCAATGTAGGGAATAGCAATTCATAAGTATTGTGAAGGAGAGTGGACAATGAAGCTCGTGTGGAGTACAAAAAATATTCAAGAGGTGCTGTCCACTAAGGGATCTCTGATGTGTGAATGGAAGCTCCAGAAAGGGGCTGATAACATTACTCTGCAATTTTGCTGTATTTACAACTTCATTAAAAGTCTCATCACAAAGACCCCTTCCATAGTTTTTGGATTCAAATTATTTCATTACGTTAGGGGTTTGCGGGGTATTTTTGGCAAAGTTAAGTAGATAAGACTTCTGTTTCCTAATGGCACTTCAAAAAAGGTTCCTTAGTGGTTTTTTTTAGTACTGCAGGGAAGTTTGTAATACTGAATCTGTACAGAACAATAACCTGATGTGACTGTTGTTTACATAGGCTGTCCTGTGACACATCATAAGAACTCCTGTGCATGATTCTGCCAGGAATACAATGAGTGATGTTGAGCCCATCCTCCCCTGCTCCAAGTTAGGACCCAAGCTGCATTTCATGTCATGGCAGAAGGTAAAGGGAGCACGTCCTGCTGTGCTGGAGGAGCAGGATTGTGGCAGCACTGGGCTCCAAAGGGCCTTTCACAGGCACACCTGAATTTCATTTGCTTCAAGTGGCAGTTTGACCTACAAATGAGCCGTAGTTATGGAGAGAGAAGGCAGCAATAAAAACATAAAGCACAAACTTCATCTTCTGTAAAACCACAAACATTCTTTTGCTTCAGGCTCCAGCCAAACTGTAGTCAGTGCCCAGACTAGGCCTGGGTTCTTGCAGTCCTTATTTTGCTTCCCAGTGAGTCCCAGTGTACCTTGGCAAGCTCTGCCTTCTTTTGTGAGATGCTGACCAGGCTGTGGAGGATGGTGCCTTAGCTCAGTGTCCTGCTGAGTGATTTGAAGCTCTCCTGCTCCCACACCAGCAAACAGCACTACAGGGTGCTGTGGGGCACTGCTCAGTACCAGTGCTCCTCAAAAGACAGCAAAGTTTGTTAGCAAGTGCTTTAATGAGGGTGCCAAAAAGCAATTCAATCTGTGAGTAACAGGGTTGCAACACTTGGCCAAAGGCTCTACCTCTTGTTTCTGTCCTGCCAATTAAAAATAGCCCCCTGGCTAATGCCAGGGAATGTAACAGCCCTGCATGGCACAGGTGCAGGCTGTCAGTCAGGAGGCTGGAAATACCTAGAAAAGCACCTGCTCTCCTGCAGGCTCTATGGGATGATCATGAGGAGAGAGCAGAGGAAAAAGGAGAGAGGTTTGCAGCAGGCTCTGCTGAAGGTGGCCCTTGCTGAGGGTCTCTCTGCTCTGGAGATGACTCCTACCCAAAGGTGCCCCTCTGTTCAGTTGTTCTGGTTTTCTCTTAATCAGGCTGTTTCCCCAAGCTGTGGGTTGCTACAACTGAAAACCAGAGCTTTAGTTAAAGGCTGGTGTGTGCTTCTGGAAAGCTGGAACATGGAATACCACCACTCAGGTGCTATCTCATCCCAGCACTGCAGAAATGCTGTGTTGATGATTTGAGCTGAGATTCAGGCTGCAGGGACAGGCTGGTGTGAGGGCATGACTGAGTCAGGGCTGTACTGATGTGTGCAC
This sequence comes from Zonotrichia leucophrys gambelii, assembly GCF_028769735.1. Taxonomy (NCBI): domain Eukaryota; kingdom Metazoa; phylum Chordata; class Aves; order Passeriformes; family Passerellidae; genus Zonotrichia; species Zonotrichia leucophrys. Next base: position 21,301,578 of record NC_088176.1, read on the forward strand.
ATTGACCAGCAATGGGGTTTATATGCCAGAATTCTTTTATCATCTTCCAGGAACAGCCTCCTACAGGACAGTTACAGCCAAATCCACAGACAGCTCCTCCTCAGGCATTATCTCTACCACATGCAAATGCACCTGCCCTGGCTGGTGTGGCTCACAGATGGTTCACAGCCTGTGTCATTTTCACTTTTGCTTTCCAGGGGGATGTGGACTTTATCATCTGATGGCTGTTGATTTGCCCTTGGTGTTCCATATACTATTTATAAATACAAGTCCCTGCTCTGCTTTTCTTATGGCATGGGAGAGATGGCAATAAATGACAGAACAGCCCAGACACTGCAGCACCATGGGAAGCCACAACAGCACATGGTGTGGTGAGCATGTCGTCCAGAGGAAGACCATAGCCTGAGATTACCTTTATTCACATTCTACCCAGATGTTCAAAGTTCAGTTCCAGCTAATCCAAGGCTGCCATGCCAGATGTAGGAGGAATTTACACCTAGAGCTCCACAAAGATTAAGGACCTATCTCTGCTCTTTGAGTTAATCTGAAAAAATCCCCCACATAAGGCTAAATGCCCATATCATTATCATTGTTATTCTTGTTTCAGCCCTTAAGAGGCACTGGTCACCAGACCCAGCTGTGCAGGATGTGGGAGTATAAACCCATTTGGATCCTGGTAGGTGCTTGGCATGCAGGTCCCTGGTATCTCAAACGCCAGTCTGACCACTGAAGAACTGTGAGATTCATTCTCAGACAGGTAAAAAAGTTGCTGGCTTAGAAAGGAGGAATTCTTACTTCCCTTTGTAAGAAATGAGGGAGCTTAACTGAGGGTGGAGTGACAGATATATAAATTCATTCAGTGCTTCTGAAGACATTTATCAGGAGTAAAATAAAGGTATTTTGGGGTCTTTAATCAAGAGTGCTGACTTTCTTAAAGATTTTATCTTAATAGTTAGTAATATGTGGTGTTCTTGAAAGGATTTTTCTGTTTTAGATCACTAAGAAGAGTTCAGTTTTCTCTAAAGATTTTTTTACATTAATGTTCCCAAGTGCAGACAAGAAAAGGCTGAAGCTGACTTGGATTCAGATCCATATTTTCTTGATTCCCTTACCTCCTTTTCTTCCCTCAATCACAAAAGCCTTATGAAAAAGCTTGTATGGCATTATCCATCTTCTAATCATCCTCCCTGGGACATTGTCCTGCAGGATCTGTGCTAGGCATGAACTAACTTGTCAGCTTGCTACAAACACGGGCAGGGTAACTGAGGACTACCACCCTATTTAGATAAAGAAACCTAAAATAGGGTGTGGCTGATAAGATTGCTGAGTCTTCCAGAACAGACCTGTGGGGAATCTCATGGCAAAACCTCAGAACTCAGCAACTGTGCTCTCAGGCTGAGGATCTGTCTGGCACAAACCTTGTGTGCTGCTGCATCCTGTTTGCTGCCTCAGTATAGGCCAAAGGTGAAAGCTTTTTGGAAGGCCTTTTCTTCTGCCAGAAGTGATTAATGGAAAGCAGACGGCCAGCAGGTCAGAATAACAGCTTGAGTGCCAGGATCCTGCCAAAAGAAGTATCCTTGTGCAGTAGGATTTCTGAGCACTGGCTTTTGTCACTTGAACATCTGTATCCTGCTCTGAGGATTTCAAAGCACATCTGAGATTCATCCTCGTGGAAAATGAAAGCACAGTAGGTCCCAGGCATGCCAAAGATTGCAGTGGGCTTAATCAGACAAGCCCATTATACTGCTCTGGCTTCTCAGAGAGCTTATTTAAAAGAGTGAGAATATCTTCAAATAAGTGTCCTATACATAAATTCCCTGAGCTGCAAGAAATCAGGACTACAACAAAAGAAAATAAACACATTACTAATAAAGCTGCCTGGAATGAGGGACTGAGTAAAACTAAAAAAAAATCACAAACAAAAAACCCCAAAACAAAACCCAGCCTCCTCCCCCTCTACCCCACCCCCCCAAAATAATCAAACCCAAAAAACTGAGAGAGAGGGAAAACAATGTTTGTGCAATAGTTCTTGGTCCCATGCATCATGCAGTCTAAGCCAGCTGACAGAGCCTGATGGGATGGGAGCTGCAGGCAGTGCCAGCTGCAGAGGCAGGGAGAAGACAAGGCTGTGCATGGGTTGGCAGGCTGGATGCTGCACAGGAAGGCAGATGTATCAGAAAGCATCCACAGCAACATTTCACACTACTGTAACTGCAACTTGTGTCAGAAGAAAGCTGCCAACTATATTGAAAATGCTGCTGGAGGCTGAAAGCCTGGAACAGAATGTGCCCCTCCTGGGCATGACCCCAGCTCAGCTGAGACACCCCAGGATGGAGTCCTACACAACATGACTCATGTTATATTTGGCACTCAGCACAGCTAATCTTATGCTATAGTGCTGAACAAATGTTTGCAGCCATATAATGGTGCAAAGTGCAGAAGTTCACTGTATCTGAATCAGTCATCCTGGGCTGGGCTCGTGGATATACAACCTGGAACTGCATTTGATTAATGCAAAAGCCATCTTTATTTTAGGATTTTTGGTTTCATTTTTGTTGCTTCTTTTTCATAACCTGAGAAATTGTCAGAAATATTGGATATCACAGGGTTTGATTTTCAAAGGGTAGATGCTTCGTCCCTTCCTGGCTTGAAAGTGTTTGAAAAAAACCCTCTTTATTCACACTTGCAAAGTGCAGATATTTCATTTACTGCTGCTGGGTGAATTTTCAGTGGTGGCAGGACTCTGGGTGATGATGCCACCAAGCTGAAGCATGTTTGGCTGCTGCTTGAGGGAGCTGTTTCCTGTGTCTAAACAGGACCAAGATCACCATGTAAAGCATTTCACAAGCTTTATCTTTGTCATTCTTTAGCTTCTATTTTAGTATTCTGTATAATAAATCTTATATTATTATCTTCTGATCTCATTACAGTCTTCTCCTATGAATGTCTAATCTTGGTGGATGGATCTAACACATTGAAGGATGACTTTTGGGTAGCTGCTGATTTAATGATACTGGAAATACAGAATTGCCAACACCAACCATGAGACTCCCTGCATAGCTGAATTTCTATTTCTTCTATTACTTGCAACCTTGGTACAGCAAGATCTTTTTTTTCCTTTTTTTTCTCTGAAATAATTAATCTATCTGGGTTATTCTAATTAGTAGCTTTCTATTGCAGTCATAAAGAGTTACAAATTTTGTCCCTCTTACCAGGAGAAATAGGGAGAAGCTGTATTATCAAGAAAGCCCAACACCTGAAGCCTGACTCAGAATTATAATTTCTGTGGTTTGTTTGAATCTCCAAGCCTGTCTGCAAGAAGAATAGAAGTATTGAAGTAATTTCTTTTTTTTTTTTTTTTTTCACAAGGATACCTGAGGTGGGATAACTTAAATCAGTTTGGCACATGGGACTGAAGACCTGAGAAGTCAGGTCTTTAGTGCAAATAAGACAATAGAGAGAAAAGTTTCTAAGTTTCTCAACTCCTGAAATGCACAAAGTCAAATATCCATTTACTGAAGCATACCAAAACCATTTCTATTTCTCAATTTCATGGGCCCTGTCAAACAAAAATGCATGGATTCACACAAGGAGACCCTTGGATGTGCTGGATGACTGTAATACTCCAATGTCAGTGTCACTTAGGAAGCATAACCAAGCTATTGACGTTCACATGGAAAATACATTTGTAGTCAACCACTGCAGAATAGCAGGGTTTATATTATGTTTGGTAATTTTCTAAAATGTTGGAAGCTATTTCAGAAAAAAATGTTCAACTTGTTTCAAAATATATATTTTTACTACGTTCATGAACTTAACATGCAGTGTGTACCTAAGTTTTAATCAAAATGCAGCTGGAAATGTGAAGTTAAAAAGTATATAATAATTTATTGAATTGAATTGTAGTTCTTTGCTATATTCTATTTCTTAAGGTTATATTTTCTGTTTGAATTGTGTGAGTTGTCTGGAAACTTTCATCCTGGATCTGAAAACATCCTACCAGAAAACTTTATCTCTACATGACAAAAATGGAGCAAAGGCTCACTTCTCTCTCTGAAAGGATTCCTTCCTTGTGATCACTCCTTATGATCAATGAACCACGTGCTATTTCTCTATATATGTCCTGGCTAGCCTCTTAATGTTTATTACTTCCTTAATCTGTTGCTGGGTTAATTGAATCATTGGCCCATGTCCTGCTGTGAATGCCCATGCAGAGACAGAGCTCTGTTTGGTTGACAGCCCTCAGTGACATTTTTTACAAATATGTATTTTGTGGATCATTACTTGTAGAGCTTTGTCCTAAAGATCTGTCCTGGGTTCTGTAAGTGACAAAGATGAAGTGAGTGACACTGAAATTTTCCACAGCTTGCACCTGTGAGCCCATCTGTAACCACACACTATCCATTTTCCACAGCACAGGCTTTTCAAGTCCCTGCAGCATATTGTATCTGAAAGGCAGCAATTTTTAGCAATAGCTATTTCTACTGGTAGGCAGCAGCATCAGACAAATGTCTCTCCAAACCATAGTGTAGGAGAAATTTTTGAAATGTCTGAATTGTAAAAATGTGGTGAATGTGTTCTGAGGGTGGGAAAAAGGGCTGCCTAGACATGTCTTCCTTCCAAACCACTTCCTTCCACTAGGAAGTGGTTTAGTTTTATTTTAGAATGGTACATGATTTCTCCTGGTGGTTTGGCTGTATACAAATAATATGACCTCTTTAGACTGTGATATGTCATATTGTTGTACCTCTCTTGTTTCCTTTGAATGTGGAGGAATTTAGTGTGTGTATATTTATAAGCAATATCTTATCTTTCTATTACATGCTATGATAGTCTTACACCTGGGTATGCAAGTTTTTCAATGTGACATTAAAAAATAAAAGTTGTAGTTATATAAGGGTTGGAAAGCAGGACAATTTTTTCAATTTTCACTTTGTGCTGGGCTGTACAAAAGAGGTCAATGTCATTACTCCCTTTTTGAAGAAGGACAAAGATTCTTAAAGAGAAGTGAAATTAATTGCTTGAGGTAGACCTGTAGTAAAGCCCTGATTTCTTCATTCTTGTCGGCAGACACCTTTGCCCTTAGTCCTGTCACAGTTCATTATTCCCTTGTATTTGTACTTACTCATGCTTGTGCCTTTGGATTTTGCACCCTTTTCTTTTTCCTCCTGAACAGAGAAGGCATTTAGGGTTCTTATGCTCCTGAATGGTTATATGTAGGGACTGTCCATTCTGCTCAGCACCACAGCCAAATTTACAATACAAGGTTAAATGAGAAATCTCATTTCACTGTTTCAGCTGTGGGATGCAGTGTGCACAGGTGCTCTGGGGATATGGCTGAGACCAATTACATTAAGAGCAGAGATTAAGTGTGTGCCTCCATCAGTATGCCCGTAACAGAAATCAATTGCCAGACTGTACCAGGGGAGATCCTCCTCAAGTTTATAGGTTGAGTGGGTGAATTTTACTAGACAGCAAAAGGGCAATTTTTTCATTTGATATCTGAAATACCCACCTCAACATGAAATACACAGAGCTGTCTCAAATCATTTTAAGAACTATTTCAATTGGGCAAACAGCATTTTTCCTTATATAGCACTGAACATTTTAATTAAAACTTCAGAAAATATGTTCTGACTTACACAAATTTCTGGACTAGAATCTCCAATGTAATTAAATAAAAATGAATCAATGAAATAATGTATTACTAAAATAAGATATTTACTGCTGGTGATTAGGTGGATCTAACAATAAGAACCACTATCATGAGCTCTGCTGCACTGAGTCCAGCACTGAGCACCTGGACACTAACTAGAACATGACTACATATACACTCAAATTTCTGTGAAAGACGAAAAATCTGCCACAGGTCCTTTTTTTTATGTGTGTGTGTGTGTGCGCATGTGTGTGCGAAGGTGTGTGTTCTATTATCTCATATTCAAATGAAAATGCAACTATTAAAGAACTGGATGAATCACAATTGCTGGCAAAGTTTGCTTACGTTCCACATGCCGTGGAAGGGTGTGGACTACACAGTTTTTCAAGAAAATCATGCAGGAAGAAAAAGTAATAAATTCGCTACTTTTATATTTCTTTGCATGACTGCTGTCAGAATACAGCTGTAGATAAATGACTTCTTGTAGGTTTGTCCTATCACGACAAGCCTCCCCTCGCAGGTAAGCAGCATGTCAGCTTGCTCCGGGTAAAGTGCAGCCGATCCCAGACCAATGGGTTTTCCGTCAGCCCCGCGGGCGCTGTCCGGGAGCGCAGGAACACTCGGTGTGCTCCGACCCGTCAGTCCGCTTTAGAAAGGCGGTGCCATCAGCCCGGGCTCCCTGTGTGTCGCCGTCTCCCCTTCCAGAGCCTGGGCTGTCTCTCGGCACTCCCAGCACCGTCTCGGTGGCGCAGCCGGCCGGGAACGCCTGCCCTCCGCTGCTGCTGCCGCGCTCCCGCAAGGCAGCGCCCGGGGAATGTCGGGGAATGATGGGAATGACGGGAAATGACGGGAATGAAGCGCTCAGAGAAGCGTCGGCCCTGCCGGGGCTGTAGCACAGAGCGGCAGCGTTCGGCCGGCACTTCACCCTGCATTCCCGCAGGATAGAACCGGGGCTACGCCGCGCTCCTTAAGGCTGTGGATCAGCTCACGGCTGGTGCCGGGCATCGCACCCAAAGCCGAGCGCGACAGCCGCCGCAGCTGCGGGACCCGCTGGCCAGCTCAGCCTCGTCCTGTCCCACAGCACCAGCATCCTTCCCACGGCACATCTGCTTCCAAGAACCTCCGCTTTCCCCTCTGATCCATGGATCTTCCTTTCCCCAGCCAGAGGCGATGGTGCCTTTCGGCCACCGGAGCCAAGGCACGATCCGTGTCACAGCTCAGGCAGCCTGGCCCGGCTGGAGCTTCCTCGAAGTCCGAGCCCATTTGGGGCAGGAGCTCAGGTTCCAGCAGCCTGAACCCCCAGCCTGGCTGTTGTACATGGCCTGCCGTCACCTGCTGTGCTTGTAAAGCCTGCCACAAACAGGCACCTTAGAAAGAGAGGTGACCTTAAGAAAGACCTACTTTCAGGGAGAAATTGTGAAGTGCAGATTGGTATGACAGCAAATATTATTAGGATTTTAGCATTGTTAGTTTTTTAAAGAGGGAAACTTAGTCCTTCAAAAGCAAATGGCCAACATGTGCTGTTACTGTAGAGATGCTCTCAGGTTTAGAGCTGTACATCAGAGCAGTTTACAATAAAGACCATCATCAGAATATTCTGAGCACAATAAGGACACCCTGTAAATAATGTGAAAGGTTGTGAAGCCAGGATTGCACTTTTTTTCTTTGGAGAGGGATTTGCCTATTTTCTGCTCCCCCTCTCCAAACCCCCTTCTGAACACAGAACAAAACTCTTGGGCACAGTCCCCTGCATGTTCCTCCTCCATGGCTCAGCTTTGCTTTGTTTCCACCAAGTTGTTATTTACAACATTTAAGTTTAACCGTGGAGTGGCTTCAGTGAGAGACAAGGCCATAAAAACATTGCCCAACGTCTTGTGCACGTGTGTCCCTCACTGGGCCAAGCTATACAAGGAGAAAAGCAGTGTCCTGGAGGCAACCTAATTCTTTTCAGCAAGGCAAGTACAGTCTTGGAGGCCTTTTGCTCTGCAGCGTTAATTCCTTTGGTGTAAAGTGTGCTGGGTTTTCTAAGACCTGTAATCCTCAGTCAATTTCTTACAACAGAAAAATTTGTAACCTCTAAAACTAAGTGCCATGCATCCATTTGACACAGTAACTGCTACAGCCTTCACCATGAGCAGGAATGTCAACAATACAGTAGCTGAGTAACTGGTCTCATATTTATTTCAAGTGAGAACTGTTGCACCAATCTCTCAAACCTATTGTTTGGCATAAGTGATTTGGAACGCTTATGCCATCATACCTGGGCATATCTCTTTGAGCTTCTCAGTGTGCTTTGCATTAATTGTTGTGTTTTGCTTAGAGCTCAGCATCTAATTGTGTGATTGCCCCACCCTTTCTTGAATTTATCTCCTGCAAGGAATGAAGCCTATTAATTAACTTATTTCTGGATGTCAGGACACCTGATGGTTTGTAAATCTATCAGGAATATAAAAAATGTCTTATTCCTTGAAGATAAAAAAGCCCCAACAAAAGAAGGCAATGAAAACTGCAAGAAAAAGAAAATTTAAGGAAAATATTATTATCAATCAAATTAAAAATCAGAAGAATGAGTAAGTACAGGCTCTTCTGCATGGGGTTGTTTTATATTTCAGTTTCTTCTTGCTCTTCAACAGAACCTTTTCCACATCCTTCTTATTATTTATTTGGGAATAAGATGCTTTAGTATTGAACATGTACTAGAAGAGTGTGCAGAATCTCCAAAGGCCACAGTGTCGCCACAGGTAGGATTGGATTTTTAGTTTGCTTGACTTGTAGAGCCATGGACAATCACCTTTCATTAGTTATGTAGTTGTAAGGTGCTCTCTGTCTCCATTAGTCTTAGTAGGTATTGCAAACAAGCTGGCTCCCTTGTTGACTTTCTCAAATTTGGTTTCTGTTTACTTTCTGTAATGGGTCTAATGCTGGCTAAATGCCCATGCACTAGAAATTATTTACTCATTTCCTGCTCTGAGATATGGATTAGGAGGAGGAGGGCAAAACAGGCTCAAAACTTTAAAGGGTATAAAGAAAACTTTATTAACAAAATTAAAAGGAAAATAATAAGAAAATCAGAATAAACCTTCAGAACACTTTTCCTCCCTCCACACCCTCTTTTCTTTCCTATTGACAACATGAAGAGAAAAAACCTGGGACTTCCAGTCAGTTTATAACCTCTAAAATAGTCTTCAGTTCTCTTAGAGAGGGGAGTCTCTCTTGCAATGCTATGGAGACTCCTCCACAGTAAACAGTTCTCTCCTGGCTTTTAATTTCCATGAATAGCAGCTGCCTGGAAATCTGCAATCGTGAAGTCCCTCCCATCTTTTTTGCAGCCTTCCCACAGCTGCATTCATGGGCCATGCCAACTTATTGGGGTGCTATTTTTAAGGATGAGCTGTTCTAGCATAAAAACAAGTTTTTTTAATCCATCTCTGGGAACAGAGATTTTCTTCTTCTGTTCCTTGGGAAAGGTTTCTCATTTCTCTCTGTTTAAACTTTTCATTGGATCACAGCTACTGCAACATCTGCTTATTTCAACACTGATGGTTCTGCTCATGGCTGTAGTTAGAACACGGCATCTACCCAACGCATTCTCTGAATTCCAGGGAAAAAACCAGAGTTTGATATATCAAATACACCTTCACCATAGTTTTACAAAAAGAATTTCAGCCCAATTTTAAGGCATCTAGTCAATCCCCTCCCATCGTAGAAAAGTACCCTTGGCTTTGTTTGTTCTGAATTTGTTTCTTGGTAGCTTCAACTGTTTTCCACCCTTTCTCTGCTGGTTACAGTTTCATAATATGAAACTGTATGCTATATGCCCTAAAGAAGCTTGTTTCAGAATGAGGCAGCTGTTCTTGCTAGACCTTTATTAAGGCTTCTCCACCGAATCATCAACTGGAGATCTGCATCCGGAGGGGAGAGCAAACAATGACTTCAGGCTCATGTCAGAAGTGAATGTAAGTTATCTGAACTGTGTGCTGGACACTGGGACGTACTGCAGACACTTGCTCTCTTTTTGTTGCTCACACAGACTACTGCAGTAATTGTGATTTTAAACTGTGGAGAGAGAAGCAGAGTTTGTGTTCAAATGGCAGTAAACTTGCAGTGACCTGTGGGTTGTTTTTCTCCAAGTGGTGCCAGTAAAACAGGTGATCTGGTGTCGTTTATACACAAATATGGCTGTATTCACAGAAAATGGTAACAGTTCAACTGCAAGTGGCCCCTAAACCTGAGAGCTGCTGAATTTCAACAGAAAACCAGCCCATTCACAGGAAGTGCACCTACATAGGAGTGTGTGCTCTAAATGGTATGAGGGGATTCCTAAGAAGGAAGGTCCAGAGTAATTCAGAAGGCTTGCTATTGCAGGCCTGAAGCTGTGCCTTTTTGGTGCTCTGAGCTTTAGCAGATATGCTGAGAGGAATAAGGCATGGTTGTACAAGGCAGGGGCAGGGCAAGAGTGAGTAACAAACACTGGCAGGCAGAGGCTGTTGCTACAGAACCCCGGAATGCAGAGGAGTTTGAGTGCTCTTGTCTGTCTCAGATTATTGCTTCTGCCTTGTCTCACAAAGCAAGTGATTAATTGATTTTTTTCTCAGGGCGGGGCAGTAATTGCTTTCCTAGATTGCTAAAAATAAAGCCAAACCATTACTAAAATATTAATCTTTAAAGGGGGGGGGGAAGCAGAATGCTGATGTGTCCTATAAGCAACTGAACTTTTATCCAGAATGGATTTATAGTACTGGTAAGAATAATAAATGCATGTCTTTAAATAATGAGCAACCTATTCCACAATCTATTTTTACTTAATCAGATCTCTGTTTATTCCGAATGTATGTTTCCATGTACAGTAAGACACACTGGGTTTCTTTTCCTACTGTTATTTCTCAGTATGTGGCTTTCCTTCTTGATTCATCAACACGTATTTATCTGTGCAATGCCAAACTGTGTTAGTTAAAACTGTCAGAATGAAACATCTCTTGGGTCTCTTGGTGTGAAAGCAATGGACTTGCACACACACCAAGAAAATCTGTTGCTTATCTTTTACTATAGCAAGAAGGTGCTGACTGGCATTATGTTGGGCCTTGCTGCTAATCTGCTCTTTTCTTAATATCCTGGATAATTACTGTTGTACCATGTGTTCTGGGAAATGAATTGTGCTATTATGTATTTTTCATATCACACAAATATATATTTTTCATTTGTAAATGAATTTCACTTTCTTGAGGAATTTGAGATCATGTCATAATCCAAGCAAGGAGAGAAGAATATGAATTTTAGAAATGGCTGTTGTGCAGTTCCTTGGCCTTGCAATGGTCTGCATTGGTGATTCCTCCTGCAGAGCTCTGCAGAGGCTGCTGCACAATAGTCGTGTGACTGTGGTTTCCAGCTATGATTTATGGTCAGACAGCACTATCTAGGAAAGCTTTGAGGGTCATTGCTTCTCTTGGCCTGAGACATGCTGTGCTCTTATGGGGGGGCGTCTGTGGGTGGTGACTGGAAGAGGTAAAAACGGAGCTAGGCATTTGGAAAGTCTGTGGTAACTTGTCTGCAGGAGGCACGAAACGTGATTTGATGGACTAGAACTGCCAGAGCAGCAATGGGAGAGCCATCCTGCAGATGTCCCTGTGTGTCTGCGGCCTCGGGGCAGCAGCGGAGCGTGTGAGGTGCGCTGTGCTCAGTGGCACAGCGAAGGCGAGCAGCCCTGCGGAGCGATGCCGGGCACTGCGTCATAGCCCCGAGCTCCGCGGCCGCTGTTCCCTGGAGCAGGAAAAGGCTCCTGGGGCCTGTAAAGAGGAGCAGGGGCTGTGCCCGGCAAGCGCCACCGGCGCAGAGGCCCCAGCTCTCCGCGGCTTAAGGGCGGCTGCAGTCCGTGTGCCAGGCCGGGAGGCGGGTGGGCCCCGAGAGGGTGACCGGTAGCTTCTCAGGAAGGGCAGCGGCGCGCGGCTGCTGTTGTTTGTACAGCCGGCGGCCGCCCGTCTCCAAGGAGAGAAGAACGTTGCCCAGCAGGCCCCGGGGCGTAAGGATCCCGGGCGCGGCCGCTGCGGCCGCTGCGGAGCTCCTCCTGCCCCGCGGGCGGCCCCAGCCGCTCCGCCCGCCCGAGTGCACCGGCCCCGCCCGGCCTCGCCCCTTCGCACGGCCCGCCTTCCCGCAGGCCCCTGCCGCCGCCGGGGCTGCCCGGCCGAGCGCCTGCCGGGCCGCGGCGCCGCGGTCCGGCTTTAGGTTCGGGGCTGCGGCGCCGCCCGCGGCCCCCCGAGCTCTAGGCCGCGGGCGGCGGCGGCTGCCGTGGGGCCGGTGGTAGTGTGGCGCGGCGGGCGGGGCAGGCGGCAGGATGGGCGGCCCGGGCAGCCCGGGGTCCTCCGGGACGCCAGCGGCGGGCGGGCGGACTGGTGTCTCCTTCACTTCGCCCTCCAGTGCCCAAAGCTGCAGCAGCGCGGTCTGCCGCACCCCTGCACCCCCCCGTGACCGGCCCGAGCCCACCTGCCCCGACGACCGGCCACAACCAGCACAAGCAGGTGCCGGCCCCGGCCGCTACCGGCCCTGCGGGACAACGTGGGGGGGGGGGCGGGCGGGGCTCGCCTGGCGGCGAGCGGGTCCGGGGCCTCGTGGGCCGGGGGTTGCGGGGCCGCAGGCTCGTCCCAGCGCTCCCGGGTTCGCGGGGCGGGCGGGGGGCTCTCCGTGGCCGCTGTCCCCGCGGCCGGGCTCGGTTGCGCGAGGCGCGGCGGGGCGGGCGGGTCAGGCCGGGATGCCCAAGATGGCCGCGCCGAGCGGGTCGGTTCACCTTGCGGCGGGGCGGGCGGCGCGCCTGGCGCCCGGCCTGGGGCCGCCGCTCGGCCCGGCCCGCGCTGCGGCCGCATCCCGCTCGCCCCTCGCTGCCCTTCCCCTCCGGGAGGCGCTGCTTTGCTACCCCCGCCTCGCTTCCTGAGCTCGTAGTCCATTTCCAGGTCTTGTCCTTTAAGTTTCTGCATGGGCCTGGCCGATATTAGGCTTGCGTGTCCACCTCCGGTCTGTGAATAGAGAGACGGTTAATGCAAGGGTAAGGAGGTGGCTTTTTTTAAAGCTCTCTGCACTATCAGTGTAATCCTGAAGGTCACCGTGTGTCCGGTCTATTTTAACAAATTAATTTTTAAATAACCTTAATTCCTCTGCTATTTATTGGGATACTGGGATAATTTCTGCGTAGTTGTTGCTTTTCTAAATTACGTGAGTACACATTTTTTAAAAAATCTATTATAGGCTGATATGATTTCTAGTTTGATCTTGAATATCTTGAGATCTTAAAAGTGTTAGAAATCCTAATAGAGGCCTGTGGCATTTTTTAATTGACGAGTGTGAGAGTTTTGAAATACTGCCTCCAAGGAGAACTGTGATGTAGTAATTCCAATAACGTTAATGTATTTTTCTGTTCTTGGGGTGACTTATTTTTTCTTTATATCGCGGAAGAAAGCATGGTTGTGTCTCCCGAGTAACAGATTAATTAAAATTTTTTCATCATGGTGGCATGAAACAAAGATTAGGGTGGAGCTCTCACTTGGCTCAAGTATATTCTGTACTTCAGGTCTATTATTTTACAGTTTTTAAAGCAAACCTGTAGTTGCTAAATGATGCTAATTGTTTAGTGACTTCTGATTAGTAGTTTTTAAGTGAAAGATGCTTCAAAATAGGGTTGGAAAAAATTATTTGTCATTTTAAGAATTTGCGAACCTGTCTAACATTGAAGGACACAGGACTGATTTTTTATGGCCCTGTTATCATTTAATGAGCGTTCTGACGGTGCCACTGGTTTATCAGGCATTTAGTGTATCCAAAATTAACTCTTGGTTTCCTGTTTTGTCCTCATCCATCCCTGTCAGTATTACAGTATATTATTAGAACAGCACAGTGACAGTTGTACTCTCTTTCAACATTTTATCACACAGCTTGTATCTGTAGACTGGAATGTCTGACAAATACTGGTTGGTTTCCCTGAAGTGGTAAGGATGCTTAACTAGGCCAGATAAAACAGTAGCATCCTTTTTACTGTAATAATCCTCTAAATTTTGACGCAGATACAAGTTTGTTACCTTCTCAGGACATTTCTGCTTAGCATAGATCTCTTTTCTGTACTGGTTGTCTGGTGAGCTTGGAAACAATGAAAACAAAAGGGAAAAGCTCGTTTATTTATACTGTAAAAGCATGTCTGTGGTAAAGGCTAATATAAAACTCCAAAACTAGAAATTATTATTTTTCTGGCAATTCTAGTTAGAGGTGAGATGTACTCATTAGAGGAAATGTGTTGCTAAGCCTTCTGTGTAAGATGTTCAACTGCTGAATTGTAGGGGTGCTGTACAGCAGAACTCTGCAGGCGAGAGTTCTCACGCTCCCTTGTAATTGGTCTATCAGCTGCTGCTTTCCATGGAATAAATAATAGGAACCATTCAATGGCATCTCACTGGAATCGGGGTCTGTTCTTCTATAAACTTGAATTTGGGCTAAGCTTCTTTATGCGTCAGATGCTTTAAGCCATTTTCATGTCTCTTTAAAAAAATGTTTAGTTTAACTCTGTGGAAACCAGACTTGTTCTTGAGCAAGTGATAGATGTCTTGATATAGTGACTTGGTTGTAGAGTTTAGGCATCTTTGCTAAAGAAGTTTTTCTGAATTTGTGTGTATGTATGTGAAACTGAGTGTAAATATTGTTTCTTAGAGGAAGTTTAAATTATCCCCTTAGGGCAATAGGGAGCTGAAGTAGAGTGCTCTGGAAATCTGCATTATGAATTGTAGAAAAATAAGGAACAGTCTTCTGCCTTCCTGTTGATTGCTAAAGTAGTTTGGTTTTTTTTGTTGTTGTTTTTGTTTTTTTTTTTTTATTAGTAGCAGTTCATACAATTTGGCCGCATATGGCAGATGTAATTAGGGTTTGGAAGTTAACATGTGAGAACACTGCCATTGTTATTTTTCAAGTTCTAAAGATAGTTTTTTCATTTACTTAAAAAGAAAAAAAATCAATCCACCACACTAAAGGAAGATAAAAAGTCAATTATGTTAATCTGAGTCTCTCAGCTAAACCAATGTGACAAATCAGTTTGAGAAGATAAGATTTTTTGTTTGCATGTATTTAGCCTTTTCATGGCCTTGTCTAGTTAGTTTCATTTTCCCCTCTTCCACAGTTTGGGGGGAGTTATTAATATACTCTGTTTCCTATATTTCACAACTTTAAAATACAGGGCCTCTGTAACAGCAGCCTCTTGCTATAGAAATGATGGGAAAACAGTGTTTGAAGGCAGTGCAGATAAGAGTGCGTGTTCCCAGGGAGGAGAGCGATAGGGGCCTCCCCGAGGCCTGAGCCTGCTGTGTGTGCATGGGGCCGCAGCTCATCTGCACTGAGCAGGGCTGCCAGAGGCTCCCTGTCTGAGAAAGGCACTTGTAGGGAGATCTCTTCTCCCAGACCCCACACTCCTCCTACTTGGCTGTTTTAAACCAACAGGACAGCTTCCCAAACTTTAGGTTGATTGCTGGTTAATGGCATTAGATCTTTCTTTTAAAATTGTATGTCTTCAGTGTAAAATATGGGGCAAAAATGGTGTTGGAGAGCAGATACGCTCTCTGCATTTTCAAAACTAAAACCTTGTGGGTACTTTGAGGTAGTTTTCATAAACATGTGTCAACTTTGATTTTGTGGAACTTCAGGGAGTAACTGTCTGCATTACAGGGTTTTAGATTTCTAGTGTCCAGGTTTTTGGCAGTGGCTATGCCAACTCTGGAAATGTGAGTTATTAATTAATTCCTGGTAATGAAAGATGTATGGATAAATCTACCTGAAAAGTTAAGAACTGGATGGTCTTGTAATGCCTTTTCTCTGCCGTGCCTCTTCTCTGCATAAGCCAAGAAAACATCTCGTGTTCACAGTGACCTTCAGTGAAAACCTGCGTTTCCCAGAATACTGTAGTGTTGTATCTATTAATTTTAAATATATAATTATTAATTGTTTTCATGTAGCAGAATCTGCCTTAAGGATTATCTTGAAAGAATTGTGGTAGCATTTTTTCATGTGTGCAGTGGCAGAAGGTTCATTATTAATTAACCCTTTACCTTTCAGCTCCAATGGCGATTCCTCCAGCATATGTAGACCTTGGCAAACCTGCCAGAGATATCTTCAATAAAGGATATGGTAAGAATAATACCTTTTATAAGTGGTGTTTGAGGTGCAACAAGAATTGCCTTTTTAAGTCTGTATGGCAAATTGAATGATCAAATGCCAGTGTTCTTGGGGAGGAGGAAGGTGTGCTGTGTTTTTTATCTTTACCACCAACAAACTGATCGTTGAAGGCTTTTTGTGGCTTGTTTTGATGTGAAGGCTGTTAAGTCTCACTGCTTGAGCCACATAAATGTCAGAGGTGTACAAGTATGCAAGAATGCCAGCAGCAAGTGTAGTTTAACTTAGCAGCACTTTGTTTACTGCTCTGTCTGTGCCACAACATTTGTTGATATAGAAGGGGTTATATACCAGTCTAATGTAGCCTTTTTTGGACTAGAAAGAGGAATGGCTATTGGGATAAAGAATCCTTCTGCATCTTGAAATGCTTTAATACCAGATAGCTGCATAGTTAAATCATTCTTTGTTACAGTGCTCTTTCTTTCTGGTCTTTGGAAATGTGGGGTTTTTTTTACTGAGACTGTTGCTCGTCTCTCTGGATGACAATGTGAATTGACACTCTCACAAAACCTGCTTATATTCCATTGGTTGTGTATTTCCCAGTGACTTTGCTTTTACAGTTTTTTACTTTGAGATATTTTGTCTTGGTGCAGAAAGAGGTGGTTTATGGGTTGGGATAGCTCTTTAAAAGGCATTGACTATTGTATAAAAACTGTTCCATTCCAGGAACAGAAAATGTATTTTCTTTCAGAAGCATCATTTGGTAGTTAAATATGCTCATGCAGAACTGAGAGGCACTTCCCTGCCTTAGTTTGGAGAGGCCTCCTTTACCTGGCATCTGTATGCTGAAGTCAGTCTATAGCTGTTTATGCATATTTATGTAGGACACTGCTGAGCCTGAAAGACCAGCTTGTTCAAAAATGTGCAGGGCCTTAGTTAATCATGTAACTTTGACTTCTGTTTATTAAGGCTTTGGGTTGGTGAAACTGGATGTGAAAACAAAATCTGCAAGTGGAGTGGTGAGTTTAAGTAACTTTTATTCATTATATATTTTTCTAGCTATATTCTGATACTTAGTTAAAAGGGGTACATTTCAGATACTCTTAAGTATTTTATAGGCTATATGAATGATAAATATCTGGTGTTAAATAATATCAGAAGACCTTAAAGTTCTGAACGTATCACGAATATTGCCTTGTTTAGTAACCTTTTTATAATAAAAGGGCTTATTAATTGTCCCTGGTCTTACATGTGAAGGTAAACAAATAAAGGATTTTAATATACCAATTATAGTATACAGATTTTATTTCTGAAGTACCTTTGGTACTGTTTGGTGGAAAATTCTGGCATCTTGGTTTTTGTATGAAGTAGTTGGCATTGAATAAGAATGTTGAATCTTTGACTCTTCTAGGTACTTAGGTGCTGCAGTAGTGTTCCATGCAAGATGTCTTACCATGCAAGCAGTGCCCCTGTGACTTTTATCTGTTTCTATAGCAGACTTTGCAAAATACAATGGTAGTTTTTTTTTTTCTCCCCATAACTGGAGCCTGAGTCCTGTAACTTAGTGTTAGAAACAAGGTTCATGGGTTGTATGCTCTGTTTTTTCTAGAAGTCTGTATGCCAGCCGAAACACAGTTTGCAAGAGCCCTTACTATTACAGAGGTAGTTGTTCTTACTGTGGCTTGTTTCTTTGGAGGGCTACCATTTATGCTGGTAAAAAAACTCTGAAAAATCCAAGCCCTAAAGTGAATCCCGTATCAGTTACAAGCCATCCTTCCCAGGAGGAGAAACTGCTGCCATATATGTACTACAGATGTTTTAAAGCAGAGATAAGAAGATAATATAATCATTTGTTTCTCCTGAAGCTATTGTCCCAGTGGTTACAGTCACATAGACCCTGTGCAGTAAGAATAGTACAAAGCAAGAAGTTAAAGCTGAAGGTATTTGTGTAGTTCCCATCCCTTGCCAAGAAATAGACCTGCTAGAATTATGCAACTGTGTATGGTGTCACTAACATCATACAGATAAATGTCTTGGACGTGGTCAGATTTGATCAGCCACCATTAAAGAACAGTCTCATGTTTGTTTTGTGATCCTGGAGCTTTTACTAAGAGTGCCTAAGGACTTGCAATTTCAAATCTGTTTCCTTCTGGGGAAGGTGAGTGTGGAAGTTTGTTTGAAAATAATGTGTGTGGAGGAAGACAGAGATAAAAATGTTTATTTATATGTTTTAAAAAGTTGAAATAATGGACTTCTTAAATCATAAGGGCAATAATACTTCACTGGAAAGAGCTCTTTAAAAGATATTTGCAAACCTGGCTTTCACTTCTAATTACCTTCAGTTTTTGAATAGTGGTACACAGAAACTATTCATTCTGTTCTTTGTGAGAGACATCAGCGTGTACTTCCTTTAATAAAGAAATGTGAGTGATACTGTTGATTTCTAAGTTACTTTGAAGAATTTCAGGTCAGATCATACCATACTATAAACCCAGCCTGTTTGCTAAGCTCCCACTTCAAATGTTATTTCTGTGTGTCATTGAACCAAGGTGCCAGGGCAATAGGAATTTTGTAGGTGTAGTAGAAACAAAGGAAAGAGTAGCTGTGCCTATGGATAGTATGAAAGGCGAGTGCATTGGGCAGACTAAGAACTCTTAAAAAAACAGTTAAAACCCCAACCCAAACAAAAAAGCAGACCACCCACCCCACCCCCAGTTTGGAAAATGATGCCATTCTATGACCTTTTACAGCTGCACACTGTAGAATGTAAAAAATACACTAAATCACAAAATACATATGTGTATGTCAAAATCACAAAATACTTATATTATCTTAAAGAATTTTACTGGAGTTGTAATACGTGCCTAATATATTCTTGGCTCTTGGTTTGATTTTTAAGTTGCTCACTGGGAGTATCAAACTGAACCTTAAATTTTTTAGAACTTGTTGCTGCTTTTGAGGAGAGTCCTTGTGATGGCTACTGTCTTGCTTTGGAGTTAATTTGCCACCTGTACATTTTGTAATAGTGGCAGGAACACTGCAGTTGAGATGGGGGTTGTGGAGAGTCCTCCATGTGGGCATGAGTCATTAATTTTTCTTGGCTGTGCTAGTCTCCCTTCTCCCCTGCAAGTTGTCTAGTGATTTTAAATTTTTTCCATGTAATAGAATCTTGGTGGTTGCTGAAGGAAACCCTATGTAATGCTTTCAGGATCACATGTGTCTTCTGTGCTTTTTAGGAATTCACAACATCTGGTTCATCGAACACAGACACTGGAAAAGTGAATGGAAGCTTGGAGACCAAATACAAGTGGGCTGAGTATGGTCTGACTTTTACAGAAAAATGGAACACAGATAACACTCTGGGAACAGAAATTGCAATTGAAGATCAGGTAATAGATTAGGAAAATATTTATTGGTTTTACCTCTGTGTAAGAACTGAATTTATAGCTTTATCTTATCTTCTTCCCCCTTCAATTAGCTTGCCAAAGGCTTGAAGGTGACATTTGATACAACTTTCTCACCAAATACGGGGTAAGAATTGTTAACATTTTTAGCTTACTTACGGAGTCACAGCACCCATGGTCCATTGATCTGGTCTGTGGTATTGACAGAGCTTTTTGTATGGTTTGCTATTGATCCAGCTTAGCAAATCACAATGCTAAAGGCTTCTGCTCTTTACCATGACATCACTGTGGGGTTAGTATTGCACATTTCACAACTTTGCTTATTTTCTGGGATAGAAATACTGGAAGATTGCAGGAAACATGAAAGTGTTTCTGCATTCATCAGAAAATGCCTGCTTGCCATAGCCCTGGGTGGTCTGAATTGGCTGGCTCTACTTTTACCTGATCCAGGGGATGCATGTGCAAGACTTGTAGATATGTTGTGTAGAGTCATAGGGCTTGAATCTTGCTGATCACTGAGGAAGATCATATATGCTTAACATAACTCTTTTCTCTGTTTCAGAAAGAAAAGTGGTAAAATTAAGTCAGCATATAAACGTGAATGCATAAACCTTGGCTGTGATGTTGACTTTGATTTTGCTGGGCCTGCAGTCCATGGTTCAGCTGTCTTTGGTTATGAAGGCTGGCTTGCTGGTTATCAGATGACTTTTGATACTGCCAAATCAAAATTGACAAGAAATAATTTCTCTGTGGGTTACAAGACTGGAGACTTCCAACTGCACACTAATGTGTAAGTACTGAAAACTTCTCCAGCTTTCCAGAAGCAGGCTTTTTTTTAACTTCTAGTCAAAATACAAATGCTTGAAATATCAAGAGGTGCTTACAAGGTCATTAATGGAGTGCATTTTTCAATAGGAAACTCAAAATAAATGTAAATGATACTTTGTATCTCTCCTTCAAAATGAAACACATGGGACTGGTCAGCACTTGCAGCATATGTGGTACTGATACTGAAGTACATGCAGATTGGAAGTGCAGTGCTTCAGTTATGCACAACTGATCAAAATGCTTCTTCTGGCTATCCCATTATATTGAATTGTATCAGATTACAATTAAAGACCAGTAGATTTGTTAGAGGTAGTAATTAATGTTGCATTAATGCTGTAGTAGTTTCTAGAGCAAGACCAGAGCATTGCTTCTGGGCTTTTTGTGGAGGTTCGTCTTCTTGCTTGTCAGGGATTAAGAATGCATGAAACAGTGTAAACAAGTGTAAGACATCTTTCTTCAGACTTATTGCCTTTAGATCTTACTCCAGAGCAATCTGATCGAGACTTAATCAAAAACATGATGTTTTCAATCCAAGTAAATAAAATTGGTGGAGTTCTAGTATGTTTAGTAGTTACAAGTTTTGCTTTTGAAGGGAAAGCATGGGGATTGTATCTCTCTGAATTCATGGAAATTGAGGAATATAGGAGAAAACTATGAAATACTTTAGAGTCTGGGCTGTAAGAATTCCATTTCAGTTTGCTAATGTAAAACATTGTGACAGATTTTTGAAAGGTCATTCAGTTCTCTAGGAGTTTCACATATTCAATAATCATAAGTGCAGAAGGCCCATTTTGTAACCATTAACACATATTGATCAGTTTGTAAGGATTTGATCTAGAATTTTGTTCAAGGACTTTGTTTGGCAGTTAACATGAGAATTAGCTGTAGCACTCTAAAATACCTTTTTATTTCCATGAATTACTGTAGTTTAATTTTGCCCTGAAGCCTTTGTTTATCTCCCCTTCTCTTTTCAAAAAATCTGAAATAACTCAAATTTTCAAATTCTTATTTGAATAAAAATCTTTTTGTAAATCCTTTTTTTTTTACTACTTCTGGAGTGGATTATGCAAATGGAAAACTAACTTTTCTCTTAATTTATGCAGCAATGATGGTTCCGAATTTGGTGGGTCAATTTACCAAAAAGTGAGTGAGTCTCTTGAAACTGCTATAAACCTGGCTTGGACAGCAGGTAGCAACAGCACTCGCTTTGGCTTTGCAGCTAAATACAAGTTGGATCCCACTGCTTCTCTTTCAGTAAGTATGGCTGTAACCTGAAGGGCTGTGCAAAGTACAGTGTATTTTCAGTTGCTGTGAATCCCTGTGTTATTAGTACAGTTTTTGGGGAGTTCTGTCACATTCTGTAAGAACACTGGCAATACTGGTTAAAAGTTGATAAGCAGCAAAGTTTCCTTTATGTTACAAAGTTGGAATCATTTTGTTGGGGAAGTGATGCAAAGTGAGATTAATAATTTTGTATATATTGTTTATGATGATATTACCCAATGTTTGCTGCGTGATTGACAAGATACTAATTCCTGTGTAATATGAACATGGAGGAGTCCTCTGATGTGGCATTTTTTAGGAGACTGGTGATAAATGTCTCTGGCCTTCTGAAAAGGGGGAAGTGGTGAAGTTCACCTATGAAACTATGTTTCAGTAACAGTTCTTCCTGCCCTTACATTCCTTCTGCTCTTAAATATGTTATTGCTTCAAATTGTTACTGCTTCAGCTGTAAGTTGAAGGATGAGGGCATAGCTGGAAGGAGAGAATTCAGGAAACACAGGTGAACTGAAAGAACAGATAACATTTGGTTAAACTGATAACAGCAGTGTTGCCATAGTTATTCTAGATTCTAAGTGGTAACAAATAACTAATCAGTTTCAGCATTTCAGTTGCCTTTTTTTTTTTTTTTAGGCGAAGGTGAATAATTCTAGTCTAATTGGAGTGGGTTATACCCAGACCCTGAGGCCAGGTAAGAGCTGTCATGTGAATTATATCATATATATATCTTCTATGCATCCTAAAAAAAATAGAGGTCTCTGCATTTATATGCATTTTTTTCCTTCAGAATATTTTTTCCTTTGAACGCCAAGTAGATATTTTACAGTAGCTTCAGTCATACATCAAACCATTATCTAAGCAAGACAAACTATTTTATCTAATGGTATTAATATATTCCTCACTGATCTGTGCAGGAGTGGACTGTATTATGTTTGACAGCCTAGCTTTAGGCTAGGCAAAGCATGTCTTCTTTTTTGGCACTGCTTTGTCCAATCATACTGTGTTGAATGATAGCAGGTCTTCAAATTATGAGTAATTGTCAAAACCTCACACTTCCTACTCTTCATATTTAGTAAACAACCCCTCCAGACCTTAACTTGTTCCACTTAGGTATGAAAGCACCTGTTAAGGCTGTATTGCCATTGGTTAGTTCCTTATTTGAAAAAATCTAGTTTCATTCCATCCCTCTATAGCTAGGAGTGTTTGTGCACAGATCTCCTCCTCCTTTGCATGTCTTAATGCAGGAAAGGAGACCTCTTGCGTATTTAGCAATTAGAGACTTCATATATTGATGTTATAACTTCACAAAAATCATGGGACTAATTTTCAGTAGATTTCATGGATGTATTCTCCTCTAAAAATCTTTAGAGGAAAGTAGTTGTATAAAAAGAGAGCTACAGCTGGGACTTGGAATGACAGAGGTTAAGTTGCCTGAAAGCTACTGTGTTGTAAACATGCTTCTTAAAAATCTTACAGGTGTGAAGCTTACACTGTCTGCCCTGATAGATGGAAAGAGCATCAATGCTGGTGGCCATAAACTTGGTCTTGGCCTGGAACTGGAGGCTTAAAAAGGTGAAGAAACTGCTGCAGAGAAGGGATATCAGAAGAATTTGGCCTTAAAATGTATTTCCAATGTGACCAGCAGGCTTTTTCCCAGGAAGGATGACCTAGAACAAGAGCTGTATTTGAAGTATTTAGACAGTTACTTGTTAGCTGGTTTCTAGTTAAATTGGTTACCCATCTAGTTAAAATTCTGCATTAGTGCAGTCACTTAAACATTATTTAAATGTATTTAACTGTTTAATGCGCTACCCACAAATAATGAAATAGACATTTATGAAAACTGTACAATTGTGTGCATGTTTGTTTTTATGTTCCTTTTAACATTCGATATTGCCATTGAATGAAAAATGGATCACTGGATGTTTTGAAATGAGGTCAATAATTTTGTTGAATGACCTGAACTAGAAATACATTTGGTATCCCAAGACAAATTATGAATAAAACAAGTACACACACATACTTGTGCCTCAGATATTTTAAGAGTGAAGATGCGAGGGTAGTGCTCAGTTAAGTTTTAACTTTAGGTAATCCAAGAAGTAGTGCTCTGTACCTTCGTGCAATTAAGGACCCCCATCCATGACAATACTGAATATAGGTGAACAGTTGGATTCCTCAAGCAAATTGAATGTGCTTTTCTGTCAGGTAAGGTTTGTCATGACACAATGGTTTATTCCCCCTGTGATCCACAAGCGAGATGTGCTGTGTTCCTAGTTGGCCTTCTGATGCAAGAAGCGCAGATCGGTGTACTTGGCACACTGAGACATTTAAGAAATGTTCCTTGAAAAGCCTCACCACAAACACACCTTTTGCTTATATTTGTATGAAGTGAGATGTATCTCTGCAATTGAATGTAACAGTGTAATGGTATAACAGCCTGCTTATCCCAACTGCTGTGAGAGGTTTCTGCTTAAAATGACTGAAATAAAGACAATTTTAAATGGACACAGAGGAAAATGCATCTGATCTTGCTTTCCCTTTAATAAATCTTGGCAGATACCCATTTTAAGTCCAGAAACTTGAAGAATAATGGGAAAACTTTAAAGTTTTTCTAGAATAGTAATAAAGAGAATATAAGCGTGAGGGATATTTAGTCTGCAGACCTGACATCTCTGAAGGTCGAACTAGCTGTGAATGCTTTTAATGCTTAGTATATTAATTACATGTAGTTGCGCTGCTTACATTTAAGAGTTGGAATTTACTGAGCTTGGGGGAATGCCTGGAACCTACTTAAGAAACTCTCATAGCTGAGAAGAGTCTCTTGATACTTAGTCTTGCAGTCAGTGGTTCACAGCAGCTCCCTTTGTAGTGCAGGTGGCTGGCTCATGATGAGGAAGCTCTCTCTGGTTTGAAAGTGTTACCAGCTGATACTGGATTAAAATTCATGTCCACAGAAGTATCAGTGGTTTGCTGGAGGTCCTGTTCCATCCTGCGATGTTGCCCTCAGACTGAAATTCTCCCATGCAGCACTCTGTTATAAGCTGCCTGTGTTTAGGCTTTAGCTGTGGAGTAGCTGAGCCACCTTCTTTGCAGAAGACAGAGTAGAGCTTAAGCCTCCAGCTCAGGCTCTTGAGCAGGCTTGCTGGTGTGTTTGACTAGTTTTCTTATATGATAATAAAGCATTTGTGTTGTGGGGTACCTTTACTGCTGTTGTCACTAAATGCCCTTGTCTGAGTTGTGTTTCCACCATTTAGGGTGGAAGAAGCATGTAAGGTGCAATATGTTGCTGTTATTGCATGTTGTGCATATTTTTATTTTGAGGTGGTTTTATGTGCTAGACCACTTAAAAGCTAGAAACCATGCTGACAGACAGTGAATTTTTGTATGTGTTTTCTTTTCAGTATAACCATCTTTGGTGCCTCACAAAGACTGGGCTTCTTCAAAAACCACAAAAAAAAAAAAAAAGCTTAAAAAAACCAAACCACCAAAACATTCCCAAAACAAACCAAAACAACCTACCAAAACCAAAAAGTCTTCCCGAAATGTTGTGTGCCTGTATACATTGACCAGCTGCAGCACCCAGACAAATAATGGATTGTTTATTTTGGTTATGAATGATGCCTTGTTTCTATCCTCTTTTGAGGGGGCTGTAACTGACTTTTGTTTTTGGTGGTAGTGGTTTTGGGAATTTTTTTATTTTAGAAGCAAACACTATAACCTTTTTCTTCACTATCTGCTCATCTAGATATTTTTTTCCTGAGGTCGCAAAATGGGTAAGTGATATAAAAGCACATATTGCTGAGTTTCCCTTCAACTCTCTAAAATTAGTAATGGAAAACTTGAACCTATTCATTTTACTCTTTGTAAATGTGCATGACTTAACTAGCCCTCAGCCTTTAAACTTTAGGTAGTTGTAGTTGTTACAGTGCTGATAGGCAGCCAGAGAAGTAAAAGGGCTCTGCAGTAGTTTAAAGAACTGTGAAAATGTTTTTCTAAAATACTCTGTCATAAATCACTACTTTGAACATTAAAATTAAGTTCAGTGTCTTTTTCTTAATATCTCTCAAGTAAGGCTTATTGAAAATGGCTTTCAAACTAACTTTTCAACTGTTACAGAAACTTGTGGTGTAATTGGAGTTCTGTGGTAAGGAATGTTGGTAGTTTATATAGCTCCATTTTATTAAAATATGTAAAAAGCCTTAACAATAACTTTCAGTGCCAGACAGCCTTTCCTCAGGTGTTCTGAATAAAAACCCCACCACTTGAGATCACCAATGACCAGAGCATCATTCTGCCTTTTGTTTGTGTGAATTGTAGCGTTACATTCCTGCCTGGTACCGCTGGAGTAGGGGTGTCTGTGTACATTGCAAGGAGACTTAATCACACTTTCATAAATAAAAATCCTTTCACATGAGATTGCGATGCCCTGGATTTCACGAGTTACTGTCTGAATGTCCTGAATGTTTATGCTCTTCCTGTGCTGTAGAAATTCTCCAGGTTGGTTCATTTAACCTTGCACTCTTCACGTGGTTCAACTGGGTGTGGTATATTCCTAAATCTGCCTCTTGCACACTGCAGTTGTTCAAAAGCAGGAAATTTTGAACTATTTTGGAATGGGCAGGGAAACATTTTGCCCCCAAGCGTCGTGACGGGTTTTCACCTTTCCTTTGGCGCTGGATAAAACGAGGCAGCAATAAGGGTGCTTGCTGCCCTCTAATGTCCTATTCTGGTGTTGAGCTCATTGCTGCAGCAGGCCGTCAGCCGGGCACGAATACACAGTTAATTCCTGGTGCCTGCTCTCCTAGGGGAAGTAGAACCGGGCAAACGAGCCAGCTTATGTGTGGATGATTCAGCCCTACTTCTACCGAAGGTCCTTGTTTCCTTATCAAACCAATGAGCAAAGACAGAAGCAATTCTATGCAAGGCGAGGCCGTAATAAAACTGGCTCACACCTGTAGTAGTAGTGTCTTAGTGGCAGGTAGAAATGCTTCCTGGGAACCAGCTGACAGGAAGGGAAAGCCAGAGAAAAAGCCAGTTGGGTTACATAGCATGAAAAGGCTAGGTTTATTTTAACTGGTTTTATTGTGTTTGTCAGTTTCCCTTTGCAGTGGAATGTTTCTGTTCCCAATCTGGAATAGTAATAAAAGCATAGATTATATCCATTAGTGTAGTGTGCATTCATTGAATTCAGTGATATTTTGTCTCTCATTGTTTCTGGGCCTGCATTTTAGTTGTGCTTTGGGTCCCTTCCACATGCTGCTGGATCAAATGGGAAGCAATAAACAAGTGGATTTTTCTGAGCATAACATGCCGCATCTTTTACTTCAGCTGCAAGTTTGATACAAATGCTTATGTAAATAGAGGAAAACTTTTTTTTGCAAAGCAATTTCTGAGAATATTAATTAAAACTTATGAAAATGCTATTAGAATGTGAGGTATTACATACTGAGATTTGGTTCATATCTACCCTCATGTATCTGCTGATGCTGGGAAAAGTGCTGACAGACCTTTGAAGATGGCAAGCCTGGACTGTTTCAGCTCCAAATATTTGACCTTTACTTCAGATCTTTTTAAATGAGGATTTTCTGCTGAGCCGAATACCACAGCAGAACTTGCAGTACACTTGCTGGTTAACAGCAGCGCACATACCAGAAATGTTTTGTGGTTTTTTTGTGGGATATTCTTTGTCCTGGATCCAAGGGAGGAGATCCTAATGCTGAAGCAATGATGCTGTTTAAGCGTTTGGCATTCTTAAGACTCACTTTTTTTTTTGTTTACTTTGCCTGTGTTCCTATGAAGATGAAACCACTAAATGGCCATTACAGAAATGACAGAAATGTCCCTTGTCTCTGGCTGTGCTTCAGCCCGAGTTACCGAGCTCCGCCCGAGAGCCGGCACGGAGGGGAGAGCTGGGGTGGGGGCGCGCAAGGAACCAGTCACCTTTGCCCTCGGATTCTTAGCGGTCTGTGGTGGCATTGCTGAAAATACGCTTTTCAATGACTCTTTAGTACGCACACGTGCCTCCGTTTAAGAAATGCTAAATTTCGCTGTGCTGTGGTGTGGGGAGGGATGTGTTTGAGTTCTCCTGCACCGTCCGGGATATTTTCCCGGCAGCTCCCGAGCGAGCTTTGTTGCCAGCTCGCTGTTCCCCGCGATCCGGCAGTCCGTGCCGCGGCTCTGGCGGTGACGGACGGGGGCGGTCGCCCCGAGCTGCCCGGGCCGCTGCCGCCCCCCGAGTCCGCCGCGGGCTGCGGGCGCCACCTGGCGGCCGCCGGCGCCCCCTGACGCCGCCGTTGCGCCCTCAGGAGGAGCCGCTCCTGCGGGCGCCGTCCCCGGCCCACCGAGCGAGCGAGGCAGTGGGAAATGGTGATGGCAGCGAGCCCGGTCATCCTGAGACGAAGAAATAGAATCAAAGGAGGAAAGGCCCCTCGTACGCCGGCACTCGGGGTGCTCTATCCCTGCAGCTGAGACCCGGGCAGCGGCCCTGGGCTCTGATGGAGCAGCCAGCGCTGTTCTCACCGCCTGCTGGCTCCCGGGAGCCTCCACTCCCGTCTAAACGCAATTCATTAACACAACAAGTTGTCTTCCCGACTGCTGCTCAGCCCCTGACGTGACTGTACTTTTCTAGAAGAAATCCTCAAACTGCTTAAGATACCTTGACTTGCAAAGAGATGTTCTGGCCGCCCTTGGCTATAAGAAACACTTGCTGGCAGGAGGACAGGGCACACCAGCTGTCAAAACCCAGCAGGCAAAGGGGAAAGATTCAAAACATTGCTGACTGGTGATATTCCCATGGCTGGTGGCATCAGGCAGTGTGGTGGGGCTGGACCAACGCTGTGGTGGCCACAGGACATGTTAGAAGTGCAGGCTCATGGCCACAGCCCAGGGACCTCACACTGCTACAGTGTGGGTTACTCACAAACTCTTCCCCCATCACAATTAATTGTAATTTATTAATTGCAATTTATTTAATTGCAATTAATTGCAATACAAGTGTCAATCAACCCACTGGAGCATGGGGACAGGGAAGAGAGCCCAGCAAGTCTGCTAAGGGCCTGTCCCATGTGGACGTGGCCAGCAGCGTGCCCAGGTGGCCAAGAATGCCAATGGCATCCTGGCTTGTATGAGAAATGATATGATCAGAAGAATTAGGGAAGTGATTGTCCCTTTGGGCACTGGTGAGGCCACACCTTGAGCACTGTGTCTGGTTCTGGGCCCCTCAGCTCAGGAGGAGCAGTGAGGTGCTGCAGCACGTCCAGAGAAGGTTTGGTGAAAGGGCTACAGGGTAAGTCCTATGAGGAGCAGCTGAGGGAGCGGGGGTTGTTTAGCCTGGAGAAAAGGAGGCTCAGAGGTGACCCTATCACTATCTACAACTACTTGAAAGGAGGGTGTAGCCAGGCTGGGGTCAGCCTCTTCTCCCCAGCAACTGGTGACAGGATGAGACAACATAGCCTCAAGCTGCACTATGGAAGGTTTAACTAAGACATTAGGGGGAATTTCTTCACAGAAAAGATGATTAAATATTGGAATGGACTGCTCAGGGAGGGTCTGTCCTAGGAGGTGTTTAAGAAAAGACTGGACATGGCACTCGGTGCTGTGGTCTTGTTGACACAGGGGTGTTTGGTCACAGGTTGGACTCAATGATCTCAGATATCTTTTCCAACCTAATTGATTTGGTGATTCTGTGATGCTGTGGTGAAACAGCAGTCTGCTGTTTGAGCTGCTGGTGCCATGGGGCAGAAGTGGTGAGCACTGCTATGAGGAATGACAGTGCCACCATCCCCTTCACACAGAGAGGCTGTTAGAAAGCTGCTGTGCAAAATGTTTCAGATGAGGATGGGGAGCAGACACAATTTTTGTTTGGGCTGTTTTGTTAATGAACATACAAAATTTGTCTTTCCTGGATAAAACCAGAAGACTAGTGCATCCATGATGCTGCCCCAGGCTTCCCACAGCCTCTTCCTGGTCGTTGCCTCACCTTGTTCTCTTTGGGGACCCTTGTTGGTCTTTGGGGCTTTGTTTCCCTTCCAAGCAGAGCACGCAAATACCTCTTAGCCAGTTGTGTTGAACCACTCAGCTCCTGGGGAGTCAGAGAAATGGGTGTATTGCCAGCTGCCCTGGGGCTGAGCCTGGCCCCAGGCCAAATTGACAGGTGTTTTCATTTCTATAATTGTCAGCATGTTCTCTGGGGAGTAGGGTCAGGAGGTTTTTTTGCTTTCTCTTGGTGTTGGGGTGTACTGTGTGTCTCTTAGCCCTGACAGAATCCTGCCCATTGTGATGGCGTATGTAGCAGCTCTTGCTGTCATTCATACCTGAGATGTTCATTTGTTGGGCTGAACAGAACCAGCTTTGACAGACATTCCCTGGATGTGGCAAGCCTTCTATGCTGTCAGCTGCAGAATTTGCCCTGAGAGATGGCACTAGGTAAGTGTGTGTGTCTGTGTTTCAGTAATTAATGTTTTATGAAATGTTTTTAAGAGAACTGCAATTCACAAATAGTCTTTATGTGCTAATTTACTGTTGATGTGGGCTAATATTGCAGTCTTAGAAGGCTGATCTTCTTCCACTGTGTTTGAGAAAATATTTTACTTTTGTGTTAGTCTTTTGAAGTACCTTAGGAAATCTGCTGCAGCATTCAGTCCTGGTGCAAGACTGGTAGGCTTTTGGGTGAGTTTTAATGCTTTGTAGCACAGGTCCTCTCTGTATTTAGAGTTTGTGAGCTTGTGTTGAAATTGTTTGCAGTTAACTTAAATAGCTTGAAGCTCCCCTGGTTTAGTTTTATCATGCCCATGATAAGATGAGTTCATGGGTGAGCACTGACGTAGCAGTTTTGATAGCCTGTCTGCCAAAACAGCACAACTTAACTAAAACACCTTCTCTTTCTCAAAACAATCTGGCTGAGAGTCCCATTTCCTAACCCTTCCTTTTGTGTGTGGGCAGCTGTAGCAGAGGTGTACGTGGAGTCCCAGCACAGTCATCAGCAGCAGCTTCTCGTGGGCACAGCTCCTCCTAGCTCACCGCACACCCCAGTGCCGGAAGAGTGCATGTGAGGTGCTTGTGCTGGGCCCCTCTCTGGTCTGGCAAAGCATAAGCCACTGGTGAGCAGAGAGAGCAGGGCTCTAGAGAGCATGAGCCTACTGCCCTACAATCCTGCTGTGTTAAGCTGATTGTGCTTCTTGTTGATGAAATGAGATTGCCCTCATGTGTCTGTCTGGGATTTCCTGAATCAGAACCATGGAGTGTCACATGTGCCTGCTCTGGTGGGTGTGGGGCTCGTGGTGGCCACACTGCAGAGTGAGGCTGTGCTTCCCTGGATGGGAATGGGTACAGGCCTGCCTTGGCCTGTGGGCTGAGCTGCACAGCAGCTGCTGGTACCTGAGGGCAGGGTTACAGGCACAGAGACCTCGGCCTGCAGAGCAGCAAGGGGGAGAACAGCTGAGGAGCAGAAAAGCATTCAAAATGTAAACTTTCCAGAAGAAGAAAGGCTCTAAGTTTAATACTTTACAGGATAACTGGAGAAAACCTGTTGGTACTTCTCCTCAGTATTTCTTTCCTTTGACTTACAGCCTTTAATCCCCCAGAGAAAAAGTATAAGGAGTTAGCGGAAATGATTGTGTTGCTGCAGCTGTCATATTCTAATGTTCTTTTATGAAGTAAGATAAATCCAAAGCAGAAAATTAAGATACTTAAACACAGAAAAGGCAGTTGTAACTTGTGACGGTGATTCCCTGATTTTGTCTACTTCTTTTGCTAGAGAATTGTGGCCACAGCACAAAGCTGCTTGGCCCTTCTGAGATCTAGGAATCCTCCATTGGCACAGACTGCCAAAACCCAGCTATTTTCCTGTCTCAGTTTATTAGCCTGAAGGCAAAAAAAGTAATATGAAACCTAATAAGATCAGGAAGGACTGCATCAAAGGTTGAATGCAGAAATGTTTGATCATAAAATTAAAATCTATAGTATAATGCTTACATGTAGTAGGGGCTGTCAAAATTGATTGCTTGTGCAAGTCTGATGACTCTCTTGCAACATAGGCAGTGCTTAGTTTTGCAGCCTTAATCATGTAGCTTAGTGTAGTTTATGTAGAGGTGGCCATAAATGGTTCCTTGGGTCATCAGGCAGGCAGATCCTGTCTGCACATCTAAAGTATTCATTAAGAGTTTACCATAGTCTGTGCCTGGAAGTTTAAATATACACTTGAACTTAAGCTTAAGCTAAAGGGTGACTCAATCTATGGTGAGTGAGAACATTGAAAATCAAGAAAGGAAAACTTGGTAGCAGCCATCAAAGTAACCAAAGCTGCATGAGAGAGGGGTGTGAGATGGGCTTGATGGTATCTGAGACACCTTCTGTAATGACAGAAGGAATTTAAGTGCTGGGTCTGTGGGTGTTGATTAAATGTGTCTGTCTGTGCTTTTGCCTCCTTTGAGTTAGTCTTCAGTGGTATCTTGGATCAGAACTGTGAGGATGGTCTGATCCCATGCAGCAGTCCTGGACAGGGCCAAGGGAGCTCAGCTTTGGTGCTGTGGCACAGATATTCTGCAGGACACCTTATGGGGTGTTGACAGTCCTCCTGACCTGAGGAGAGGGACTACTGCCTGTTGGTGGGAATAGCTCCCAAAAATGACTGTGCCTAAAATCCACAATAGCTGGGGGAAGACCCAGAGATGGTGATATAGAAGCTGGCTCTAAACATCTGTGGAGAAACTCCAGATTTTTGTACAGGAATAATTTTGTCAGGACTTTGACCTAGTGTGTTTTGTTTTGTAATTGTACTTTGATAGTGAATTAATGCTTCTCTTCACTGGGGATGGTTTGAGGCTCACTGGAACACAATCTAGCAGCATAATCTGCTGCTTAAAGAAAACCATGGAGGGCTCTGCTTTTTCTTTCAGGTTGTATTAATCTCTTTGATATAATGCATGGTGGCACAGTAGTTGCACAGTTAACTGTGGCTTTCCGCTTTGGAATGACCCCACTAATTACACTACATAGAAAAGATGGATTAAGTGTCTTGGGAGAGCATTTTACACAGCTGACATTTAGATGGCTGGAGGATGTTGAAGGTGACACTGGAAATGACATGCCCAAACTCTGCTGATGTGCCCAGGAAGCTGAGGATACATTGGGAGCTGGGTGGAAGCTGGTGAGGGCACCTGAGGGACCCTTTTTCACCTCTGTCTGTGGAGCTGAACAGTGCCAGAGGTGGAGACAGATATGTGTCCCTCCACACAGAGCAGCAGAGAGATCTCACTGACCCCATGTAGTCCTTACAGCCCTCCTTGAATCCAAAGGTGTCCATTGTTGTCTGACAAAGCTTTCCAGTTCTGCTCATTGCAGCTGTTTCTGCTCCTCGGCTTTCCAGGTTTTGATTTGTAGCAGATACCAGCAACACTGGCTTCTGGCAGATGGAAAAATACATACCTTATGGAGTAAACACTGAGAGCTGTGAGCCACAGCCTGTGTGAATTTCACTGTTGCAAGAAAAAGGGTCAGACATGGGTGCAGGGTAAAAAAAATGCTCAGAATCAGCATTTTTGAGCTGAGGATTGTAGGTGTTTCGGGTCTTTTCTGGTTGGTTGGTTTCTTTCTTTTGGTTGGTTGGTTTGGGATTTTTTTTGCTATTCCAAGGAGTTACATGCTTTGGTTACCTTTAAAAGTAAATACCTAATGTTTGCTTCCTAAAACTCCACACAGCAAAAGATACAAGGTGACATCATGGACAAACATAAGGTTCCTTAAAAATACGCCTAAATTTTACCTGCAGCTGTTATTTCTATTTGAATTTGCAGGCATCCATTTCCCTTATTGTGAAGGTTTCTTTGCACCAGTTTTAAAATGCATTTGTCTCTTAGATTTAGTTGTTTTTTTTTGTTTTTTTTTTTTTTTTTGGTGGCTTGTTTGCATTTCTTTTCATGCTGGAAGAATCCCTCTTTTCTGCTGCTGGGTGTTTGGCTGTTGTACTACAGGACAGTGACATCTGGGCCATAACCCTATGGACTTCTCTGGCCATGACATGACATGACAGCCTGGGTATCCTGTGAACCAGCCCTCTCTGAGAGTGGATTTCTTCTGTTGATGTTTTGTATTTGTGGATTTGATTAAAATTCTTGGTGTTGTGAATGTACAGTACGGCTTTTCTTGGGTAATGAATGCTGTGGTGTTGTGTGGGTGTGCAGTATTTAGGTATTGCATTTATTTGTGACAGCAGCAATAACACTTTCTCATTAACTATCTTCTGAAATCTAATTTCATGATGTCAAAAAGTTACTACTTTCATCTCACCAACATAACCCAAGTCCCTACCCCAGCATAACTCAAAAGGTTGCTGGAAAAATGCACAGTCTCTTGGTTTTTTAGTAGGTGAATAGGAATAAAATTATGAGCCTTTAAACTAAATAATAATTTTTTCCTTGTAGCCTGAGATCTGTTCAATCAATAATCTTTCTGCTAACTCTGGGGAGAATTTTAGTTGCCTCCATAAAACGTTTTAATTATTTAAAATCGTAAAATATAAGTAGGCACAATTTGCTTGGAACTCATTAGGGAAATATATGAATAAGAAGAAAAGATAATGTTTGCTTCTGCATTAATTTAAAGCAGTCTTTAAAATATGAAATCTAATCCTGGAAAGCAGTGACTTATCATCAATGTTTATTTTTCTTATAATCAGAGTAAATATTAAAGCAGCTAGTTATGTGCTTATCCCTACAGTATTGCACTGAGCCAAAAAGGAAGATAAATAACTTGTCTGAAATCTCCCATTCATTTCCCTCTTTTGCAGGTTTTATGTTTGTTCATTTCCTTTTTCAAAACATTGCTTCAGAAATTATTATAAAACAGGTGACTTAGAAACCATGAGTAGCTGCAAACGCATGAGGCCAATTTTGTGTGATTAGAATTATGCAGAGGTAATGCTTTATATTTGGGCAGAGCCTTTTCATCTAGTGCAGATCACTGGCACAATATGCAGCAGCAGAGAAACGCCACAGCCCTGGGAAAAGGCTTAGCAGACCAGAGAGCACAGCAAGTGATGAGTTAGGAAACAAAAGAATTTCTTTAGGCTTCTCTGAGGAAACTTCAGTGCTCACTGTGGCAGGAAATGCTCATTTGCAGCTCTTAGGTGCGCACAGAGGGAAAAATCAGCTTTGTCATTCTCTCACTCAGTACTTGTTTGGGATGTCATCAGCAATCCCTTCCCAAAAGATGATTCTTGTTGTATTTGTGATTCCCACATTTTCCTTCTGGGAAGGCCATGATAGTGCTCCCTCTCCCATTAAAATGGAATGAGCATTAAAATCAAATGTGCTGCAAGCCATGCAGAAATGGGCCCAGATTGTTTGTGTGTGGGGTGCTTTAGGTTATTCTACTGTGTTGGTCTGGCTGTTCTGTGGAAGAAGGGATGGAGCCACTCAGCAGTCACCTTCTCCAGTGGAGACCTCTGCACTTTCAGTAGATGAGAAGGGTAAAACCAGGCTGTATTAATCTCAGCTAGTAGGGTGTTGTGGTTAAGCCCAGCTAGCAACAGCTGCTGATTAAAAACACTTGAATTTGTTAAAAAAAGGACTGACAGGGGTGTCAGAGGTTCAGTAAATGCCTGAAAGTTATGTTACACTCAGTAGCCCAGTTTGTCTTTAGGCCATTGCTTTCTTTAGTAACATGAGAGACTGAGGATACTCCCTGCATCATCCCCCAATGTCCCAGCAGGGTTAAAAGCTGCAGCATTGAAAATGCAGAACCAAGCCTTCAGCCCTGTGTCTACCCTTGGACAATGAGCTGGTTTTTTTGAGGTAGCCTTCTCTCTAGATTTCTGAGCATTTAGTCTCAGTCCTGCTCATTTAATTAGTTAGTAGAGGTGCAAAGCCCTGTAAATATCATACAAATACCATTTTGAATGTGTGTCTTTGGAGCAGGGACTCAGATACCTAACCAGCAGCTAGGATTACATGCTTTTTCTCATGGTGGCTTCTGGGAGTTACCACACTAGGGGGAATTATTTTTTTCATTGCTGTTGTCATTCTTTTCTGTTATCTGACCCATCCTTCAGCCCCATTTGCTTCTGAGCAAGTCCCAGCTGTACATTTGTCACCTGTGTTGGCTGGGATCCTCTCTTGCAGGCAGAGAGATGTTGGTATTGCAGGAACAGCTGGGCTGGGAGGGTTTGGGCAGCAGCTGTGCCCCTGGGCCAGCTCTTCTCCTGGGGCAGAAAATCCTGAGCCTCTACAGTGCGAGCAGTAGCTCAGGCAGGTGCATTGCCTGAGAGGGGTGAGCAGGCCCAGCAGACCCACGAGTCCCATACCTGGTGCCTCCATTAGAGAGAGACAAAGACTTGGCATTGTGTTAGTGGGTGGCCCATTCTCATCAGCTAATGGAAGTCTAAATTCTCATTGCCCCACAAATTCCCCATAGCCAATTCACCACTCAAATTAAACCATGATTACATATTATCAGCAGTCATTTCATAGGAAGGGTGAAGGATCAAATGCAGTTAGCAGTGATGAATTCCAGATGTGCAGGACAGAAGCCTGAAGAGAAGGCCAGTTTCTGAGTAACTACAAGATAGAGTAATGTATTCTAAATATTTGATTCAATTAAGCTTCCTTCTGCTCTTTGTTTCCACTTACAGATGGCTCATCAATCTATAGTTTAGGGACACATTGCTATTCTTTCTAATGGTAATTAGGTGATCAGGATGGAGACAGGTTTTTGATGAAATACTCACATTATGATCTGCATATTTAAAATGGAACAGAGCCCAAAGCAGAGGCAAAATGATAGCTGGCTGCTGCACCTGGCTTTAGCCTCAAGCTAAAGCTTGAGGCTTTAGGTCTTCCTCTAGCATAGGTAATGGGGACTTTGCTAGCTCCCACCACAGAAAGAATAGTTATTTTTTAATTATTCAACTATGAGTGCTTGTATCTGGTTTTGAATGTTGCTAAACTTTAGTTTCTTGCAAAAATACTCATGATGCTTGCCCATTTTTGGCTCAGCTGGTAGGATTCTTGCAACCTGGAAAATAGTAGTAAAAGAGTTGCAATCTGTGATTGATGACTTCCAATGACTTCTCCATGTCTGGGAAAGGCCACCATGGTACTCTTAGGGCAGGGTATGTATTCTTAACAGCTTCTAGCTTGCACAAGTTTATCAGCCGTTAGCCTCTGAAAGCAGGAAAACTTGAGAAGATACCCCTGCTGTTAAAGTGTCCCATTTTGTGTTTTTAACCCTTAGGATTCTTTTGGTATGTACTGACAAAGTAAAACTCTAAAGCAGAACATGGCCAGAAGCTCTGCATGCAAAATGTAATGATCTGTACTCTCCTTTAGCCACTCCATCTGAGAGCTGTTATAGCCACTAAGAATTTAATAAGATATCATTTCTTTTATGCAGAGAAGAAATTTGAGGAGTGCAGAGGTTTGAAGTTCTGAGGGTAAATCTGTACTCAGAAAACAAATTGGGCAAACTTCATACCCTATTTAAATTCTCATTTAAGGGCAACACGTACTTTGTCCTGGCCTTCTCCCAGACATGGATTTTGCAGTCAGTCCTCAATTAAGCAGATCCTGATATGCTTTGCTGAATCAGGTTTTTAAGTGGAAGTGACAGAAATAGAATTGAGATCTCCTCAGTCATAACGCTACTCTGAAGCCATCAGGCAATGCTTCCTTCCTTCATTGCTCTCCACCGCAGGATGCTATGGCAAGTGTCTGAGACAGGCACGAGCCATGCTCTGAACTTCTGCCCCTTACCAGAACCCATGCCACCCGGCTGAAATTTCAAAAATAGGAGCCAAGTAGACAGTCCTAAACATTCTGAGACAAGGAATCTTTGTCCCCCACTGTCTCGAGTCATTCAAGTGCACTGTTTAAGCAAATGGACAAAGTATTCTCTTAGTTCTGATAGAGCTTCCCTTCAGGATGTCAACAAAACTGAACATTTGTCTATACATACGATACCCAGTGTTATCAGTCCCCCAAGAGTTACCAGTGAAGCTTTTGCCTGTAAAATCCTACTTTCAGTTCCTTATTTAGTCAATTTTTATCTGTACTAAAGAATTGTGGGCTGAAATTTTGTTACATGCTGCCTAGGGAAGGGAATCTCTGTTTGCAATAGCAGCTTGAACAGGCAGTTCACAGCTGTATTGCATCCTCATACAATCAGGATCTTTCTGTAGGCTTGCCACCAATGCTCTGTGCTTGCATCTTTCTAGGAAACAAGCATCTAGCAAGTTGCTTCTTTGAGGGGGCAAGGGGGAGGGACACAGGAAAGAGGGAGAATTGTTTTGCTTTACTTCTTGCCCATTTGCTTTTCCTCATACTGGCTTAAAAAAATAATCTATCTGCACTGTTACCAAGGCTAAAGAAATTCAGTTCTGGTGCAAAAAGGTTTTAGAGAATAGTTATTGTATTGTGAATACTGTTTGTCCTTTGGCAAGCTTTTAAAAGCACCTTTTTTTTTTTCAGATGATGTCTTTTTGAGGCTTGTTCTGTAGTATCCTTCAAAGATAAGGAACAACTTAGAATATTTTTACTCTGAGAAGGCTAGCAATCTCCTTGATGTCATTTCATTAAAAATCCATTTTTCTATTATGGCTATAAACATTAATAAACTGCACTTCTTTTCCTTTTGATGGTACTGACTGATTATTCCACTGCTCAAGAGGCTCTTCTAGGACAGAAAATTACTTTGTTGCATTGAGGCACTTGGACAATCTATACAGGAGGATTTTTTCAACCACATAAGTTTATTTCCTTTATTACAATTAAAGTAAGAAACCATAGAAGATCTCATAATAAATCTCTCTTCTCTACTTAGTTGCCCTTAGGATCCAGCTGCTCCTAAAGTCTACTTTCCCAGGCTATGCTATCCAGTGGAGATATAGGTTAAATTGAATTTTTTATACTGTTCCACCTCCATTATTCCTGATGATTTGATTGATATTTCCCATCTGCTGGGCTTCCTCGAGTTACAACTTGAATGCTAATGTCACTCCATCTCCCACTGGGAGCATGCTGATATTGACACGTGCGTCTCTGAGAAGCTTCTCATTGAGGTGGTGGATACTCTGCGCTGCCAAGTCATCCTTCCTTGGTTTTAGCACCTTTCCATTCCAAAAGACCTATTGAGAAAAGAAATATGATGCTCCTCCTTCATTCTAATATGATCCTTGGACCACAAAGAAAGCTTTGGAAAAGTTCCTGTACATTTCTTAGAGATTGATATTATTTGTTGTATTTCAGACATCTAATGGTCTCTGACATGGAACTCTCAAAAGTAAGTGGGACTGAGAGTCCACAGGCCTTGCTAATTCTACTGTAGATTTGAAGCCAAAATAAGTTTAATATCCTTTTTTTCTTGTAATAGTAGTTAATTGATAACTTATTAATAGTTACTGATTACAAGCGCTACTTTTGATCTTGTGTCAGTACTGTATACATAGGCAAACAAGACAAACAAGAATAATTCAGAGCATTCTCTGTAATGAATAACAAAAAGTTTCTACGATTTCTATTAGTGTTTTATATAGCTTACTTAAAGAGTTTATGTTGAATTTTCTTTTTGATTGTGTTATGTGTAACTGCCAGTGCATTACCATCAGAACTGCAGTACTTACATTATCAATAGCTATTATTCCCCCTTTCTTTATGAGGTGAAAGCATTTTTCATAGTACTCATTGTAGCTTTCTTTATCGGCATCAATGAAAGCGAAGTCAAAGGTTTCTGCTTCTCCATTGGCCAACAGTTCATCTAGATGAGCAACACAGTGAGTTGTTATACCCTGGTTAATGCTGTGTAGGAGGAAGTAATCCATTTGTGTCAAAGCTCTCATTAAATGTTTTCTGCTGCCTTGACCAGGCAGCCTATTCCTTCACAGGTAATTACTAGAAAAGCTTATCCCACAGAAACCAATCTAGACATTATGTATGCCATAAAACACAGTTACTGAGGTCTGCATGCTTAGGAGTTTGTGGAGTACCTCCAAACCTGAAGGATCCAGCTGGGACTGCTGAAAGGTACAGCAAAAACAAGTCAAGCACTTTGAAACTGGACATACTCTACACCTTCAGCTTTTTTTCAGCTGAGAACTGTTTTCTTGAGTGGATTAGAACTTTTCTCACTTTATGAACAGGTTCTAAAAGCTAATCTTTGCTTGCAGATCAAGGGCCATGACAGAGGTCATGAACAACCCTGTGAGAGATATTTGCAGCAAAAAACTGCTGTAAGTAGTCCCTCTCTGGGCCAAGTCAAGTAGAATTCATTTTGAAGTTCTCCTAAACAGATTTCTTGACTGAGAATTCCAAATTGCCAGTTTCAGAGGAGGTGATTTTTGTCTCCTAAGGTCCTCTGACACCCCTCTAACTCGCCCTCAGCCCCTGTCAGCAGGTCATTGTTCTGTCTGAAGCAATGCCGGGACAAAGCATTGCTTTGACAGACTTCAAGGAGTGTGCATACCAGCTAACTGCCTGTATTTGCCTCTTTAGAAAGGATGGATTTGAAAGTAATACAAGGTTATCAGGTGTGGATCCAGCAAATACCTTTGCTGGAAATCTTCTGCATCCAACAGTCCTAGAAAATGTATTGTATTTTCAGAACATATATTAGTATTTCCTCTGCCCCACATTTTCCATTTTCTCTTTGCTTGAATGAGAGAAGTCATTGCCTCACTAATGGCCTTGCATGCTTTTGGCACGTCCTAAATTTGAACTACTCTGAACACAATTCAGCCTAAGTTAATATATTGGCTTCTGAATTTTTTCTGCACCTCAGCCCTTTCAGGGAACTCTTCTTCTCTTAACAAAGGAATACTTGCTTAGAATGGACAATGCTAAGAGAAATTTGGCTTTGTTTGGTTAATCTGTTTTAATCAGCTTTCCAGAAGTAGTATAGTATTTGATAAATTAAACAAAGTGATGGACAGGACAGGTGAGTGACCAGTACAGCCCACAACACAGGACAAGCATTTTCTTCCTCTCTCCTAGTAGGTAGGAAAACTGTGAATTCCTAAAGATTTTTACTTTTTAATATAAGAGAAGCTGCCTACCTATTAGCAAAAGGAATCACATTCACAGCCATATTTGGTCTTAAATTTCATCACTATTGCATCTCTCTTCTATTTCTAGGGAAGGGGAAACAATCTGTTATTTCAGGTTACTTACCAAGTGTTTGAATTGCTGGCTTAATCCGCAGGTCAATTTTATGCTCTACCCCGGCCTAAGATGGAAAAGAACACTGTTGATAGTAGGCTGTTAGTAGGCAGTACTCAGAGAGTGACTGGGGTTCAGATAGTTTTCCTATTATTTCTGGATTCCAAACACAACTCTGTCAGCCTCCTTTAATGGTAAGAATATTTCTGTGTGAATTTGCAAGTCTAAAATAAAAAAATCTCTTCACATGTAAAGGCAGCTGTCCCCACTGTGTACAGGAGACGCTGCTTACCTCCTTCCACAGCGGCCTTCCAATTTTGGCATAGTCCTCATTTATATCACAGGCAATAACTCGGCCATCATCTGGCAGGAGAAGTGCCATACTCAAGGCATTATAACCTGTGAATACACCTAGGAAAACCATAAGAGACATCAACACTTATTGTATTGTGTTAAAAAAGGGTTACAGGGCTCTCTAGGAATAAAATCCCCAAAGGAATCAAGGATGGCAATTTGTTAATAGACAGTAAAGATTTTTCATTTTTCCTTCCATTTTAATGTAAAGGTAGGTTGAGAAGAAGTTTTTTTTTAGCAAACTTCAATGTTAGCTTTTTCCAAAAGGCTCATGGCCAGACAAGGCAGAGACTGGATGGGCAGCAAAACACCAGGGAATTGTAACAGCCAGGCCAAGAATGAAGATGGTGGGAACCCATACCTGGCTGCTCAGCGTCAGCCTGTCTTTTAGGACATCCTGGTAATATAGGTATTCAAGCAAAGTGGATTTGATACAGGGCTGCGCAGCAAAATCTCTTCTTCTAGCAAGAAAATGGTACAGGAAGGACAGAATACACCCTGTCCTGCAACTGCTTAAGACTCAAGAGATCCATTTAGGTCAGTTTTTCGCATTGCCTCAGAATGGATGAGCCATCCATCGTGACGCCAGAACTATTTAATGCACAGTTAGACAAAGTTGCAACCAAGTGCAAATCAGACCCTCCTTTTCATGCTGTAGTTTGCCCACCTGCTTGCTGACAGTTACGCAGTACCTTCCTGTATTTGGATATTTTATGTTAAACATGGCTGTATTTGAAGAGTGATAGTCAAGAGTTTTATTTTACTACAAAGTGACACTCTTACCTATTTCAATAACTTTCTTGGCTTTAATGAGTTTGGCCAAATTTGCCATAAGCTGAGCCTCCTCACAGGACACCATCATTCTGCCATGGGGATGATCAGCAGTGAGCTAGGAAAGGGAAAAAAACCCAAACATATCACATCAAACAAAAACCAATCTACCAATATCCTAAAGACAAAAACGCAGTGAAACTCCAGGAAAAACGGACATCTCTGTCTTCTCATTTTAGATTGCTTTGTGGATGGAGCTAGATGGAGCCATCTATGAGCCAGAAATTGGCTTGAATTTAACTATAAGTAAGGAGGATGTTATGTGTGTCATAAGCAGAGGATATTACCATGGCAAATGCAGCAATATTTGTAATTAAATGAAGAATCGTAGAGGAACTCTGACTGTGAAAGTCCTTTATTTCTGTGAATTTGTGCAAACAGATGTGTAGAATGCTTTAATGAACTGCTAGGTTCATGTCTGCCAAAGGTCAGACCGCATAGTCTGGGCTACAGAATACAAACTTGGAGAATGTGTGCCCATGCCAGGGTGGAAGGGCTCTTGGCACTGAGGAATGGGCAATGAGAGAAGCAGGGCTGTGCCATGACAGTTGAAGGAAAAACGTATCTTCCTATTTTCTTTCTTCGGATAGGGATCGTTCCAACCAACCTGTTCCAGCAGTTAGCATTTAATTTCTTTTATACAAGAACAGTTTGTCTCACATGAAATGACTCAAACCTGACTCAGAATATCTCATCTCATCTCTGACACTGCAGCCTGATGGAAGGCATCACTTCTCTGAGCTACAGGTTCCTTACATGCCAACCAAAGTGAACAAAAGTCATTTGTTCAAGTCCAAATCAAGTGCAGCCCTGACACATAGCCTTGGGAGCCGAGGATAGAAAGACATGTCTACAATGTATGCCAATACTATTAAATAGTCATGTAGGTAGCCCTGAACATAGAAGAGTCTGGGTATTACCAGTTTAAAAAAACCCTCTAGTGGGTATGCAAATGAGAGGGAGGAGGGAGATGTGACCAGGATCCCAGCAGCTCAGGACAGGGCGTGGGTGACACTGACCAGACGCAGCTTCTTGAGAATTGGATGTTCCCGCAAGGAGTGATCCAGTATGTATCGCCGGAGAGGACTATTTCTTCCGATCTTACCACTTGGGGTCCCAAAAATGAAAGAAGGGTATTTTTTACCTACCAAAAAATAAGTAATAAGAACTTTTACACTTTTCAGTTATTGCCATTTTAAATAAAGTAAACATTGAAGTATTACCAAAGGTTAAAAAGTTCTCTGCTCTAAAACAGCCATGAAAATGGAAAAAGCAACATAGCTGGACAACCAAGTGGACTATAATTTTTTCCCTTGTTCTTTTTAGCCTCTAAGATGGCCATTCCAGGCCTCCAAAGGCTGAAAGGACAAGGCTTTAGTACTGTGTTGTTCAGTGGCCAATGTGATGGTTACAAACTGCTATAATCTTACAGGAA
This sequence comes from Zonotrichia leucophrys gambelii, assembly GCF_028769735.1. Lineage (NCBI taxonomy): Eukaryota > Metazoa > Chordata > Aves > Passeriformes > Passerellidae > Zonotrichia > Zonotrichia leucophrys. Next base: position 21,344,640 of record NC_088176.1, read on the forward strand.
AAGTAACCCCATCAAAACCCAAAGGGCAAGTTTAAAGAGAGATACATGAATAAGGTGCACGATTTTCTTAGTCTGTGGTCCTTCTTTTGCAGATGAATGGAGGCCACACATCCATCAGCTGATGTGTCTTCTCAAACCCTGTGCTCTCCTCATGATGCTGTCCTGCCCTCCAGCCAGAGGAAATGTGGTATTGCAAAATGCCTTGTTTAGCCTGAAACCAGTAAGCAGACAAAGTAGGCGCTGAAAGCTGAAGTTTCAGTACATGTCTGCTCAAATACAGAACTGACTGCAGCTTTCGTGCCCAATGTTTCTTTTACCAAATGGATTAACTGTTTTGAAGAAATAACAACAAATTCATTTCCACGTCTCCTGGTAGTTGTTTGCTAGACAGAACGCTTCTATTTCAAGGGGTTTATTTTCTGTTAATGGTTATATTTTATATACGATCACGCCGAGATGTAAATTATTTCAACAACTTGCCTTAAATCAAAGATTAAGTAAGTGCCCGCGTTACAAACTCAACAGAAGTCTCCTTCCCCTCCTGGATCGTGGGCTCGTTCTTCCGGTGCCCCCGGGGGATGAAAGCGAAACTGCTACAGAACAACGCTGTGCGCAAGGACCACACCCCGGCCTTTCCGGGCTGGCCGAACAAACGCAGGCAGGGCACCGGGCGGGGAGCGTGTTCTCGCTTTGGCTGGACTTTGTCCCCGGGCCCACACTGCGGCAGCTGGATTACAGGGAGCGGCTTGGGCTCTCAGAACATCATTGTATTTACTGCAGCAGCTCGGCAAAATAAATCTCTGCCCGCACGGCAGCCCCAAGGGGTCTGCTCCCTGCCCGCCCTGGGAGGGACCCGCCGGGCGCTGCGGTTCCTGTCCCGTCCGCGGTGCGGACACGGGGAAAGCGCAGCCTTCACGCCTCGTGTATGTGGCTCGGGGGCGCCGCTTACCTGCAAGCACACCCGCGGCAAAGGCGACCCCCAGCATCGCCGTCCCCACGGCCACTTCTTTGGGCACGCTGAGAAGCGGCATTTCGGAGCCGGCAGCGAGGGGAGCGGCGCCGCCGGGTTACGCGGGCGGCGCGGGGCGCTCCGCCTGCCGCGAGGGCGGGGCCGCGCTGCCCGGGGGCGGCTTCGGCTCGGCCCGGTGGCGCTGGGGGTCCCCGCGAGCTGGATCGTGGGCTGGCTGCGGTGCCGAGAGCGTGGGTCACCTGCGGGAGGTGTGCGCCTTCCTCTCGGTGACATACTCGGCTGTGGTGCGTAAAGTGACAAAGACAGCACCCGGGATTTGTGCCGCCCCTCCTCAGGGGCTGGTTGTGGTACAGCTTCACTGCAGTCTTCGTTTTAAAACACACCCAAGTGTGCTCGTAATGGGCTCTCATGGAGCTTTTCACAGAAATATCTCGTAAGAGGCTTGGTACTCCAACTAGCCCGGGAAGTGAGCTCTCTCCTTCCCCTAGAATACAGGTTTCTTTGCAGCTGAAGTGTGAGCAATTACTCGTCAAAAAGCATGTAAGATTTTGGAATTTTAGTCTTGTGACCTGTGAGTCTCCAGGTGAAAGGAGTCAAGGAGTATTCTCCAAGGGAGGGGGAATGGGACCTGGTTTCCTCCACTGCTGTTTCAGCCCCCTTCTGCAGTACCTTCCAGGTGAGGTGGAGCTGTGCCCTTGCCACTGCCCAACAGCCTTGTTGAGGGATCTCATCCCAGGCCAGATCTGTTGCTGAGGGAGTTGGTTTATAAGTAACAAGTGATTGTGTAATCTTTTTTATGTCAGTCTAAACTTTTTTGTGCTCCTGTGCCTTTTGGAGATGGGCTGGGAATTCGGTTTTCATTTTGTGAAGTATTGGTAATATCTGGGTCTTGGAAAACACGAGCAAAATATTTTGACATTCTATGGGAGATGAAATTAGTGCTATTGCACACTGACTAGGAATACATAGGAATGGATTGGGTTGCAACTTGGCCTCCACAGATGTAGGATGAAAGCTGGTAAAAATTCCATTTTGGCACATATTCTATCTTCAGAAAGCCGGATGAATTGTGTGTTGGTAGGTTTGGATGAAAACATATCAACTACTTCCCTATCCTAGCAAAACAAATGTCAGTGCAGTTTTAGTCAGTGTTAGTGCTTTTTAAAGTACATCTTAAGTGTGGGATTAAGTATATCACCAGGGTATTTATGGGAATTGTGTTTGCCTATCACTGCATTTTTAGTGTGTTAGAGCTTATTTACAAAGCTTGCCCCCAGAGCTCTTATATTTCTTTTGCAGCAACTAATCATGCCACTCACTAGGGAGTCTGCTGTGATTTCTGATTTGCAGAACAAAGTAAGACATATGATCTGTCTTGGCAGATAAAATAACTTCCAGTTCACTTCTAAAATTTATTTGATTTTGAAAGCTGTGAGTGTCGCTGGTTTCTTGGTGGCTTTTTTTCATTCAGTGTCTTGTCACTTTCTCTGTGTACATTTTGCGTTTGTAAATGAGAGCATTTCATCCCGTCTTTCAGAAGATGAGTTATCAGCATGTGCTGCAACGTGTCAGTTTTAGGCCAAACAACTGTAGGAGGCAACAATTCTTGCAGCGGCCATAAATCAGATTTGTGACGGTGCGGCTCCATCTAGTGATTCTTCTCTACAACTGCAGCATGAGGGAGAGGAGCTGGGCGTTACTCTCTTCAATGGAACGCACTAAGTGCGAGCTGCCAGTGCTGTGCTGACCTCTCGACTCGAAGGGATGATCCATTTGGATATCTCTGGGAACGTCAAGTTTCTGAAAGCTCCAAGAGAATTGGTGACGTGAATTGCTAATATACTTGAATGTGTTTCTGAAATTCCTTCCACCCCCAAGCTGTCAATCAGTAATAGCTTGCCTTTGCTGGCAGTGTCAGATGTTTTACTGTATCATTGTACTGGACAACAGGTTGTTTCCTTTAGATAAGGAAGTCGATTTTCAGATATCTAAGATATAATGAAAAAGTTTCATGAGGGGGTCAGAAGAGTTATAATCTTCCAGCTAGATGGAATGGAGCTGTCAGCTTTTCTTTGAGCCATTTGCATTTTCAGTTTACTTAACTCTGTGATATATATGGAACAGAAAACTTTGATTAACAGATTTATTAGATATGTGCTTGCAGTGGGCTGTGGCTACCTGAGCATTTAAACATTTTGGTAGATTTCTGCCTACTACTTGTGCTAAGTAGGGTGAAGGCTACCTAGAGATTAAAAACTGAGTATAATATGGGCTTGGATACAAACCCCACTGCTCCCTAAATCTCTAAGGTCAGTCCAGTTGCACAGATTTCGTGGGAGTTCAGGATTGCTCCCAGTGCTGTAGTCAGGAGGCATATTTGCCATGCCTGAAAGTGCCTTCTCTCTTGGACTGCATTCTAGAAAGGGTAGGAGGGTTTTGGAAGCATATTCAGGCTGGAGCCAGAACATGATCGCATTTGTAAAACATATGGAGCAGGACAGACAGGCTAGGGGCTGACCTCAGGGTGTACAAATCCTCACTTTATTCATATAGATAATCTATTCAAGGTTTTACAGACACTAGGCAATTGATATATGAAATAGCCTGTTCTTCTCCTGGAACCTTCCTTCCAGGAGTGTTTTTCTATGTGAGAATGTTGCACACCATCTGCCTTGGTGTCATCTGTGTAGACTTATTGTAGAAATGGGACTGGCAGAGGGTTAGCCTACTGATAAGGCTGTCATCTCACTTCTGGGTTTCTGCCTTTCATTTGCAACTATTTTTACATGGACCAGTTGTGCCTGGTAACTAAAGCACCACTGTAAAATGCTAAATGACTTGCCTTGAGTATAGAAAGTTTTTCCTTTCACTCTCTTCATAATTTGCATTTTTTTTTTTGCTATTGTTTTTATTTCCCTCTTCAATCTTCCATGTGTCAGCTACCTGAACTCAGCCTGTTGTGGCAGGCTGTGCCTTCCAGGTCATTGGTGATGTTCTGTGGCCTGCTCCAAGGTGGTGGTAAAGAGTAGTGAACATCTGATAGTCTTACTGCTGCACTAAAAAGAAGTAAAATCTATGGGTGTTTCAGCCTCTGTCCAGCATGAACAGCCTGGGTATAGATGACTCTTTCTAAAATCATACTCACTCTGTGGTGGAAAATCACTGTGTATTACAGATATCCCAAAGGAAGTATGTACAGGCATGTTTGGACAGCACAACCCACTGGAAATAAGCCCTGCATGTATTGTTGCCCTACACATTTGATGAAACTATATTGGCCTATGACACTGGAAAGCATTCAGTGGAGTTGCATGTTGTGTCTGCATCATTCAGGCTGCAGTGGTGTGGCTTCAAGTGTAATTTAAATGTTGCTTACTTAAAGTCTTAGTTATCTAGACATTGTTCTCCTCTGTTTACAATGAGGATAGCAGTTAGACAGTCCTCTAAACCATGTCAAAGTGTTGAAAAGCAAGTGTAAATGCTACGTGTATTTAGTTTAGTGAGTAAAGTGGAAAAAATGTTTGATGCTTGTGTACAGCTGAAAGAGAAGACAGCTGTCTTTGTCCCCAAAAGCTTGTAATGTGAATGTAAAACCATGTCATGGGCAGGAAGTGTAGGGAATTGGATTGTAATGAGCTATGTGCTTGGCAGTAGCCTAACTCAAATTTCTGAGGAGAAATCAGAGCAAAGTTTAAAGGAGTGATCAACAGGAAGGAAAATGAAGTTTGGAGCTGTTTAAAAGTTTACATCAAGTATGAGTGCAGAATGACTAAAAGCCCAAATACAAGGAGAAACCAAAGAAGAATGCATTCATGCATTCATATGGTCAGATTAATTGCTGAAAATGCTGGTTGGCTTGAAATTCTGGGTGAATGGGACTTGAATGAGATGAGAGCTGGAGGAAGATGTTGTAGTAAGCAAGGTAGAGACCTTAGACAAACCTTTTAATTGTGAAGATGAAAATACAATCTTGAAAATATGTAAAAATATTTCTGCTTGTGTATGCATGGCTGAGTATGAGGGTTTGGAGTGAAATGAGGGTTGATAATGAAGAGTTATAGGTTGAGTGATAGGCAAAATAGTAATTTTTATCTATATTGATGAAACAAAAAGTTTGTAGAGCTGAGGCTGACCTGATCTTAGCCATCCTCAGAGAAATGTTTGATACAGATTGGATTTTAATCTGGTTTAAGAGGATAGGGGGGAAGAGGCATATTTGCAAGTTGTCTGCACAGACACTGGATGAATGTGTGCATAGATTGGGCCAGATACTCAGAAAAGACATCAGTCCATGAATTCCTTACCTTTTAAGATATTCACAAATAACTGAACCCATAAGCATTCAATTGTATTTATTTATTCTTTTTTAATAGATTCTTGTAATATCTTCTTTAAAAAATTGAAACAGAACTTATTTACCATATTTATGTGTTCATTAATCTGTCTTGGGTGTTGTACATGAAAAATGTATATATTTTATAATTTTACAGTCCACAGTGTATATCCCCTTGCAAGACCTTGATAAATCACTTGATGGTATATTTTAGAGGACTGTACATTTATTATTTTATTCACAATTGAGATTTTTTATTTCTTCTAATTGGTTTTGCTATGTATTTGTCTGTTCCATCCCTGTTATCTTTCTAGTATTATGCTTAACTTTTAATTTTGCAGTTCTGTAAAGCAGGGTATGCCATTTCCCAGCATAACCTATTTGACCTTAGAGATACTAATTCCAGACATATTTGTTATAGCAATTTTTTCTCCATAAATGTTCATTCATCTTCTAAGCTAAAAATCTTAGAATTTTTTAGAATTTTTAGAATGGTATGTTTTTATAACAAAAAAAAAATTGTGGTAAATGAAATTGCTCTGTTGGTTTTTTTTTGGTTTTTTTTTTGGTGCTGAATTCAGTAATTTGAAATAAGACTAATAGTTTCCCAAATACTTATCATTGCTTCTGAAGTCATCTGGATTTTTTATCAGATGAACTGTAAGTAGCAAAGCTTCCTTTAATATGATTCATTGTCCAGCTGGAGGGTAATCACTGAAATGGAACACAGACATGAACAATGACTTTAACTAAGTTGGTTCAGTTACTTTCATCCTGCTCAGCTGCTTCTATTGCAGTCAGTCTTTTGTGGGAGCTTTTAAAGTATGTCTTTCCATAACAGCTTGTAAAGGCTGTGGTACCTTCACATCTATTTCAAGGCTAAGATATCAACATTTCAAATGCTGCTGCTAAGAAAGCAGGTGATTCATGAGCCCATAAGCCTTAAGCCATTAAACTTGCAAACAGTGAATGGTTTAGAAACGGTTTTCAGCTAGAAGCATTTTGACATATTGGTAAATATTTTCAGGCCTTACTGGCTTACAGGCCAACATTTTGAATATATATGACTACTTTTTGCAATCTCATTACAAGACTAGGTTGAGCTTTGGACATACAAATATCGTGAGGAGAGATAGCCCCTGCCAGGCAGCATAATTCCCAGTGCAAAATACATTAATGGCTTCAATGACAATATCCCACAAGTATCAAGGACTGTAAAACTCAAATTGAGCTTGACTGGGGGAGACCCAGCGAAATGGCTTGTCAGTGGCTCAGCTTGACAGATCCAATGATAGAAGCAGTTCTCCTGACAAAGGAGTTGAAGTACATGGATCAGAGGCACATTGAATTCCTCAAAACAGGTGTCAGACTTTTCTGAATGATCTCCTTCCAGGTCACAGTCCAGCTCACGCATGGAACAAGTGCATGGACAGTGGTAACAATGGGTGTTGATTACTGAGAAATAAAGCTTAACATTAATTTGCCCCTACAAATAGTCCCCAGGTGATTGTAATAGACACACCTTGAGTGGAGCATTCTGCTTTACTTACAAAGCCTGCTGTGAGTCTCAAGAAGCTGCTCCACTTAAGCCTTAAATTGTATAGTGCATAAACAAAATGTGAGAAATGTTGCTCCTTATCACTCTGATACAAATAATAGAATTAAGGAAGCAGTGAACAATCAACCTTGGCTGTGACACCTCATTAACCAGGCTCTCCCATGCCTATATATTTTGCTTCTCTTCTTTGACATCTGAAAAAATCTATGTCAGAGCCCAGCAAGCTGGATTTGTTTCATACCAGCCATGAAATGGATACCAAAAATAAAGAGTACTTTTGGAAGTGAGTTCTTTTTCCCTTCCCTTAAGGGCATTTGCCCGGGAGTGCACAAAAGCAACAGCAGCAGCATGATGGCAGGAGAGGTGCAGGACTAGGTTGTTATTAGATAGCCTACCCCAAGCATATTAAAGAATGATGAATGGCCAACTCACTAGGCCTGATTTCTAGAGAGCTCTAGGTCAGATTTCATTTCACAAGTAAGAATTTGTCACAAGCATGTAAAAACTGTGCTTGGCTGTTATCTTTGGGACTTAAAAGCAAGAATTCTTAATAGAGTATTTGTCAGTTGGAAAAACCAGAGAAGGGGCCATCTGTGTTAATCAGCTGTGGATTGCTAATATGATGCAGCTGGGAAGAAGGCAGTACTTACTTTAGCAGATAGCAAACACCTGCTGAAGAGAGAGCCCAATTAGTGTTATCACCTGAAACTCATGAGTGGTGCATTACCCCATGCCTGCTGAAAGCTGTAGTGGGGGGAAAGGCTCAGATATCCCCAGGAAACAGGGGAGCAAGGTGTGCAGAGGATGGCATCTGAAATTCCAAAGAGCAGGCTGCTTGTAGGAGGAAATAGAGGCAAGGTAGGAAGGAATTTTTTAGTTGTATACCATGTTCCCTTTATTTTCCTGCCCCCCCCCCTTTTTTTTTCTAAATTGAAGATGCAGTCTTTGTAATTGCTGTGAGCCACACTCACTTTTCTCACTTTTTTCTCTCAACATCTATTTTTAAGATGTTTGTTGTAATTGTATGAGGTTTTGCTCAATGTATTAAATTTTTTTTATCTTATTGTTGTATTTCTTTGAGTTTGAATGTTAACAAAGGACTATACGGACTTTTATCTTCTTATCCTGTCATGGCTTCATTTTTGATATATACAAGTGTAAACAATTCAGTTTCTTTTGCTATATGCAGTGGGAACATTTCTAGTAAATTTTGCAAGAAATTTTTAAAAGAATGCCTAACAGGTGAACTGTGAGTCTTCAGTGGCACTCATCCTTTTAATAAGAATGAGGATCTCATAAGAATGAGTACAGTATTTTAAAGTTATGTTTTTACTACCTCCTTTTAGTGTTTTGAACATCAGAAGATCCTTCTGCTTTAGTATACTTGAATCATATTTTTGCCTTTTAATCGATCTTTCTATCCATTTTGTTTTTAAGAAGTCCTTTTCTTTCCATTCCTTTATAGCCTGAGCTTGACTTCATAAGAATCTCTAACTGAACCATAAACTACCTTTATAAATATCATTTTTCCTTGAAAGCTATATCTTACTGGAATGACCAAAGTTTTGTCATGTGTTAGATTAAGATGTCTGCTGAAAATCAATAATGCTGAGGTAACAACATTGGTTTCTGCTAGGCTCTCAATTACTTTCTCAGTTGTTTGTCATAGGAAGAATATATGATCAGTTGTTTCCCCTGCAGGCTATAAACCCAGCCTGTTCTCTTTTGATCACTTCTGCATACTTCACTTTTACTCTCCTAAGTGTAACACAGATTTTTAGAGCTTTGGACCTGTGAAGTAGCAAAATGATTCTTCTGTAGTCTATTCCAAGGGATAATAGTCTCCCTGTATAAAGCATCATAAATATCCCTGGACAACAGTTAGCTCTTTTGGGTTGCATTGCACAATTGCTGTGGAATCTGTTCCTGAATTTGCCATGCTCTTTGAGGAAATATCTGGGAGAAATTTACTTTACAGTCTTCCCTTTGCATCTCATGTTCCCTATAGTCCTTTTCACCTTGCATTCTTTTTGTGGGTAGTCCCTTATTCCAAATACAGCTGTAAAACTGCTAGTCCTTCACTACCTTTTTTTTTTTTTTAAATCTTTTTTTCTCCCTCTCCCTCCTTATACCTTTGTGTGTTTTTTAAAGATGGTTTCTGGTGCCATTTTGTTCTTGAAGTTGCTTGATTTTGCCACAGAGGGGAAACACGGTCGTGCTGTGCTCTTTCCTGGAAGCTTTACTTTGTTTCTCTCTTCATCTTTATCTGAAATAAATTGCACTGTACCTGCTTGATATCAGCAAAGACTGCTAGGTAGAGGAATACTTCAAATAATATAGTCTCCTGTAAAAATGGGAGCAGCTGTAATTGGGCAATTAGACTAAATTAAAGCTGTAACAGGGGCAGTATCTCCTTATTACTGTAAGTGCTCTTTCCTTAAAAAGAGGGAAGTGATTTTCTGAATGAGGTGTCAGAGGTAACAGGTAACTTGGAGAAGTATATTGAAGTTCATATCATATCCCTGAAGAGAAGCTGCTTTTATTTGCCTCTGGATTTTCACATGTCCTGTTTTATAAGGACAGAAGCAAATGATGTAGAACAGTAAACACTACTTTTATTTGAAATTAAAAAAAATATTTAAAAACCCAAACAAAACCAAAAAAGCCCCAAACCAAAGAAACAACAAATCCACCCCCCCTCAGAAATTTAGAGATTAATCTAGCCACGTTTAGGTTCTTATCCAGGAAGTGTGTGTGAGAGGTTAGTCAGGTTTGGTGACAGGAACATTTGGATTTCAAGGATGGGCAGAATACTTAACATGGCTGTACCCTGGCTAAGCTCAGCTGACATATTTCACAGAACAGAGCAGTTTGGAGCTGTTATGTCTCCTAACAGGGTATTTGTGGCATGTTGTAAACAGTTACTGTTGTAACTGAATCCTAGCCTGTGGTCCTTAAAACATGAAATGCTGCCCAACTGCCAGAAACCTTAATGCAGTTTGCCTTTGTCTTCAGTCACATTCATGTAGGCTGCAGGGGGAAATGCCAGAGTACTTGGGAGCTGGGCCAGGAGGAGGATAGGTATGCAGCTGGTCATCTGCCTCAACACTTTGGAGAACATGGGTAATTACTGTGTGCCATACACCTTCCTGATGAAATGCCTTTTGGAAAATCAAAGTTGTTTGTCTCATTCCACAGCAGAGACAATTTCTGTGGCCAAATGGGGTTTAGTAACCCCTCCAACCTTGTTGCAGTCTCTCATGGACTGTTTAGCTTTTTGATGTTTATGTACCACAGAGTTTTTGTATGCATAAAATAAGGCATGAAATGGTGTTTATTGTGCAATCAACTCAGCCTTAAAAAGGGCAAATGGCACAATGGACCAAGTGTTGTTCACCCCATACCAGTTCTAATAAACAAGGCTGACTGCTCTTCCCCAGTTCTCTACCTTTTCCATGATATTAGTATTGGTACATCCTTAGAGGAAGCAGTGGGTCTTCTGGTGCTGAAATCAAGTTGAAGACCCAAACATTTACCATGCTTTAAAACCTGGCTCTGTTATGTAGGATAAGACCTATTTCCTATCTTAAAGCACAAAAGTGACAACAGATGTGTTCTTAATAAGCTGATGAAGTAAAGACAGTGAAAAAAGAGGAACAATCTAGATGCTTTGAAAGAAGTTATACCTTCTGAGACCAGAAACATGAAGTCATCATAGAATGGTTTGAGCTGGAAGGGACCTTAAAGATCATCTAGTTCCAGCCCCTAGCCATGGACAGAGAATTTTTCAGCAGAGGCAGGGAATCTTTCACTAGAAGGTGGTTTCTCCTTCACTGAATTGAAGGAGAAAGCTATAATGTGTGCAGGCATTGAAGGACTGTTCTTGTCACCACACAGAATGTGATGCAGTGTGAGAATTCAGGAGTACCTGGGGATTCCCTGGAACCCTCAAAGCTTTGGCCTCACATGGATAATGCCAAGAGCTGTTGTTAGGCATTAATACTTGACTATACACATATTGGTCCACGTGAGTCTCTGACAAAGAATACTGCTTGCTGGTCTTGCAGGCTGATGCCATACATTGTTCTGTTTCTCCACTAACATACATCAAACTGGCTAAGCTGCTCTTTTCCAGTGTTTGGTACTGTAGTCCTACAGAAAGTTCTCCTTCACTTCTGTTTTGCTTGGTGTAACACATTTTTAGAGCCTTGAACACAGGAGGTAGCAAAATGATCCTTCCAGAATCCATTTCTAAGGGACAATAGTCTCTGGATGGAATGTTGTGAACTATCCTCAGTACAAACCAAAACCTGAGCCATACAAATGGTAGTTGAACAAAGAGAGAAGTGAAAAATCCTGCTTCCTCTCACTACTTTCTGCCATTATAAAGGAATTTGTTAAGTCAGTACACAACATTATTATTGTTCAGTTCCTCCTAGATGTTTGTAAAAACAAAATGTTAACTTTCATCATTAGTTGGTTATGATTGTATTCAGCAAAACTGTTGGTGGCTGGGGCTGCTTTGCCCTCCATCTCCAGATCACCTCCCTTCCTTTTGAGACTGTGAAAGCCGTTTAGACTAGGTACCTTTTGTCTATGTTAATGTAATGGTGGGGAAAAAATCTTGGACCTGAGTGATCAGGAATTAATTGTTTACAAGATACTGTCTCAGGTAAAGAAAGGGCTATTGGTGTTTTCAGGCTTGCAGTATGCAAGCAGATACTGAAGCAGTGAACTGTGTTGGATCGTCGGATCAAACTCAGTCAAAGGAGGGCCTGAAAATGAGGTCTGGGGACTGGACTTGTTTATGGGAAATGCAAGAAAATTTGTGTGCAGGATGGCAAAAGGATACCCTTGACTTTGGCTCTGAGGTGAGCTGAAAAACTCTGCAACTGTGACAAGTTGAGTTGGGACATTAGTATGGGGCTTTTAAATATTATTTGCAAGTGTATTTCTGGCACCATTCAATAAATTATTAATTTTGTGTCTTTGCTTCACCTAGTGTTTCTCTGAAGAAGTGTTCTGTAAATCTGAATTTAAGGGGTTCAGCTTAATATCTTTAGCCACCTGCATCTGACTAGACTTTTGTATATCATTGGATGGAGAAACAGGTGTTTCTGGATGCACAACACATAGTAAGGTAGGTAGCCAAAAATCTCTGAAGATGAATTGTGTTCTGTAAACTCCTGTTGCTCTTTGACTCTGTAGTATTAGATCAAGTGTAGGTGTCTGAGTTTTAAGTATCTCATATTGCATGGAATGAATGAAGCATTTGTGAGTTTTGGAAGCTTGAAGAAAGGATAGACATTAGTTACTGAAATATTGTTACAAGAAACTGAATCTCAGAACTGGCAAGTTTTTTGAGTTGTCCTACTTCTGTGTAGAGATGGCAGTGGAGAAACTGGTGGCAGAAGAAATGGAAAGCTATGAGTCTTCAGCTGTTAAGGGAGAAAGGCTCTGTCTCTTTGATCAGTGTAACACATCATCTAGCTCTTCCATGACTTGCATGTGTGCATGTAACTGTGGCACATGATCCCCTTGCATCTTCTCTGGGCTGGAAAAGGCAATGGAATATAGCGAGAATATAGTTAATTCACTTCAGGAGTGCTTGGAAAATCTCAGATATTTATGTGTAATTGAGAACACAGTAACATTATAGTAATTGAGAAATCTAGTTCTTCTTTGAGACAATTGGTTCCTAGTCTTTGCCTTTGTCCCCTGGCATATCCAGCTGGAGGTGTTGGTGGTGCTTTTGTAGATGGAAATGTGTTCAATTATAGAGGTGTTTCCATCTGAGTTTTGTTGAAGTATTGCAGGGTTGCTAAGGTGAAATTCCATTATTTCCTGGCACTACCAGGATAACAGGAGAACTTTTTGTTGTTTTTTTTTTTTTTAATGAGTTGTGACTAAGTGGCACACGTTAAAATTCTTATTATTCTGATTAGATAGTATGTGTGAAAACATTGGCCATTCAAATTAACCTCTTTGAATCCACCACTTATAACCTGAATTTAAAAATAGGAGTTTATTCCCAGTAAATTTCCTTGAACAGGAAAGGAGAGGTTATCTGAAAAGTTTATGGTTTACTGTATTAAGTAAGAAATGTTCTTGGGTTAACCGTTTTAATAAGCTTATTAATAGCACATACAATTTACCTATATTTTATTAACTAAATATGCTGCTAAGAATGGCTCTGTAAATAAACCCTACTTTTAATAACTTCAGTGTCCCAGTGGCTTTACATGCAGTTTCCGATTTGAAAATACAATGGCTAATTAAATGAGTAACTTTTAGAAAGCTTATCATCTGTGGATTTATCCAATCAGCTTGCTTAGAATTATATGCAATGCAGGAGTTCTTCCTAACAGGCAGATGTAAAAATCTTAGCCTTTTTAAAGCTCAAACTGAGTATTTTTGGCTTGTCAGTTTTTTGGTGGATTTCCTAGAAGGTGGTAAGCAATCCTCCTTTCCCCTTCAGAATGGTCACTCTGTGAAGCCTCTCCTCTGTACATCTACTCACATCTCTGCTCTCTCTGTTTTGCGTGGAATCTGTCGAGCTGGTGCAGTTAACACCCTCTTTTGACTGTTTTATAGTGGGGTAGTATTGGGCAAATATTTGTGGTGTTAAGCAGCAAGATTGCTTTTCTTGTCATATCTTTACTTAGAGGAATATCTTCTAAGGGTAGAATTGTTACATGCAGATTTCTAGCTGGCCTGTTTGCACCTGGTTTCTCCCCAGCCCTGATTTAACTGGAGTCACCAAGTGAAACTCCTTTCCTCCTGCCTTCTCCTTCTGTATTTATGGTCCCAGTAATTTTCTTCCGTACTGCACAGCAAGGTGAAGCAACTTCTCTCCCCAGTACTTAGATGATAATAGAATTTTTTAAAAAGTGTCTCCAGATATGGGATACCCCATTATGTTTTAGCGCTTCAAAAGGCAGTGAGTAAGCAGGGCATTTGTAAGAGAAAACAGAGATTTCCTATGGATTTATCTTTCTGTGGTGTCTCAGTCCTACGTGTTCAGTATTCCCCCATGCTGGTCAGCATTCCACTTAATCCTGTCAGCACAAGCCCTTGCTGCTTTTTTGTTTAATCTGGATGTCCTCAGCTCCTAGATTTTCTTACACAAGAGATAAACATTAAGGGGCCGATTTTTTCTTGACAAATTTCTGGGGGGGAAAAAACCCATGATGTAGGAATAGTGCCAAAAAGCAGAACTTTGAGAAAATCAGTTAGTTTTTCTGACCTCCGTTCTTTTCTGGAGCTGCTTTTGCTGTCCTTGAGGAGGTCAGAGAAGGGAAAGGCTGCCCATTTCACATCTGCTGCACTGACAAGCAACCAAATGTACCTTTTGGCTAGTGGCTGGCATTTTGGCAGTGCAAAGCTTTCAACTCCCACCCTTTTACAATCAGATGGGATGAATAGCAGAGCTGTGCTATATTGGCAGTTGGCATACATGGCTAAATACATGGGCTGCATATGAGTCTCTTCATCTGAAGTTATCCTTTTAGATCACTGCTTAGTTTTCTAGCATAATCTTCTTGGAAAAGAGCTTGGCTCATGTGTCCCCTCTTCTCTTGGCACTTGGCAGTTTTGTTTTTTCTTTCTTTTTTTTAATCCCTCTGGTAATTTCCTGGTGTGCAGTAGTTATCCTAAGCAGCAGTACTGGTATCTGAAAATGAATGGACATATTGCAGTCTGGAGAAATGTCATGTCCTTCTGCTGTGGATTCTGAGTGATACAAGCTGTGGAGGGGTGTGTGTAGTGGGCATGCTATAAATTAAACATTCTCTTTGCTTCAGGCAGGGATAAAAGAAGAGTACTCCCACACTTTCTCATTCTTTCCTATCCTTTTTAGGCATCTGAGAATGGAATAAGCCTGTCATAAAAAACAGGGCCAGGTCAGGGTAGATAAGTACCTTTCCCTGTTGTAAAATTCAGAGCAGCATTTCAATCCCTGCCTCCCCTAACACACCTCTAGAGAATCACCCAATCACTTGTAATTACTTGCTTAAAAGAGCATGGGAACAGCTGAATTTCCCTGCATTAAGGTAGCTCTTTATTATATTTCTGCCCTTTTCTGCATCAAAAAAGCCTCAAACTCCAGCTCATTGTTTTAGTCTTTATGATGTGTTGGTTGTGGGCAGCTAAACTCTCTAAAAAACAGGAGGGGGAGTAGAGACAGTCATTTAAAAGTCCTGTTCATATGATAGCTTTTCCACCCTTTTACCTTGTACTCTGTATTTGGTTCATCCCCCTCATTTCACCTTGTTTTAAATTATGACTGCTTTTAGGGGCAGGAGCTGTTTCTTTACTGTAGGTGGGCTGCGCTTGGCATCATGGAGTCCTCCTCTGGTTGGAGCCTTTACTTGGCCCAGTAGTACTAACATGGATATGCTTGGAGGGCAGGGGAAATGCATCCTGCAAGGCTGAGAGGTCTGTGAGTTTTTGTAATTTCAGCAGTATCTTGGAATAGAGGAGAACATCTTTGATGGTAATGGAATAGCCAAAAGGCTTACAGCTTCTCTTTGTTGTTTCTTTGTCTCCCCCTTGGATCTCCGTGAGTGGAAATTACGCTCCAATGGGGAAAATGACCAAACAGAAAACATCCCACCTCAAAGCTGCTTACAACCTGGGGCTTGAGATCTTGTGTAGAGCTTTCTGCTGAAGGCTTAGTAAAAGTGAACTCACAAGAAGGAAAATTGGTGGTGGATTCTGTGGTCTGAATGCATGCCGTATTTGGTCTTCACTTCTACTGCACCATTCCACATAAATAATGAAGCCATTTCAGGGCCTGGGAGCAGCTTAGGAACATTAGCATGAAAGTTTATTGATGGTTTTGAGACTTGCCCATTGAATTTTATTCTTAAAGGCTTCTCTTGGGCTGCTGGAGTTCTTGCATGTGAATGGTCCCTTATTCTCTAGTCTGCTGCTGTTCAGTGTCACAGGAGACACAAATACTAGTTTTCCCTTTGTGACCTTAGTCATGTAGTAACTATATTATTTGAGTTGTAGAAACAGAATAGTTCTCTTGCATGTCTCCTGTACTGGGATGTTACCCTGATCCAGGATCTTAATGTGTATAGGTATTATATCTGAAATGGTGTTGATCAAGGTCTTCTGTAATAAAAAAAACAACAGAAACTACAGAGT
Organism: Zonotrichia leucophrys gambelii; assembly: GCF_028769735.1. Taxonomy (NCBI): domain Eukaryota; kingdom Metazoa; phylum Chordata; class Aves; order Passeriformes; family Passerellidae; genus Zonotrichia; species Zonotrichia leucophrys. Next base: position 21,360,654 of record NC_088176.1, read on the forward strand.
TTCAGCGGGCTACTCTCTCCCTCACTCTGTTTCTACCAATGGCTAAATCAACTGTGGCAGCTGTTGCTTTCACTGCAGGCTTTTCCATTTCATACTGAGGACTGACACGTGTGGTGAGGGTTGCTTATCTGTTGAGGGGTGGGTGGGTGATAGGACAGGGCAATTTCTCAGTAAATGGTGATGTGTATGTAGGACTGACAGCTTTGATGTGTTTCCCTGTGGGGTACAGTCCTGCCATGGAGGATGAAAGACTGATATCTTTGTCATTTGGCTAAAACAAAGCAGCTCAGGGGTATGCAAAAGAACAAGAGGAAAGAGCAGGGGCATTCTCTGTGGACTGTTTTCTTGTTCCTAAAGCAGCTGGAATATGAAGGCTGTGTGTAAATGTAATAGACTGCTTATTTCATATTGGGGCCTGTAAAAATGTGCCCTTGTGTTGTGGTTTTAAGTCCAGCCAGCAGCCAAGTACCATGCAGCTGCTGGCTCACTTCCCCACCTGTGGGATCAGGGAGAAGAAGTGGGGACACGTTTGGAGTGATGGTGTTTGTCTTCCCAAATAATTGTCACATGATGGGGCCCCACCCTCCTGGAGATGGCTGAACGCTTGCCTGCCCATGGGAAGCAGTGATTTCATTCCTTGCTTTGCTTGTATGTGTGGCTTTTGCTTTTCCTATTAAACTGTCTTAATCTCAATTTCAAGTTTCTTAGCTTTTACCCTTTGATTCTCTTCTGGATTATGCTGGTGGGAGAGTGAATGAACGGCTGTGTGGGGCTTGGTTGCTGCCTGGTTTAAACCCTGCCATTCATGATTCCTGCTGACAGCATGGAACAGTCTGTCACAGCAGCACAGAGCCTCCCTGTACCTTCCCTCTGAAAGCTGCACTCAGGTTGTGATTGGCAAGATCTTGAGGATGCTCAGGTGAGCACTTGAAAGCAGAACCCTTGGATGTTGCAGAAAATGGGGTGATGATTTATTAGGTGACTTGGGTGACTTGTTCTTTTTATTTTAACTGGTGGAGCTCCTTCCAGGTGGGTTTCTAAGGGAAAGATGGCTTAAATAGCCATTAACCTGTGGTATTGCTTCCCATTGCTCCATGTAACCAGGATTATCTCCAGTTCTTGGCTCTTTTCCAGCTATAGACTGTTTCCTTAGTTCACCTACCTTTGTGGATTCCTTTGTGTTATCTACAGCGTGGAGTTACATTTTTGCTGTTAAATCTCTTCAGTGTTTTGCCCTGGAGGAGGCTGCATTCCAGTGGTGATGCTGTAAGGAGAAAGGTTATTCTTGTGCTTGATTTACCTGTCAGTTGAGAGCTGTGAAGGGCTTTGTTTGTCTGTAGTATGTCATGACACTCCATGATAGGCATGCTGTCTTCCTTGACAGAGGTGCTAAGTTTGCAGTATGAATTATTTTTATTGCCTGTCCACACAGCTGAGCTGGGCAGGCAGAGTATGGTGACACTGTGAGTGTGGTGTGGGGTTTCTTTTTGGTTATTTTTAAATGCTGGCAGCTTCTTCTATCTGAAGCATTAGTTATGGTCTCTGATTGTGTTTGCACCCCTGGATCAATTTGATGCCCTCCCGTGTTTACTCTGGGACTGTAACTAAGGTGTAATGGCTGTGGCTGAAACACTGGTGCTTCCTTGATGTTGCCTTTCTATGTCCCTTCCAAGTAGATGAAAGATAATTTTTTTCCTATCATATCCCACTTTTCATCAGCTTGTGATGATATCCTGCCAAAAATCTGGTGGTACTTAGGCAGCAAAGCAGTTTCCTAGCATTCTGGTAAGAGGAAATGTTAATGGAATTAAGAGTCAGGATTGTTTTTGGAGATGAAAACAGTTTATTCAAAGTAGTGCTGCTTCAGCCTGGTCTCTGGTGTGCATTTTTTTCTTTTTTAGAATTTCATGATTGTATTTCCTCGACTGTGAGGCAAGGTGCAACCTAAAATGTGTAGAAAAATTGGATTTCACTTTGCATTGAATATCAGCAAAAGGTAGTAAAGTGAGGGTTCTGGGTACCCATTCTTCTTCTGTAGAAGAGATTAAAAATTAAGCTGACAGTTTTACATAATATTGATGTGGCAAGATGTGCCTGTTCTCAGGAGAGCTGAGGTTTGTGGGTTTCTGCAGGTGAAGAAGCTGTTAACCACGTCATAACAGCTTATTCCAAACCATCCAGTCTTTCCTTTTAAGGTGGTCCTAACTTGCTCAACTTTCAGGAATGTTTTTGTCCATGGTCAGTATAATTGGTGCTTAGAGGAGAAACCTGTATGCTGGATGTCAGCAAGAGTAATACTGGGGACTTTGGTCAGTGCTGAGTGCTCTGCTAATCTCAGCCAGGTACGTGCACTCTCAAATGGGGGAGCAGAGCTGGAATTAGTCACTGCAGACTAAGCTGCCATGTGTTTAATATTGATCTACCTGCACCTGCAGAACCAATAGCTCAAGCCTTTGCTGACAAAGCATTTCAGGGCAGGGAGTGGGAAGATGGATTCAACACAGAGGCTGTGGCTGATTTATAAGTGCTGATTTATTGAGCTACATGCATAGTAGGAATTCATAAGGTGCAAAACACAATGTATACATTACTGGATGAGGAGCTAGCCTGAAGATGGGGGTGTGTGTGTGGGGGGGGTGAATATCTCCAGTATGCAGCATTTTAAACACTTGTATGTGTAAATCAGTATGTCACCTGTCAAATATTACTGATCTCAATATCAGGGGTGAGATTACAGGTCATTTTGGCTTTAAACTTAAAAACTAGGCATCTGAGTTATATTGCATCATTAGTTGTGAAGGGGTGACAAATTGCAAGGAATGGCCAACTGAAGCAAATACTAACAAATGTGTAGAAGCTGAAATGAATTAAGTGGCATACTGTCATCCTGTGGACCCTGCAGGTGATGTAGAGGGGTGTGGATGCAGATAAAGATCACAGAGTAATAAGTGTCATTAAAGAGGTTATGGGGAATTTATGTCAAATATAAGAACTTCTAGTTCTTTATTGTTCCTTGGTTTACATTGTAGAATACACCACTCTGTTAAGAAGAAAAGGTTTGCATTGGTATGAGTTCTCTTCAGGTTTTGGTTCTGTACCAGCCATTCTTACAAGCCATAACAGAGATCTCACTTATGGTGCTGTGGAAATATAAGGCATTACTAACAGTTTGATTCTAGGATCTCTAATCTTTCTAGAGCTGGGATAGCTAATTTTACCCGTTAAATTACATATTAAATATAAAACCAAGAAAGGTAAAAAAAATTCTGAAAGTGGAACAAGCTACTGTATTATTTCTTTCTCCCTGCAAAGCACTGGAATGATGGTACTCCTTTTCTGTTGTCCTCATGGATAGTTGAAGAAATTAAACTTGGTAAAATTTGCTGTGCGAGGCAATTGTCAGGGACCTGCTGTTATCCTAATGTGGAGTAAAGATGTCCAGGATACAGAAACGACTTAGCAACAGACCAGGTGATCTTCTGAATCTTCCCTGGTCTCTGTTGAAAATGCAGTTATAACCCTTCTCTTTTAGGAAACCAACAGAGAAATGCTTACTGCAGTGTGTGACAGGATTTATAAACTGTAACACAGAATCAGTGTTTTAAAATCTCAGTCTTCATGTCTGCCTAAAGTTTTCCACAGATTTATGTCACATACATAACTTGAGACAGGCCTTTTTATTTCTTAAAGACCTTGGGTAAAAGGTGAATGATCTAGTAAGAAAGTGATTGTTCTTTAAATTAAAAAAAGCAACAGTGAGGCAAATCTGAGCTGTAGAAAGCACACATAATCCTTGCCAGAAATATTGCAGTCTCTAATTAAGAAGCAGCTAGTCTGCAGCCAAGCTGGCTCTGGAGGAAAGATGGAAGTGTTTGATCTCAGCTGTGTTACCACCTGTATCATGCCAGGGAAGTTAAATGCTCTGAAAGAGCTCCACTTACCATTGATTTTATTTCTCCAAATGAAGAATGTGTTGATAAATGGCTGATGAAATGAGGTAGCAGTGGGTAAATGGGCACCCTACCACAATCCCTTTTTTGTCTGTTGGAGCAGTAGCCCTGGCACCATTAGGAAATGGTTCTTTCCAGTAATGGTAATGCTATGAAAGCGAGTGGTGGGCCAGTTTCTGCCATTTTAGATAATGTGATGAAAATCTGAGATACAATAAAATTATTTAGAACCAGGAGAAAAATACATTGCTTTAAGAGCTCCAGTACTTGCTATTATGTTCCTTCTCTCCCTCTTGCCAGTGCCCATATCCGAGAGCCCTCCTTAGATGAAAGGGCTCAGAATGGGAAATATGGTTCTGTTGCACTGGCACAGTAAAGCAGGAAGAAGCTCTGTGCATAGAGGTCACTGTGAAAAGAGGATGTGTACTGCTCCAGCCTTCCCAGAGTAGCTTGAAAAATGCCAAGATAGTTACAAGAGCAGGCTGCTCTAAGAGTCTAGTGAATAAGTCATATGAGGAGAAGGGCTGAGCTGTTATTGTTTGGTCTGGAGAAGGCTCAGTGATGATTCTCTTGCTCTCTGCAACTGCCTGAAAGGAGCCTGCAGCAAGATGGGATTGGCCTCTTTTCTGAGGAGCCATTGACAGGATATGAGGACATGGCCTCAAGCTGTGCCAGGATAGATTCTGGTTGGATATCAGGAAGATTTTCTTTCACTAAAAGGGTGGCTAAGCATTGGAATGGACTTCACTAGTGGAGTCACCATCCCTGGAAGTGTTCAGCAAATGACTGGTTGTGACACTTAGTGCTGTGCATGGTGATGTTTGGTCAGAGGTTAGACTCAATCTTGGAGGTCTTTTCCAACCTTGATGATTCTGTGATTTTTTGAACATGGAGATAATATCCTAGTGTGTCCTGGCTATCCTTCCTGCCAGTTATCCATGCTTAGGGTCTTAGGAATGCCTAAGCAGCAGCACCTTCATTCAAAGAGGGACTATTGAAGCCTTCTTTAATGGAGACACTGCTTTATTGAGGCTTGCTGCTCTTGAATTGATTCCCTGAGGTCTTTGACTGCAAATACTGTATAGAGTAACCTCATCTGTGACACAGGGATGAAAAGAAAACTGAAGAGACAGAAATCCAGCTGAACTAGCATGTGGAAGTTAAGAGCTCAAAGTAATGAATGAGTGGCATTGAACAAAATTGAGTTAATCACATTGGGTTGTTCAACGGGATATTAAAATCTATAAGAATCAATAACCTTAGAACAGTTGCATATCAGCTTAGATGATGTATGATGATTGACCAGTTTGTTTAATCTGTTATTTTCTAAGGTATTTTGTATCAAGATAAAAAGGAAATAAACAGAATGCTAAATGAGAGGAATAATATATCCCAATCCTTAAATCTAGAGTGAGACATGACTGATAAAACTCAATTGTATCCTAGCTATGTGAGGTGGCCCAACAGGGTTTCCATTGGACATTTACAGATGTTTCAAGTGTCTTCTCTGGGTGATTTGGGAGTACTGGGAAAACTCTCAGAACAAGCTGGGTAAAAATATCACATTAAAGTGATGCTATGCTAGGAAATGTCCTTCTCTATTTAATGTAGTTCTCTGTTAAAACTGCAGTTGTGAAATACTATAGAGTTCAGTGTGAATCCCACTGCAGGAGGAGGGGAGAATGAGGCCAAGACAAGTCTAAGATTACTCTGAAAAGCAGGAAGAGTGTAATACTAACTCAGACCTTTTCTGTAGCTTGTGTCTTGCATTACTATCAATTCCACTAGCATCTGGATTCAGTGGGGACAACTTTGTCATTTCAGGCATCTTAGATTGTTATTTCTGAAGTGATCTGCAAGTATTAAGGAACCAGCTCCTTTGAATTTAATTATTTTACACCTTTTTAAAATTTCAGCTAGATCTTTAGGTGGTTTGTGCTCTTTCCTCACTGGCATTTTTAAGGTATTTGAATTATTTTTGTGATATAGACCCAGAGAGATTATATACAAAAGTTAATAATGACTATTCTTTTTCTGACTAATTCTGAAGTAGCTATGTTTAATTTTTACAATTTTTTTTAGTTCAAACTGAATGGGTTTGAGTCGTGTGGTGAATGATGCCTTGGCTAGTAGGGGTAACTTGCTGTGCACAGTAGTGCTTTGTTTTATACATCTATCAAAAAAATAACTGGGGTGTTGGAAATGACACATGGATTTCTCTCTGGCAATAAAGTCCCTGACTGGCTGTGTTATATTATAGTGATGGTTGCAGTATAACAACCTTGATGGATAAAACAGTAGCTAACCTTTGGGCTGGGACATCTAGGTCAGCAGTTTAAAATTGGAGGCCATCCATATCAGCTTTCATTTCCATCCTTGTCATCTAACACTCAGCTATTGTTGTTCCACGTGCCAGAAAGTCTGCATGCTACAGAAGTTCCTAGTTTCCTATTTAATGTACAAATGACATGGTATTTTCTCTGATTTGCCAAAATTACTTTGTACTTTTACTTGCGCTCGTCTTCTCCTCTGTGAGTCCATATTTAACATTAACTGCAGTGCAGATCAAATTCATCTCTGTGAAGATGAGCATTTGAACTTGATGGTGAGTGAATGATTGACAAGGTGCAAGTATTTTTGTGTCAAGGCTGTGACATGTCATTTGTTGAAAAAGCTATTCAGCCGAATGCTGTACTCATCTGAAAGCTGGGAGTGAAGAACGTGCCAGATCCTCAAAAGGATGCTGCTTGATGTCTAGTGACACTATTAGTGACATTTTGATGTTAATGAATAAGGGAGCACTTTCTACTCTGGAAATTATGCTTTTTAAGGTTAGAAGAGGATGTTTTATGAACTCTGTGCTACACTGTTGCAATCCATGTAGCCATCCAGCCTTGCAGTAGATAATGAAGTTACAGTTTGTGAGTTGCTGTGGTCTGTAGCATTTGCTGATCACAGGGTTAAAGCTGCATGACAGACAGCTGAAACAGTTCAAATGTCTCTCTGCTAGTTCTGTGCTGCATAGGCACTTGCTGAGGGTGCCACAGGGTTGTTAGAAGTTTGTTAATGGGAAAAGGGAAAGTGTTGCGGAGGTTGTGCCTCTATTAAATTGTGTTCCACAATGTGATGGAAGTCTGAAGAATTGCAGCCATGGCTTGACCCAAGTAAATGCTCTATTCCCTAGTGCGGAAACCTAAAATGTTGCCAATATTGGGTGTAACTACTCAGCTCTCAGAACACTGCTGTTAATTAGCATCTGCTTGCCTGTTTTGTGAGAATATAGGCTGCAAATGAGCAAGTTTTAAGAGCTATGTCAGATGAATTTACAGCCTTCCTGAGCATCTCTTGGATTTTACATCTGAATTAATCAGCTAGATCAATTGACTCTTCAGTAGTGTTGCTTTAGTGGGAGATGAAAAATACTTCATACCAGGTTTTTATAGGCTTTTTCCTCCATGCCTAATATGGTCTTAGGTATTTTGAAATGGGTACTTGGACTTGGTGTGCTACATCTCGAGACTTGTTTCCAAATATTGGATAGGAATGACCAGAGAAGTCATTAAAAAAATTGGTTTAAGAACATAGAAAAATTATGTCTTTTAAGTTACTCTAGAAGGAGTAGTGTTGTTTCTTCACATGACAATAAGATTATTTTTTCTCCCCTAAGGCCTAACAGATTTTTTGAAAAATGAATGAATTTTGTTTGGGTGGAGGAGAGGAGGGGAAGACCCTCTAGAGACCAATCTTTACCAGGGGTTGAAATCTGCTGCCTTGTGGTTCTGGCTGTGGATTAAATCTCACCCATTTCTTACAGATACTGATGAATTGTTGCATCTCTTTCTCTGATATTCTACAGCCATAAGTGATCTGACTAACAACAACACCATTGCCTGAAAGATCAGAGCATGGTGTGTGTACGGCTGTGGCTATTGTTGTTCCATTTGATAAATGCACTGTGTGCTGGTTGCTTTGCTTTGAGTTTTTTGGGGACCAAAATTCATTAAAATCTCTCCACTGCCCTTTTCCCAAGACAAGGCTGGGGAGGGAGGTAGAGGAACACCCTGTCACTATAGTGTCTCTATTAAATTGCTGCCGCAGATGCTGCCTTGGCTGCTGGTAACAGTGTCAGAAATGGCAGCCTTCTGTAGAAATGGTTTAAAAATAGGCCTATTTGAGTATGCTTGTTCCCTTAAAGGGACATTGTCAGTTTGATTTAGTCCCAACATTTTAGCTTGGTTGCTGTTAGCTATGCCATCTCTTCTGAGCTGCCAGCCAATTTGGCCAGGTCTGCAATGGGTTTGGTATTGTTTTACATAGAGGCAAAGATGCTTTGAACATAGCATAATCAAGTTTTACTAAACCTAGTAAATTGATGATAGTTTTGTATTTTTTTTCTTTTGTCTGTTGCCATGAAGGTGAGGCACAGCTAGTATTTCCTTGCCAGTTTTATCACCCTTGTAGTTGAAGGCCTTGTGCAGTCAGTTACAGTTATCCATGTCCTTTCAAAATATATTCCTCTTCTGTTTTTTGCCATAGTGCATCGCTGCCATCGACATCCTGCTTTTTTTTCTGAGATAGAAATGTTATTCCTTCCTTTTGCCTCTTTCACGAGAATTAATTTGGACAATGCAATGGAATAAGATTGGAAATGCACAACCCCCATCTTCAATCCATCTTAAAAGCCCAGGGTTGCTTTTAAGGGTGAGAGTGGTTCTTTGAAATGATGGAGTTTCTTGGGTTGGTGACTTCCTCTCTTCCGAACAATGCAACATCGTGCTGCTTGTGCCAGGAGGCAAATAAGAAGCGTGACCTGTAGCACATCCACCAACAGGACTATTGTTGTCTACCATTTCTGTCAGAGACAAATGTTCTGGCTCTGCCCAGTGTTAGCACAGGTTGTGTTCAGCCCTGGAGAGCAGAGCAGCTACAATCACATGACTGCAGTGGCTGGTAAGGAGATCCAGGTTTCCATCCTGAAAGCTCTGTTTTATTTTCTTGTTGCCGGTAATATTTGTTCCCCTCGGTGCAGTGGTATGGCACTTGACAACACTGAGCAAAAGCTGTGAAAGCTGACTGAAGCAGGCTGAGAGGGGACTGTTGAAATGTGCTTTCAACCAATTACATCTGGTTTTGCAGTGGTATCATTGATTTAATATCTTTCTCCTCCACCATCCTTTCCATGTTAACTGCTTCTTTCTCCTCTGCTGCCTTATTGCCCTTCTGCAATGTTTCTTACTCTTTGACATGTCCCCGTCTCTTACATCAACTATCACTTCCATCTAAGCCCTCGAGCCCCTTCTTAGCCTGGTTTCCACTTGTCTAATCTTTTTTTCATTATGAGTTAGATTTTGCTGACATCTTTAAGCTTCTGTATCTCCTGACTTTGAGAGTTCAGCATTGGTTTCAATTAGAGCCCATGCCTAGAAGGCTTCAGCAAGCAGCATCTTCTCTAATGGTAATGAGGAGTTGTTACCAGTCTCCCAAATGTGCTCACTTGCGCACAGTTCAACACTTGCTCTGATTTGTGGTCTCTCATCAAACCATGCAAAGCAGGGCAGCATTCCAGGGGTCCTCTCCCTGCTTCTGTTGGATGGACAGGTGAGGAGGCAGCTGTGGAGGGTTTTCTTCTCAAAGGAGTCTTGAAATGCTATTGTGGTAATTTGAGGCCTTCAAAGTGTGCTAGATAGAGGCACCTGCCATCTAGCATTTTAACTTGTCCTTTCTTGGTATTTGCTCCTGGCTTAGTTGTGCTTTAGTGAGATACATGATGCACATCCTGTGACAGGTGTGTAGGTTCTGGAGCTGATTTATCTTGTGCAACCATAAGCAGTTTTGAAGATGATGGCATATCTGTCTCTCTATGATACTGATGATGTTTGCTCTTGGAATTGTGGTGAGATACCAGAAGCCTGGAAGAAACTTACTGTTGTGCCAGTGCATAAAAAGGGAAAACAAGACAAATCTGGTAATTATAGCCCTGTCAACTTGATGTTTATCCCGGGCACAATAATGAAATGGCTGATTAAAGGATTTGAGTAGCAAAGAGTTAAAAAGAGTAATATAATTAATGTCAGTCAAGTTGGGTTTATGGAAAAGCGATCCTGTCAAACTAACTTGATATCTCTTTTGATAAATTTAGTTGATTAAAGGAAATTCTCTAGACATCTCTAAAGCAATTGACTTGCTACCACAGGACATTTTGGAAAAAAAGTGATAGAGAACTAGCATGGCATACACTAATGATATTACCAACTGGCCAGCTGTGACAGGTCTCTAAACATGATGGTTAACAAGGAATTATTGCTGAACATGTGTTTCTAGTAAGGTTCTGCAGCATTTGGTTCCCAGATCTGTTTAATGCTTTTTAATTACATGAATTTGGAATAACCCCCAAGATCATTTGTGATTAAAGTGTGTAGTTATGCTCCCCCAAGTCTTCTGCCAACAAGGAAGATCATATTCTGTAATATCAGGTTTCCAAGCCAGTAGTACCATATAGGACAATGTAAGCAAGCAAATGTGGAGCTTCCTAGTGGGGCTGAAAGTTAAATTTGGCATCTAGGAACTAACAAGGTAGTGGTTCCAGAGTGGGAGACCCTGTTGGGGAGGGGCAGACGCTGAGAGGGACTTGAGGCATCTGCTGAATAACCAATTCCTAAGTTACCACAAGGATTAATGAGGTCTTTGGGTGTGAAAACGAGGGATTTTTAAATGAGAGGCTAGAGGTAATTCCTTTGTCACTGGTGCAATTGCTTTTGTAATAGTGTGCCTGGCTCTCATTTCAACGGTGCTGGAAGGATGCTGATAAATTGGAGGAGGATCAGAGGCAATGTCAGAATGATTAAAAGGTCTGAAAAAATGTCCTTTAGTGACATGCTCTGAGAGCACAATCTGCTTTAGCTTTCACAGAAGTTTAAAGGTGGCTTGACCAGTCTCTAAGTACCTATATAAGGACCAGAAATGTTCTATCTAGCTGACAAGTGTGCTGTGATTGCTCCTGGCTGGAAGTTGGAGCTGGACAAGTTTAGACAAGAAGAAAGAGCTGTGTTTAAAAAGAATGGGGCTAATTAACCACTAGAGTGTTTTACTCAGGGTTGTCATGGATTTTTCTCTGTTGGCAATTTCATTCTTCCTTGACAGCATGCTCTAGTCAAACCAGGGACTTCATTTAGGGACTGGTATGATCTGTGTTTTACAGGAGGTCAGAGAGGGTGATTGGTTTGGTGTCCTCTAGCTGCAGGATCTGAGAATCCTTTATAGTAGTTCTTGGCAGTGCTGGGTAGTTTGCTCCAGCAAACAGGAGAAAGAAGAGCTCTCTTGTTTTAACTTGTGTGAAATGGATGCAATTTAAGAAAATTAGACATTAGTTCACATAATGAATAACCTTGATTTTATCACTTTGAAGTTCTATTTTTCTGCAATTTGACAAGTTTAAATGGCATTCAGGTAGCTTTTCATGTAAGGTGTCACTCTGTTTCCTTACTAATGCCTGAGCAAGTACCTTACCCATTGTCAGATTGTTAATTCTCTGTTATTAAGTACTCAGGTGCCTCTTCATTGAAAGGACTGTCAGTTGTCAATGTGGATCATGTAGATTAAAAACCCAGCCTGTCAGATGCTTCTCTGCTTTTACAGACTAGCATCCAATAGCATGAGTGTTGTCTTTCTGGAATTTAGGTTTTCTTTTAATATTCACCCCGGCAAAAAAAAACAACCCTACAAGTAATCACTAGAAAGGAATCCACCACATTCTACTTGTGTGCAACACCTACAGATACATGAGTGCATAAAAGTCCTTCCTGCTTTGTTTAGTAGTAATGCAGAGGGAGGAAACTGCTTGTTTCTGAGTTTGGATTTGGTTTTACTCTGATTATTATATTGGCTGTCTAGGTTGGAGCTTAAAAGGCTTTAAGTGATTGTCTGACTGTCTTTCTTGGAAGAGAAGCACTGTTCTACTGAGCCTGCCAAAGGACTCTGGTGTGACCAAAACTTTCTTTTGTGCCTGTTTCCTGTAATAGGAATATGAATAGCAACGTTTATAAGTCTTGCTTTGATATATTTAAGGACTTCATGGCAGGAGATGTTTTCCTGGCTTTTCCTGAGGCGCTCTATATATAGCATTGGCAGAAGGACTTGAGAAACTTGTAGTCTTTGCTTCCCAGCTTACAGAAAATCGTGTAACTGGTTAATGAACACATTTAGGGTCTGGGTACTTTGAGAGCTGGCTGGAGGCCAGGCTGAGTGGGAGTGTTTGTTTAACATATGTACCATATATGGGTACCTCAGAAGAACTCTCTGTATCCTGAGCCCTTGTGAAAACCCTTGCCCCTGTAGCAGCACAGGTTTGACTTTGCCTGTGCTGTGGCCAGGTAACAGGATGGCTACTGATAGTGGGTGCTGTGTATGCCTGGTGAAATGCAGTTGTGTACAATACCTATCTAGCTGCCTGCATCTTCCCTGCGATGTTTTTATCAGAGGCTGAGTAGGATCTGTGTTTCTAGAATAACTGAATGGCAACTTCGCCATAGGGAAAGTATTTGTAGGGGAGGAAACTCCTGAGAGTAGTCACAGAGTAGAGTAGCACTGACAGAATCCAAATGGCGCTTGTGCAAGTGGAGCTGTAGCTCTACTTGGCTTCCATGAAGCCTTATCTGGGGCTAACTTGAGCCATACCTACCTCACTAAAGTCAAAGTCAGTGTGGTCTTGAGATTATCTGATTCTAGCACCCTTAGTTTATAACTCAAGCAGCTTTCACCAAGAGAAAAGTTGTAAAGATAATCTCCAGTCTGGATTGCCATGTATCTCTTAGCATCTGCAAAAGATTTTGACCTTTTAATTTTTTTCCTGCTTGTTTCCCCACTGTCATTTGGGAGCACATTCCTTCTGCTCTATTTGGTTTTGTCTTTTGCCATTATCAAGACTGTTTCTATAAAGTGAGGGCCCCCTGCCTGAGCATGAAATAGAGGTAGGTGAGAATCTACAGTTACTTGTGCACTGCAGTGTCATTCAGCTACTTGCATAACATTTAATTAAAGTGGTTATATTCTGTTCTCTCTCAGTCTCTCTATTGGAGGCTGTGTCTGGTTTCATGGCTTCCTCTGTTAGTAGATCTTCAAAGCAGTTGCAGTTGTGACAGTGTCAGTACTGTCTTCTGTGGCTTGCATAGAAGGCTTCCAGACCTCTCTCTTCACAGGAGTCTTGCAACTTGACTAACTCCTGATTGTAGCCTGAATGTGTACGGTTCAATACAGAGGCCCTTGTAATATAATCTCCCTGTATTTTAATTTCAAAGAGTTTGGTGTGGGGTGATTGTAGTTTTGAAGTCTGTTCCTCCTCTCCCACTAGGAGAGCAATTAATGAAAACTATCCTCACAACATTATTTTTTGAGGTAGAATATGTATAAGCATATGCTCCAACCTTTAGTCTTTGAAAAGAAGTTGTCTAATATTGAATACCGAAGATAAACTTGCCCTTGGAAGTTTGATCCATCAGTTTCTATCTGTTTTGCTGAGAAAAAAGAGACAAGGAAGAATGGTTTGGATAGTTACATAATGCAGGGAGCCATATGAGATTACAGAGAAGCTGGCAGGAAAAAGAATAGAAATGGAGCAAATAAGTAATGATTTATTTTCTTTCTTTTGAAGTAGAAGTGAACTGATTACAAAGGCTGGGCGAAATTGTTCTCAACTTTACAAAGTCTGGTTCTGAATGTAATGCTTATGTCTTAATCCTATCTATGATAAGCTTGTTTTCAGACCAGTGACTTGACAAAGGTCCTGATCTGCGTTCTCTCTGGCAGGAAATGTGAATAGTCTCATTCTGATAGCCTGGGTGGCAATCAGAATTTTGTAATGTGGCTTATTTCTTTTAAGCACTTTTCTGTTAGAGACTTGTTTGGAGTACAGGCTGATCACCAGTTAAAGAAGAATAATGAGCTGACATGGAGCTGTTCTTGTTGTTGCTCCTCAAAAAATTAACCTATTGGGTAGAAAGAAGAGATTTGCGGAAAAATAAATATAGGGAGAATATTTTCAGTTTCTTAGTCTGGCAGGATGAAATGCTTATTTTGAGTTTGATTGAGGTAGCTTGTAAGGGCAGTTGTCTAATGGTGTAGTATTTCTGGATCTGGTCTTTGCAGTGTTAGGAAACTGTTGCCTCAGGTCTGGGTTTCTGCTGAGCAGAATTCTTAGATTTCAAGTATGAAAAATATTTTTAGGACATTGATTCTTGATTTACTTAACTCACTTAAAAATAAGCAAATTAAAAAATAAAGATTTGTTCTTGTTAGAAATTCTGTCAAGTATTGCTACTGGTTACCAGCAAATAGTTGTTTAATATAAACAGACAAAGAAACACTTAAGCATTAGATATAAAAAAACCCTGGCATATACACTAAAGCTGATATCAGTTCAAAATGCTACTGGGAGAACTGACCATTTACAGTGGCACAAATCTCAGAGTATGATGTTCTCTTCCACAAAGGACCATGCTTTATTTTAAAATGAATTAATGTGTGATCTATGTTTCAAATTTGCAAATCCTTGTGATTTCTGTGAAAGTGTCCAGCTGTGAGTATCATATGTTGCTATTTAAGTTTTTGTACTGAGGTGCATAAGTACCTGAAATTCGGTGCAGAGGCTGAACAGTAATATGAGAAGGAACCTACTAGTTTTGCACTTAAGTTTGTAGACTATGTTGGAGTTTTTTTTGATGAATGGCTTAATATAGAGACTGATTTCCTTTTCTTCTTTCTTTGCAAAACTCCTACTCTCTTGATTCATTAAAAGAAGGAAAATACACAAGATGAAAACTGATTTTTTTTTTCTGCACTCACTTGACTTTGACTTTTGTTTTCTGTAACTTGTGAATTTATTTCCTAATTGGTGCCATAGCATAGTTATGAACCTGGTGTAGTCTTAGTACACTCTTATGTTGTCCCTCCAGCATTGCCTAAAACACTTGCTCAGAAAGCATGGTTTTATTGGAAAAGCTGCAAAACCTGGATAATTTTTTTTAATTCCTTATGTTTTGAGCAACCTAATTACTACTATGTTGAAATTCAGCACTGCAGCAGTGGAATGAAAGGAGGAACCAACTGTCTGAATAAATGTAACGCTCAGGACGGGTCAGGGTGTAACTCTGAAAAGCTGTTATTTACTTCTTAAAGCTGACGGTAGGGGCAGTCATGCAAAATTGTGTCCTAGCAGAGGACTATTTCTTTCAGAAGTTCTACAAGGCTGGTTCCATCACTGGTGAAATTGTTTTGCAGGGAATGTAGCTTGGATTCTGGTTGGGAACGTGTCCTGTGGTTGAGTGATTAGAGATGACCTGTATTCTGTCCTGGTCACGTCTCTGGTTTGCTGGGTAAACCATTCCCATTTCTTGTGTCCTGTTCAGTAACTGGCGAGCAGCATTGAGGAGTCTGGTTTCCTTTAAGATGCATAGCAAAATACACACATTTTTGTCAGTGAGCATTACTAGTACAGGAGAAGACTTGTCCTGGTACTCTTGATCTTCTGGTGAAAAATGCTACTGGAAGTCTCAGGTGCTGTTTATTCTACTTCTTTGTGTTGCAGACCTTTTAAGGAAACTTCAACTCAGATTAAAGATTTAGTTTCAAATTTCTAATAAAATGAAGCAGGAAGGACTTTTCTGTCAATGACATAAAAATTGATGGGAAGAAAAATCCTTATTAGGGCATCTTTATATTTTTTTTAGGATCAGGTTCTGTTTGTCATGTTTTAAATTAGTCATGAAGTAGTGGCTTTGTGAAGCTTCATTCCTTTCTTTGTTGTTCATGGTACTTAAGAAAAGCTAGTCTTTAGAAAATTATTTACCGTGTGTGCTTCAGCAAAGATTACCTGAAGCTGCCTAATTTCTATTTTGTGTGTATTTGTAAACCTTACTCTAATATGTAAAATGCCAGTAGGTGGCAATCAAGAATATACAGGCTGATGCCTCTGTGTTTCGTAGGACCAAAAAGCTTCTTGTGCATGACAAAATATCAGTTTGCAATTTAACAAGCATGCAAAACTGAGAGCCTGGAATGAGTGGAAACTTGTGCAAGAATGACTTTGGTCTCTTAGTCTGTAGTTAATCATATCTGTTTTCCCCAAGGAACAGATAGGGGTTAGATGTTCTTTAGGAACTTGTAGCTGTAGTTCCGAATGCTTCACCTTCCAGCTTGCTCCAGCTGAACTTTCACCTTTTGGGCTGTTGAGAGCAGCCCAAGTGTATGTTGGGATGCATTGCAGGGGCTGTGTCCTCAGGCCAGCTATGTCTGATGTAGAACAGATGTCTCTGCAGGGTGGCACAAGGAACCTGCATCAGTGCAGCCAGAAGAGCAGCTGTGTGTAGCTGTGATTCAACAGTGTTACTCCTTTCAGAGCTTATTTTGCCATCACAGGTTTCCATAATTCTGTGTTACTTTCAAAGTCCACTATAGTGATCTGGGAACTCATTCTGGGCACATGAAGAGTGAATTGAAAACAGTTTTGCTGTAACTGTGCTCAAGTCAGACAGGGGTAGGATTTTTCTATCTTACTTTCCCCCTGTGGGATAGGAAAAAAAATTACTGCTCAGTAATGAAGTTAACAGTTGATAATTTGCTGGTAATTGGATGGACAGATTTATTTTTGGTGCAGCAGGGAAATCTTATTGCTGTACATAAAACTTCCAATGAAACAGTTTGTAAGATTAAATTGCAACTGACAGTGCAGCATTTGCTTCTACCATTTACCAGCATAGTAAATGACTTTTTTCCCCACATCTGCTCTCAGCTTGATCTTTCCTTATGATAGGAGACTGCCATGAAGGGGAGAAAGGTGCAAGGGTTTGACTTTGTGGAGGCCTTTTTTGCAAAAGAAATGGCTGTGGCATGAGGTCGTTTGAAACATTGACTGCTTGGTATTGGTATTGTTAAAACATTGTGACCTACATTGCTTGGGCAATGTGATCTGCTCCAATTAATGGATCTGTCAGCACAGATTAATTATAAAACTGACAACCACTTCTAGATGTAGTGGGTGCTGGTGACCTCTCATCATGAGAGGAAGATGTTGGCTTCTGCTTTGTGTTTGCGTGATAATATAATTTGTATGACTCTGCTCTGTAGAAACTGTCCTTTTAAAATGCTAGATCTCATGTACCACACTTGAATTATTTTTACCAGGTTTTAGTTTCTTAATACACTAGAAGTCTCTATTGCCAAATTGATTAGCATCTTGGAAATTTGCTTCTAGTCCTGCATTTTGCTTTGCTTCAAAAGAATCAGTGTAATCATCATTGCATTCTGTCATTAACTTCATTAGTGAACTTCTCCTGATCTTAGGTCACTGCTTTTCAATCGTTGCATGAAAAAGGTACCAGAAGTAAAGGGTACTACTTGAGCCTTTTTTATGTGGCATTCTTTAGTGGCAGAGAACACAAACTACTGTATAACAGACAAAAATGATGTTTCTAGCTCCTGTGCAGCCTCTTCTTGATTCCACTGATCTTCCTAGATCTGCTTTCAATTATCTTGGTCTCTTCCCTGTGTTTCTGGAGGGGAGATGGAGCTAGGTATTTCAGATGACAGTTTAATTTAGAAGTTTAGATGTGGATAGTTTCTAAGCTTTGCTAAACAGAGCCAAGAAAGAGGGAACCTGTCTGCTTTAGTAACTCTTCTGTGCAAGAGGAGAGTAGGGGCAGCTTTAGTGTGATTTTCAGGTTGACTCCTCTGCCTTTACTCCTGTGGAAGGCCTCCCTTTGTATTAGCAACTCAACAGTGTACAGCAGGCATTGAGATTGTTTTGCCAGTGTACATTAGTTGGAACTCATGCAAGTTAAATACCACCTGCAGTGTGTTCCTTGGTCCCTCAATATGTCCCAGTACAACTGTAGTGTCTCAGATATAATCGCTCACTTCAACTGAAACAATTTACTTTTGCTAGAAAACTTGGCCTACTCCACATTCACTTCTCTTGTGTTAGACAATGGTTCAGGAAACAACAGACTCTCAAAACCAGGCTGTGACTTCTCTAAAGGCCCAGGCAGCAGGCAGTCATTGGGAAGTAACAGGGCAAGAACGTGACATTAATGTCATGTCACTTAACTGTGGGATGTTTCTGAATGGGAGAGGAATGTTCATAGTGACGTGTTCCCTTTTGATGGCTGATCTTTAATATTTCATGAAACCAAACTAGTTCAGAAACATAAAGAAGCTTTTTACTAAAGTGATTTTCTAGAGCAGACTTGGCATAATACACGTAGGCTAAGTCTAGCCAGAAAACTGTCAAGCTTCTTCCTCCATTTTCCCTTCTCTAATGAGCTGAGACACATTGTTCTTATGCTTCAAGGCATCCCAGAAAGGTGGAGATCCCATGCTTCTGAACTGGTACAGCTACAGACATTTTCTCTAGGATTTATCTACAGTCTTTCAACTGGTCTAGAAAAAAATTTCCTGTGCTTCAGTGCACAGTAGAGAAATTGTCCAATGCTGTTTAGAAATATCCGTGCACTAAAATATCTTATTTAAATATTTGGACAGGACTGAAATTGTACAATGATCTAGTATGAAGCATGAACATATTGTAGGCAACTTTATTCCCCACAGTAGGTAATGTAAACCATTTTCTGTGGAATGTGTCTATTATATCTTCCTTTTAAGAAAGTGTTCCTAATGCATGTAACTGCTGGGCACAAACTACTTTTTTTTTTCCTTTCTCAGTACTGAGGGAGCAAGTTTTTAGGTGTATAAGTTGTTGCCTTGTAAGCACTTTCTCTTTGACACTTTAACTGCCTTTTCAGCTTCCTTGTAATGGAGATGTTGTTTCTTCATGCTTGAACTTCTAGACTGCAGCGATTTTACCATATGAAAACTTTTGTCTCCTGCATTATCCACCATAACTAAGGCTATACATATCAACACCTTCAAAATGGGGATGTATATCTGATCCTCTTGTATATGAACTCAGAATGGCAATGTTCAAAAACATAAAAAGCTTCATGGATCCAGATGAAGCAGAAATCCTGATCCATTTTTACCTTACCCTATTGCCCCACAGAGTCCAGATAGATTTGATCCCTCTTACAGTTCTGGATTCTGCTATCCAACCTTTCAAAAGACAGAAGCTGTAGTTTGCTGAAAACATGGATTATTATCCCAGATAAATAATCCAAGCAGAGAGAAGTAGACTGAAAATTATAGAATACCACCAAAACGCATGAGGCTCTGAACTAACCTCTCCTTTGGATTTCCTTGTTAGGTAAACAAGTTCTTAACTGTTGACACAAACTGAGCCCTGGCAATTGCTCAGTCCAGCACTACCCCCTTCTAGTTATTCCTCCCACAGCACATACTTTGTGTTGTTCATCCTTTCCAGGTATTCAAAATGTTCCTTTGATTTAGTCCTGCACTGAGCCTCATGGATTGTGTTTCCAGTTGTATCTGCAGGAGCCTTCTAATAGAGCTCAGTCTTTGTTCCTTCAAGGACCAGGCTGTTGAAGAGAAGATGCTGCCTACATTCCTCAAACTTTAAAGTGCTCAGACTGGATTTAACCTTAGGGTTTCCTAGAACCAGGAACTAGATAATCTTGAAATCCCCAAATATGTATCTGATGGATAAGTTACATTTTTCACTCTATCTCCCAAAATACTTGATTCTTTCTCAGTGTATAAAATTGCTCCTGATCCTCTGGGCTTTGCAGCAATTACACAGTTGAAATTATTACTGTTATCTGACACCAGCTCTGCAACTTTCATTAAATACACTTAGGGATTCCCCCACTGCCCTTAAACTGGTAATGAGCCAGAGTATATTTTCTAGATGTGAACATGTATGCCATTTCTGAGGTGTTTAGCTTATTCTGTCGTGCACTCTGCAAAGTGGCCTCAGCAGTACCTGCTGTATTTTGGAGTCATCCTTTCTTTACCAGCTGACTCTGAGGCAGGCACAAGCTTTTGCTGCCAGTGCACATAGTGAGGAAACCAGCAGTGGAAGAGTGAGGGATGTTCTGTTCCTCTGCCTTCTGCAGGACTAGAAGGCTACATGGGAAGATAGCTTCAGGAGTACCAGGAAAGAAAAACTGCTGTTGGGGTGAGAGGCAGCGGACTCCTGCTACCCCCTCCCTGGAGACTTGCAGAGCAGTACTTGCATTGCGAGGTGCACTGGAGCCTCAGAGATGGGAGTGTTTGTTACTGGGACATGGTGCAGATTGCCTATGCCTGATGCAATGTGTTGTGTAAGGACCTGGAGTGTTCTTTTAAGACAGGATGTGTCAGATAAAGCTGTGGAGGGTCAGGGCAGACTGTATTTCTACTTTGCAACTTTGGGCAGGGTGTACTTGATAATACATTTTAGTATTTCTGGACAAATGAAAGTTAACAAATACAAGTTTAACTTCAGCCAATTTCTCCCCTTAGTTCCTGTTTGCATACATAAATAATGATCACACAGCATTTTAACATAAAGGGCTCCAAAGCTCTTGAGACTATTAGCCTCAGTGAGAAGTGATGGAATCACAGCATTTTCTTGTACTGTTCAGGACAATTCACTGGAAATGGAGGATGAATCTGGATAAACTTTCAAAAGACATTAAAAATATCCAACTTTTTATCATATCATGGAAATCTCAGAACCCTTTGTCCATACCTTATTCATAAAATAGATATTGAAGGGAAGGATTGTATTAAGTAGCTTCAGGAACAAGACCATCTTTGTCTTCACAAAATTGTTCTGAAGTTTTAGCCTAATAGGACCAGAAGAAAATCTGCCATAAATGATGGATGTAAGGGGACCTCCTGCACTTATTTTGCCTTTGCAAGTTTCTTGCCTCTTGAAATGCCTGATCATGTTGAATTCTGCTGTGACTTCAGTTAACTTTGGTGTTAGTGACAAGTAGCAAATCCTAAATAGTCCTGTGTCCTTGTATCAGTGTTTCATCTATGACTCACTATAGTTGAACGAAATACTCTTAGAGTGATCTTTAAAGCAGGCACTGTGAAAGGACAAGTCCCTTCATCAGGCCATAAAGTAAGGGACCAAATAATTCCTCCAAGCAGAGAATGACTGAGTATTATTTCTTTCCACTGATCTAGATGTCAGTCCTAAAGTCCTGGCTGCCTACATGGTGTTCTGCACCTGTTATATGTGCCTTCCTCCTCTGTAGGAAGCATTACATCTTAATCTGCTGCCCTGTCAGTTTGTCAAGAGATGGGAAGTCCTGATAGAGATGGTTCTTGACAGAAAGGAGCAATAGAGTGTGAGGAGAATGAGAAGACTACAGGGACACAGGAGACACAGGACTCTGAGCAGCCTCATTTAGGGTTCTGCTGGCAGACACTGGACAGAGCTGGATCTCCTGAAAAGGAGCACATTAAGAAATTGTTTGTTACCCTTAGCTATGGACTATTACAGGAAAAACTCACTTCATTACATCTGAATGTAAAAAAACCAGAAAGCCATGTTGTCTGGCCAAAAGGTATAGCTTTTTTATTAAAAAACTAACCCTAAAACAGAACAAAACACCCAACCCCCCCTCCCCCCCCCCCCCCCCCCCCAAATCTAAGTAACACCCCAAAAGATCCTTTTTCCCCTCAAAAAAAACCCCTAGGAACAAAAAATTAATTAAGGATCCTTCTCTTCATGAACACTTATGTAAATATTCCCATCATAAGCTTTATATCTAGCCATTTAGTGAACAGAATACATGAATGATTCATGGTAGCTCTATACATAATGCATAATTAAATCACAGACTGATGGAGTGGAATTTATTAATTGTGAAGACACATGTGTTACCATGATACTAATTTATTTCTTTCAATTTTATTGGCATATTGCTCGCTCATCTGTGATTGCCTGCTTTGTTGCATTACCCAAGAACAGTAACATGTTGTTAAAACAAATTATCTGGATGTTTGGATAGGCTGTTTGTTCACTGATGGGAACAATATGTATTTAGCAAAAAGATTTAATGTAAATTATTATACATGGGGTATTATCTTAGCACAGAACCATCACACCAAAGCTGCTCTGATGAGCCATATTAATTTCTGATATGAGTAAAAAATATGTTAGAAAAAATAAGTGCCAGGGCTCTGGTATGAAGAAAAAGTGGGAGTTCATAGAAAATGATCTTGGTAAAATTACATGGTAACTTTTTATGTATTTTCATGAATCCTTGCAATATTAGATTGTAAAATTTAATGTCTTAACTAGCACAAACAAAAATGGAATTTGATTTCTAGCTTGAATATATTGTGGTAGTATTTGAATGAAAATAGGGAAATTCTTGTAAGGAGACTTTACTCACCTTTGTTTTCTGTGTCTCTGTACATTTGCCAGATCAACTGGAAATTGACATTATGGCATTGAAAACTCAAGTAACTGTTTTGCTATGAATTTGATGAAAGGAGTCAAGTGTCTCACTTGGAAAAGAGGCCATATTTTAATATAAGTCACATTTTTAGCCTTTTTGTTAGTCAGATGATTGTGATCACAGTGCTGAAAGGCAAGGGCCTTCTCTGAGGGTCCAAGGCACAGTAACAAGTAGAAATGAAAAATGGAGACTCTCTTAGGAAGATTTGAGTAGAACAGATGTGTAGTTGTCTTCAGAAAATATTGGTTAAATAGGTGCTTAGTGGAATATCTCAGGTATGCCTGAGCCCTTAAATCAAGCTGCTGTCAGGAGCAATCTGCAATGAGCTCAAGCGATTGTAATTCCACTCCTGTGGGGTGAGAGCAGCAGTGCCTATAGAAAATCCTGTATCTTTGTAGCCAGAAGCTGATATTAGGCTTAATATCATTAACTGTCTTATTTCTTTTGCCATCTAAGCTGGGAAATAAAGCCAGAAGGGACACTTAACACGTCTCATTTTACCTGTTGTGTACCCCAGGCTGTTATTTTGTAATTCTGCCATGGAGGCCAGTAGCAATGGTAGGATAGGAATCACTGGAGGATCTTCTAACTCTGGCATACTTTGATCACTTTCTGTGTTGTTATATTTGCTGTACTGGGCTTAGAAAATACATTCTGCTTTTGTGCAGAAGACTCAGGTTGGGTCATCTTTTAAAATCACTCAAAAACTTTGTTCCTGAACTTGCTTCAGTGGAAGAGTTATTTCTGTGCTTGGTTCTTCTGGAATATGAATGGTGACTCCTCTGCTGAGCGGAATTTCCTCCACTGGATGCACGCAAAACCAGGTTTGCTCTGCAAGTAGAGGTGGAGTAGAGCTTGGTGGTTTATGCATGAAGCTCTCCCTCTGTTTTGCTGTAATATTAGCTGCCTTCTCTCACATAAAATGATGCTGGAAGATACTGGAGGAAAAAATGCATCTGGAAAAGAAATAATACATATTCAAGAACATTTTTGAGTTTCCTGTGATAGTGGAGGGAAAGGAAGTTGGGGTGTTTTGTTTGGTTTAGCCAACTGACAGGACCTCAGCTTGCAAAGTGCTGTATTGGCACATGTTAAGAATCAGTTCTTGCTCAAAAAGTTTGCTATTGGGTGAGACAAGCAAAAGAAAGATGTGGTAAGTACCATCACTGCTCTTCAGAGACAGAACAATTGAGTTGACAGATACAGAAGTAATTGAGACCCTGGTTTAAAAGAGGTTAAATGACTGACAGAGGCCCTCCAGGAATTAAACTGCAGGGCTGAGAAATGAATGCAGGTTCTAGTGTAGGCTCTTGGCCATAAAACTGAAGGAAAAATTTATAGGCTGAAGAAGAGACAAGAACTGCAAAAACCCACTTTTCCCCTTTAATTTTAAATATACAGGTACCTTAAGAAAATATTATAATGCAACTATTGTTTCTTGACATATCAAAGTTGTTCTAATTCTGACTCTGATTTGTGTGACTTGAAACCACATTGTGTCAGCAAGAATATTGATGAAACTTCAGCTTATTGCAAACTAGTTTATATGCAAGATTTACATACACATTTTTTTAAGAGCTGCCTTTTTATGAGTAAGCTAATTTCTGGTTTGCCTGAGCTTCAGAACAAGCCCATCTCAAAATTTATCAGCACCTGCCTCTTCACTAATACTGCAAGGAGTAGGTCTCACTGTACTGAATCTGTATCCATCAGATAAAACATAGTATCTATGGTGTATTAGTCATCCTGAAAAACAGAGGAAAAGTTCCTTTTGCAGAACTATCAGAAGATAAATATTTTCTGCTTTGAAATTAATCAAGTAGTTTTCTCTCAAGCTTTGTCTTTTGCCTTTTGCTCTTCTTACAGGAGTATCATTGGTCTCTCTGTATCTTATTACAAACTACACTTGAATTAACTTAAAGAATTTAATTTCCCCCCCACTCCCTGCCCCAGGGCTATGGACCAGTTCCTTGACTCCTGAAAGCAGGTCTTGTTCCCTCTGATTCTGTGTCTATTCTATGAAGTGTGCACTTCAGCATTTTCAGAAAACTGCTTATTTTAAGGGTATTGTGCTGAAATTTTGAGCTGTTAAGCTTGAGGCTTTCTCCAGTGTCATGTTTCCAGGTTTTTGATCAGGTAAATCAAAATGTTGGTGTTCTTAGCTGAGATGCTGAGGGAACTTCTCAGCTAAAGACAGCTGGATGCTGAAATAGAATACTCAGAAAGGTTGTAGAAAGTCTACCAATGGAGGCTTTCTGGGTTGGATTTGTTTCTTTAATTTTTTTTGTTCTTTAACAATTTTTTACACAAAAGGCCCTGTAACAGAGGGGCATGTAGGTGTAAATGATCTGCTCTGGGAGCATCCTGAGGTCATTTGCAATGTTTTTTACCTGATACTGTGCAGACTGTTCACATAGTGATTTTTCTGATCAAATCTATGAAATTTTGGGCTGTTGACTTCTGCTCTTGCATGCTTTATAAAGTTGATGGGTTTTGGAGATGGTTCCAAAAGCAATTTAGGTATCTATTGTCTGAACACATAGCCCTAGAGAGTAGCATGGTGAAAAAGGAAAATCTCCTCCTGTTCCTGAAGACTTGGCCTGAGAACCACCAGAGCAGAAATGGGTCTGTTAGGAATAAATTTGGAGGAAAAGGTTAAATATACTTCTACCTTCCTGTCATAGCAATGTGAATATTAGATTACTGTTTCTGTGTGAACTAGAAACCACTAAATTTGAAATGGATCGAATGGGGAAGTCTTCAGTCAATGCCAGCTTCCAGCACCATGTCCAGAAAGGAAGCTCTGGGACCTTCTTGGGTTCAGGCCTGGGCCTGTCTGACTTTTAGTCAGACTTTTAGTCTTTCCTTGAAGTGCACAAGGTGATGCCGTGGTAGAGATGTATGATTAGTGGAGTTCTCTTCTGAATGTGGCTTGGAAGTGTTCCAGCTGTTTGCCTACAGACCTGGTGTGTTATCTCTGTTTTGTAACAGTTTGAGGAATGTTGATGTGCTGAACAGTAGTACTGGGGTCACTGAAAGGCAGCATGATGTCCTCTCATGCTGGATACAATATTACCTATAGCTGTGGAAAGGACTTGGCCACATCCACAGTTACCTTTAAATCCAAATGGCAAAATTATGGACACTGGTCTAAAGGGTAAGCTTTGACCATGACTTTACTTGTTTGTTCTGATTATCCTATATTGTACTGGGATCTCTGTTCCAAAGTTCTGTGAACTTGGGCCTGTTTGTATTATCCCTGCTTTTTTGAGTCCACGATTTCTAGATGATATTTCTGAATAATTCCAGATGTTCATAGAGAAATAAATTTAAAATCTCATTATTTTTAGATTTATTTCTGACCTGTTTTTGAGATGGGAGCACAAAAGTCTGATGTGAACATAGTCCAAAATGGTTGACTGTAGTTTATCTTTTATGCAGTTAGCCACAGCAGCTGCTGGAGATATGTGAATGCAACACATCTTTAATAAATGAGATGGTACTTGCTTTGACTACTAGTACAGGAGATGGTTTAGCCTGAGGCAAACCTACAGGCTATAGATATTTCAGCTGGCCATGTACAGTTTTTGCTCTAACTTGAAGCCATGCAAATAATAGATCATAGTCTTTAAATAGATATTTGGGGGCAAAGGTAAAAAAGAATCTAGACAATGTGTTATATTCGTAGTACTTGATACTGAGAGGAGGAAGGAGGGGGTTGTCCATATCTTGGGAATCTGCAAAGAAGCCAGTTGAATAGCATAGTTTTCTGGGGCAAGATGTCATACCAGGCTACTTAATTGCAAAGGTATTGAAGATGCATGAAACTCAGCCTCACATTCTGCAGCAATGGAAATACTATTACAAGAGGTAGACTAATAGAAGGAGACTGATGAAAATATGGGGTAATTAAAGTAGATGGCGCAGATTTGATGTATGAACACTGTTGTGAACCTAGGTGGTAAAGTTATCGAGAAAGACTAATATCAGCAGTTTTTACCCTCACCCAAAGTGAACTCTCGGCAGGATTCCCAGCACATTCCTACCCAGGAACTGAAGAGGAATTGTTGAATAAGAGAGGGATAAGAGGGACCAACTAATTATGCTTTAAAAGCAGATAGGAGGAAAGCAAAAAGGAAAAAGCCAGTAAATTAGAACACACTTTTTTTTTCTTCTGTGCCACATAGATAGGATTGGATTTTGGTTTTGCTTTTTTTTTTTTTTCCTCCATCTCTATAGTGTCACTTAAAAGATGATGGAGATGTATGACATGACATCTTTAATATGGAACTGTAATGAAACTGCTGAATAGCCCTAAGTTTTCCAAGGGGAAAAGATCTGATTAGAGAGACCCTTAATGTTCTACCTTTCATATAAGGCAAAGTAATGGAATGCCTTTTTAAAAACAGCCAATGTATATAGCTGCAGTCAACATCTCAACAAATACAGAGAATTGAACATTTATTGTGCAGGCTTTTGAGCAATTGTACATAGTTCTCTGTGGTTTGGAGAATTGTTATTAGGAATTAGTGCAAAGTTTGAAACTTCCTGTTTGTAGACTAGGTGGAGTTTTTTTCTGGGGTGTATAGTTTGTGATATACTGCACTCATTCCTATCTCACTGTCCCTGTATTTTAGGGTTGCCAAAATTGGGTCATTTATCATCCTGATACCCAGCATCTGTTCTGCCATATAACCTGTAAAAGAAGACATTGCTAATGCATTTGCAGGCAGTATTACAGCTCATGGGCTGGAGCACACAGAGATGAGAGGCTGAGTGCTGATGTCCATCTCCAGATGGGTTGGCAGGGTCTCAGCCACACATGCTGTCTCCTACAGAGAGAGGGGTTTGGCAGTCAGCATGGAACTGGGGAGCAAAGCAAGCAAATAGTATCTGGACAGCACTAACCATCTCCAGACTAGTGCAAAAATTTGAATTAAGCTCAGATCTAGCAGTTACTGAAACTTAACACCTCTTGGTGACTGTTCATTCAGTGTTGAGAGCTTGCTATCTGGTGCAGATATCCACAATTTTGAGTCTACTGCTACCTTTTGGCATTTGGGGCAGGTAGGAGAGATGCAACTTGATCTTTCTTTCACCATGCTCTTTCAGCCCAAGGTGGGTGTAGGGTTGCATTAACTTATTTTTGAGATGCAGATAGCCTAGGGAATGCTCAGGAAAAAAGCTCTTTACACATGTGTTTTTGCACCTATAGAGTAACTCTTACCCAATTTTGTGTGTTACCCAAGATAATATATATGGGCAGACACAGTCACTCATAAAGGTATCTCACCAAAGTCTTCTGTGTTATGTTTATACACTACAAAGTTTAGTGGCAGTGCTTGTTTATTGGGTTTTCAGCTCCATGTCACTTATTCTGCTGCACTCATGATTCAGTGCTGCCTTAACTGTAGTTTCATGTTCAGCTGTAGGGCCACTTGAGCTGGATTAGTGGACCCAGGTGAGAAACACCAGCTCTGAGCCCAGGGTAGGGCTGATCATTGAGCTGGATCACCTTTCTTTCTGGCTGCTGAATGGACAGTGGTTAAAATCAGTTGGCTTAGAAAAATACATTTAACCCAGGCAAGTAGCTTTGGGAAATTATTTCACAAGCATTTACACCAGCAAACCTGACAGAATGTATTTTTGAGGGCAGGTATGGGTTGGTGACCAATAGCTGGGATGACCTGGGAGTGGCAAACCCCTGAAGAGGACATCTGACTACTTTATTGCACGGGAAGAGAACAGCTTAAGGGAGAGAAAATCCAAAGGTGCTTTATGGAAATCAAAACTTGGTGATTGTAGGGAAGTTTCCTGGAATGTGAGATGCTATCATCTATTGGAAACTCAGGATCAAATCTGTTGCATCTCTGAGCAGTATTGATTTACCAAGTGGAGTTTGTCTCCCTTTGGGATTTCTTCCCCAATTTAGGCTTCAATTGATATAATCTCAGAAGAAAAGCCTTACTTCCCCTTATAAACTGTTCTCACCAGATGTCTTGTTTTTCCCTTGATTCCTTTGAAATGACCGGCTTTGACCTTAGCTTTCCTAATGTTATTTAGCCCACATGGAATATCTATAAAAATAAGAGCTGCAAACTCTATTAAGAAAAGCACATATGACCTCTGATTGTAATAACAGAATGCAATTAATGTCAGGCTTGTTTTGATGCTAAATTCAGGGGTAACAAATGGATTTTGCTTTTTCAAACATACTAGTATGAAGGGGAAAAGCTTTAAACTACTTACTGACATTTTAAAAGATCTTTTCTTCCCTAGACCTGAATCAATCAATACAATTGAATATTTAGCCGATTTGCACATTCTAAACAAAAAACCCTCAACAAATAATAGAAAAAAGCTTTTTATAGGCAATTTTAAATGAAGAGCTGTAATTGTGAATGGGGATGTTCTTGTGTTACAAACTAGGAACAAGTTCCACTTGTGAAGCTGCTTATTAATTGTGGCTGTTGCAGCAGTTCCATGGGGACATGATGAAGAACCTGTTGGTTCAGAGTCTTCAGAGGCACATTGAAAACATTTGCACCCACCCTCTAGCATTTAAATGTCCTGGCTTCTCCTCTATATTTATCCACAAAAGTGCCATCTTCCACTAGGTCAGAAAGCCTTGCTTTTCAATTTAAGCTGCATATTTTCAAAAGGAAGTAGCTCTGTTTCAGTTCAAGGGTAGTTATTTGTTAATATAGCGTTTCAGAGGATCAAGATGACCTAGGTGAGTTTAAAACACAGCAAGTTTGGCAAAGAGCAGGTGGAAGATGCCCAAGGGAAAATTAAATGCCAAGGCCACAACTGTAGAGGAATGCAATTGCCTAGGCTGACTGGGGATAAGTGCCTTTCCTTCAGCTAGTGCCCTCCTTTCTCTCATGCTTCAAGTCTGTGTAGGAAAGCCTTCCTTATGAAATTGGATTATGTTACTTAAGACTGGAGAGCACTTGTGGGGCGTTTTCATCTCTAATAGCCAAATATGAATAATTCCCTGCTCTAGTAAGTACTTGCCCTTTCCTCCCCCTGTCTCATGACTGGGAGACGAATAATAATAACTCTCTGGTGTAAGTCACCAGAAGTTCTTGTAAGGGACAAAGTATTCTCTCACCCAAAGGGCAGATGGCACTGGAATGCATTTGGAGCAGGTGGTTGCTTAGAGCAGAGCTTGCTGTCTGTGGTGCCCAAGCAGCTGAGCTGGGAGCATCATTCATTTCCTAGTTTGCTTGGGGCAGCAAATTCCTAGAACTAGTTCACCTACAGTTAAAAGAAGCAGGGAGAGCATTTAGTTTCTGTATGCAGTTTTCAGCATAGCAACTTAATTTCAGAAATCTGTGGTAAAGCAAAGAGGTAACCACAAAGAGAAAGGCAGATAACTTGTGCACGATGGAATAATTTGTCGTCTTCTCCTCATTCAAACCCCCCCCCCCACCCTCCATCAAGCCAAAACAACAAAACCCCTCCCAAACCTACCATCAACTTTAAAAGGGTGCTGTACTAGTCTGCAGCTGTGTCAATTATTGTTAAAAGTGATGTGTATCACTTGAAAGGGAACATTAGAGTACTATGGAGAACTGCTACTACTATCATGGAGTGGTTTTGCTTGTGTGATAGTTTGACAATAAAGTCGTCCTGCTGACAGAAAGGAGTCCCTGGGCATGGTTCTTGTACTCAGGATTTGCTCTAGGGACAAGATTTTGGTCTCTAATATTTTCATCCAGGAGCTGGCATCAAATGCCATTTATGTGGAGACACTGTCAGTGTCTCTTTTTCCAGAACACTGAACTCACTGAACACTGTGAGGAGGTTTGTATTGGGTTTGTGTGAAACAGTTTTGATAGTGCTTGTCAGGAGCTACAGGGCTGGCTTCTGTGGAAGGTATTATGAGCTTTCCCTGTGTCTGATGGATCCAATACCAGCTGGTACTAAGATGGACCTGCTCCCGGCCAAGGCTGAGCCCATCAGAGATGGTGGTTACACCTCTGGGATAAAGGAATTAGGAGAGGCACAAGTTGTGCAGCAGCATTTGCACCCAGTGAGAGGAGTGAGGAGATGTGAGAGGAACAGCTCTGTAGACATCAGTGTCCTTGCCCAAGGGGGGGGCAGGAGGTGCTCCAGCTGCTGGGGTGGAGATTTCATGGCAGCCCCAGGTGAAGCCCATGGTGAGGCAGCTGTGCCCCCACAGCCATGGAGGCCATGGTGGAGCAGACATCCACCTGGAGCCCATGGAGAGCCCACAGTGGGGCAGGTGGAAGTGCCCAAAGGAGGCTGTGGCCCCGAGGGAAGCCTGTGCTGGAGCAGGCTCCTGGCAGGGGCTGTGGACCCATGGGGAGGAGCCCATGCTGGAGCAGCTTTGCTGGCAGGACTTGGGACCCCACAGGGAACCCCTCTGTTCCTGAAGGACTGCGCTCTCTGGAAGGGCCCCACGCTGGAGCAGTTCTTGACCTGCAGCCTCTGGGAAGGATTCACCTTGGAGAAGTTTGTAGAGGACTGTCTCAAGTGAGGAAACCCTGTGCTGGAGCAGGGGAAGAGCATGAGGAGTCCTGTCCATGAGGAGGAAGGAGCAGCAGAGGTGATGTGTGATGCACTGCTTGCAACCCCCATTCCTGTTTCCTTATGCTGCTGGGAGGAAGAGTATGGAGGGATGTGTGAGTGTAGAGAAATTTGGAGTAAAATTAAACCTGAGAAGCAGGGGGGGGGAGGAGGAGGGGGATGTGTCTGAATCTGTTTTGCCTGTGACTGTAATGGCTGAGTGATCTCCCTGTATTTATCTTGACC
Organism: Zonotrichia leucophrys gambelii; assembly: GCF_028769735.1. Classification (NCBI taxonomy): domain Eukaryota; kingdom Metazoa; phylum Chordata; class Aves; order Passeriformes; family Passerellidae; genus Zonotrichia; species Zonotrichia leucophrys. The sequence goes on from NC_088176.1 coordinate 21,391,747, forward strand.
TTTTTTAAAAAATTCCCCTGTCCAGCTGAAGAGAAGTCATACAGCAGCTTTGGCTGGATGCCACGTGACTACCAAGGTCAACCCACCACAGAAAGCGACATTTTTTCCATATCATTCCTGTGAAAGTTTGGTGGAGGAATGCAGTGCATATGCTGGATGAAAGTAATTTCCCTCTCAGACTACTGTTTAGCTTATTGTTTTGTATTTATGCCAACCTCACTAAAGAAAGAAACTGCTTTGATTTTTTCTTGACTTGGAAGTTGTTTTCAATCCTGTAACAAAGTTCAAAATCACATGGAAAAAGAGCAGAGAGACAACAACTCTATTAGTGTTTAAAAGAAACTAAATTATGGGAGGTTATCAAGGAAAGGAAGAGTTCTTTCTGCAAGGTGAATTTGAAGCAGGTGTGGCTACGTTTTGGAACATGGAACTTCATTGTATTTTAGACCACTGCTGCCACCATGTGGAATAGTTCCTCCAACTCTTCACGAGGTCTTAACCTTGCACTTGCCTTCAATCTCCTGCTAGTTCATGGAAGGGAATTTTTAAGTTGTCCTAGTAATACAAAAAAGCTGTTGAATGCACCTCAGGGTCATTGGCTCAGGTTAATGTCATTGATACCTAATGTGCTGCTTGTCTAAGCATGTAAGCAGCCATATGGTACAAAGTGGGTTGGGGAAAATGCTTACTCTGTGCATGCCAGAATTTGGAGCAAAAGGAAGATAGTGGGGTCCATCAGTAATGACACATGAGTCTTAAGAAAAAGCATCAGAAATTTGCTGAGTTTAACATGAGGCATTTGCACATACAAAATATTGGGTTAATGTATCTGTTTTAGTTGCTTGTAGTTTTTCTGTTGCTTCTCTTTGACTAGTTACTGTAGGTGACTTTTATCCTTTGCATCCTCCTTTTGCTTTGTCAAGAGCTGTGTGTCAAAAAGGTGGCCACTTTATCAGGTCAACAGCTGCCAAAATCTTCCTTGCTTAAGGTGTGTAACAATGGAGGGCAGCATCTGTACAAAGAAGTGTGGTGTGGCACTTTGGAGGAAGGATTTGTTTATCCTTAGGCCTGCTTGGTTGGTTAGCTGACTGGGTACAAATGTGAGGGGGTTCCTTCGGTAGACAGTGACACTCTTGCTGTCTCACACAGTCTGTGCCACTGTGTTCCCAGGCAGGTGATTCACAGACTTGTGGATCAAAAGGAGTATCATCAATGCCATCAATATACTGTAGCTGGCTCCATTGAAATTAAATTTGTATTTTCATAAAATACATTTTAGCTGGGCAGTGTTTTTTTTCTATTTTGTGAAAGTAGTGTGCAACTATGTCTGAATACGCATTTCCAGGCAGCAGCTTCTCAATAACAGTTTTGGAAAAAGTTCATTTTCTCTTGACCTTTGAAATTGAACATGCAAGTGATATTGAGCAGTGCAGCCATCCTAAACAGTCATTTATCAGCCTGCTCAGGAGGTGTGTTACTTGAGTGTTTCCTTTATGAGGAGTCTTGGCTTTGTAAGAGTATGAAATAATAGTAAGGTGGAGAACTTCTTTTTGTGTGTCTTTTTTTGAGTCTCTGGTACTCCCTAATTTCACTTGCTTGATAAATGATAGTCACCACATGTACCACTGCATCTCATTCAAATTTATACCTGAAATGAATTTCTGCACTTGTGTTAGCCACTGAACTCACTAAATGCTGGTTTCAACAAAAGTGTAGAGAAGACTTTTAATTTTCTCAGCTGACAAAATTGTAATGTACTACTTTGAAACTACTAGCTTGCAACATGTTCTGTCTTCAAGTCCCTTTCTTCCCTTATGCTCTTAGTACAAATTTTGCTCTGGAGAAAGGTTGTCAAGACCAAAATCCTCTCTAGTTACAGAACAGATCCAAGTGATGCAAATACTTCATAATACTATGGATTGTCTGTGGAAAGAAGTAGAATGTAATTTCATTTCCAGTTCTGATTCTGGATTTTATCATTCAGGCTTGGAGATAGTGCTGTGTTTTGTCTGTGAATGCCCATGCATCAGGATCTAGCAAGTTAATGTCATGAAGCCACTCTTTGTGGATGTATCTAGCTGACAGGTTTGCTATCCCTAAGGGTAGCTATAATGTTTTGGGAAAACATTTTTTCTTCTTTTATGGGGTGTAAGATTAAACATGGCATGAGAAGTCAGGAACACTTCATTTTAGTGATGTCAGAATGCTTTTATCTTGGAACACTTTAGCCTCATGTGAGGATATATATGCCAATATTTTAATAAAATGTAATACAAAATTAAAAGTCAGAATGAAATACAGCCTGACTAACCTAAGAAGTCAAATTAAATATTCCATCATGGAAATCAATATTCCAGAAGGTTTTATTGTTGACAAAATTGTATTTGTCATCTGAAAAGTCATTTTGCTGTCTAGTTGAAATCTTCTTTTAACAGGGTCTGGTTGTGAATTGTTGAATTTTGTGTTCAAGAATATGGATGCATTCCAAAGAAAGCATTGAAAAGCCACTTAGATGATGATGAATCTTCAGCAGTAATGTAGTGAATTTTGATATACTGATGTAGAAAAGAATTGCTTTGTGTCTAGCATCGAATTTCTATCTTAAATATTGTTTGGGTCGTGTTGTATTTATCACCAGGACAGATAAGTATCATCTTCTTCAGGCTAGAATTTGCATACAATTGTTTCACATTTGATAAATTTGCTTAGGCAGTGGTCAAACCACAACAGTGGAAGAAGCAGGGGTTTCCTTGCTTGCAAGACAAAAACCAAGAAGTCTCAGAATTACAACACTAGACTGAAGCATGTCAGTTACTGTCTTCAGGCAACCTTGTCTCTGGATTGAAGTCTTCTATCTATTTTGTTCCTTGTGCACAACTTTAAGGGTTTCTTTATGCTCCTTGCTATAAAAAATGGCCCTACTAATGGGAATTTAAGATTCTTTTCTTCTTGATTTGAAACCTATAATGCATCAATTTTTAAATTGAATTAACAAAGTTGTTCTGGAATATCATGAGCAACTTAAATTTCAGATAAGTTAGAATTCAAATTATTTCATAAACCATAAACAGAATAGAATTTAATAAAGGACAGTTACAGTTAGTAATTGATACAATGGCAAGTTCTAGATAGTTTTTCTGGCTTCTATAATTAATATTGCAAATTCATTCAATTTATTTGAGAGTGTGTCCTACTTTATTCAGCTTGGAAACAAGTCTTTAAGAATTTAGAAAACCAGATGTGGAAAACAGGCAAGGAATCTTTTGCATTACCTATTTCCCACTCCCCACTTTTTTCATGTTTGAGAAATTCTTGCCAGTTTTTAAGGGTCCCAGAGGAGCCCTGTCAATGTTTAAAGCACCAAGTACGTGTAAAAGGTGTGTGAAGAAGGATATAATATAAAAATAGTACCAGGTTCTGCTAGTGGTTTCTCATAATGTTTTCTGATGAGTTACTCAGGAATTTGGCACCTTGGAAAACTGAAAAGCAGTCACATCAAAGTTACTTTTCTATCTAGTGTGGATCATGAGCTCCTGAGTTTCTCCAGAGTCAATGTGTGTGATGTTTGGAGCCCTGACTAGGTCACTGTTTTTTTGCTTAAGGGATAACATTTCAAGTACAGGGGACTTGCATGTCCAACTTCCAATTCCTTCTATTATTTTGGAAATGCTCTGCCAATGTTCCTTGAAATTTTTGTTTGTTTTCTCTGTTCATTCTCTTCACAGTAACACGTTGTGGTTTCTTCCTGCAGTCTGCTCAGGCCTGGCTTCCACTGAAGTCAAGTAGACCATTCAGTAGGTGACTGTTTTGGTTCTCTATGTGTGAGGGGTTTTTTCTTTTTTACTGACTGTTGCAAAAGTAATGCTAGTGACACTTGCCAAAATTTTTTGCTTCCCTGCACGTGAGCTGATGGATGTTACTCTAGATCACAGAAACCAATGTCAATGTTCCAGTCATTATGGTGTAGCTGATTATTTTGATACTTTTCAGTTCACTGGATAGTGTAAGATATCTTTCTTTCAACTAGTGTTTGGTTGATTTGGTTGGAACTCCCAGTGATGACATGGCTTTTAACCAAAAGTAATGTTTTTTCTGGGTCTCAGTTTGAATCATATCCATTTAGATGACTGGCTTCATTAGAATCTTCCAATGCAAACAGTGGATTTGAGTTTCATTCAAAAAGTCATGTCCTGAAGTTGAATTTATTATAGAACCAGCATTCTGTACAAAGTCAAACCCAAGAATGAAAATATTTATGCTTGGCAAGAATACCAAAGTTTGTTTGCGTTACCTTGTCCTGTAGAGTTAGGTCAGGAACCATCTATTTTACAGCTTCGCACCAATGTGTATTGTTTGGTGAAAGAAAACATCAGCCTCCCAGGAAAGTTAAGAAATACTGGCCTCTTGCCTTGATAAAGTGAATGATGACCCACAAGTAATGAATATCTTACTGAAATATCTTGTGTAATAACACACAATTGTCTGCACATCTTAAATACTCCCTCAGATAGAGACCTCCATTGGCATCTGTGAAAGAACAGCAGCTTGTATTGTTAGATTCTGTAGCAATTCCTCTTGCAGGGAAATTTGTAATCTGGTTGGATGTCAGGTTGTCTGGCATAATTAGTCCAGGGAATCTGTGCTTAGAACTTGGTTGCTTTATCTCGTTTCCAGATATTTTGGATAAGAAACAACAATGTTTGGCTGCAGAGAAATATTTACACTCGTAAACTAGAAAGCCACATCTTCCTTTTTTGTTTGAAGTTTCTCATTGAAGTTTCTGGCTCTGATTCTGTGTCATTCCCATTGCCACAAATTACACTGTATGCTCCATTGCTCAACTGTTTGTGTTTATATCATGCTAGTAAAGACCTGTTTGACTGAAGGTCTTTTTATAGTGATGAGTATTTCGTTCCCTCATCACTGTTAACTATAATATCACGCTACTGAGAAGCTGTAAGATGGATCTAATCAGACAGAGCTATAAGACAAGGCCCTCTCTCTATTCTTATAAATAAATTGCCAGACTGAAGAGGACTACAAAGTTATGGGGTGAGCAGGAAAGTTTTTAACTAACTTTTGATTCCTGAATTTTTTTTCTGACTACTGATAAAGCCCATGTTATACAAGACTTCTACTTTCATACTATTTTTCCATACTCTCATCTTTTTGTTCTCATTTATCATATTGACAGTACTTCCCAGGAGTAATGAGTTATTTTTTGAGATCTTAGACCTGAATGGCTAAATAAGTTAAAAAAAAGAAAAAAGAACAAATAGGATTGTCTCTGACAGTACTTGTTAATCCTTTAAGAGCTTTCTTCTACATGAACCCAGGGAATTCTACATGTTTTAAGATAGAGTAGAACTGTTTCAAACTAAGCAATCACTTTCAGATTTTCATACCCTGCAGCTCATCAACTTATTCATAACTTTTTATCTTGTTACAGAAGTAATAAGTCAAGTTATATTCATAATGTACTGCCCTCAACAGCAGAAACCCTGGATGACCTTTTATTTAAAATTAAGGGAGGACTTTTTTTTCCTCCCTAAGACTTCCTTCTCTTTCAAGGAGAAGTTCCTTGTTTGTTATAAATTGCACTGCTCAGGAAAATTTTGTCTCAGGACAGTTCATGTACCACAGAAATAAATAAAGATAGGTGCAGAAATATTGCTTATTCTGGATTCATGTAGGAATATACAATTTGCTAACAGCAAAAAATACCCTTCTCTCTCATCTGAAAACTCAGTGAAACATTCTTCTTTACTCAATTTCAGTGTCATCAAAATATACCAAAAACTCTTGCAAAAGTTAGTCTGGTATTCTACTCCACCTGGCAAGTAAAGAAATTGTTTCTCAGTGGCATTCATTGCAGAGTTTTTGAATAAAAACTAAAGGGGTGGAGGGGAGCTGGGAGCTCTGCTGGGTTCATCATATGCCTCTGCTGAACAGTGCAGTGGGTTCCTGTTGTGGATCTTTTTCCCCTGTGCAAGCCCAGAGGGGACAATGAGAATGGACTGGAGCTTTACCTTAGAGACCTGGCTTGCTCAGTGCGACCTTAATTTGTAATTATTAGTGGTCAGAAGGGGTTAGGGACTTGGAGGAGCAAACTCAGCTTGGGAGGAGTTTTCAGAGTTGGTGGCTAGGAGAAAAAATATTTTTCCTCTCTTTATAAATTCAATATATTTGATCTGAAGTTGCTGAAAGACGTGAACTGTGGAACCTCACATCAGTGTTTTTACAGTAACTCTGCAGAGGAGACCAACATGGCAGATCATGAAAGGAAGCAATGTTGCTCATATCCTGCATAGGGCTTTAAAAATACATCCATGGTTCTAAGGGCTGCTCCGTGGTTTCCTGAAGATAAATATTTTTCAGTTCATGTCAGTTTATGCCTGAAGAGCCAATATACTGAAGGGTGGATTCTAATCTAAGCCTCACCTACTGAAAATCCAGAAGAACCCAAGAGTTGCTGGATTTTCCCCTGTCTATGAGATGGCTATTATGTCTTTATCTGACTATTAAATCATATGTTTATATTATTGTGGCCCTTTTGAAGAGGAATTTAATGACTGCTTTCTTTTACACTCCTCAGTTTTGGGTACTAAGTTGATTAGGATAATCATAACTTGCAGTCTTAAATTGCCTGACAGTTTAATTTCTTTCTGTGGCTTGTCATCCTCTAAGAGCAGGGTTTTGGATGGGGATTTAGGTGTGTTTTAAAAAGAATTTCAGTTTCTGTACAGGATATAGTTACTATTCCCTAGTCTTATGTAAAGCGTTCTACTCCCTTTCATTTTCTTCTTCCACTTTTATCACTTAGAACACTTCTCCTGCATGTATAGGTTTTATGGTTTATCTTTTTGCTGAGTACTTGTGATGAATTCTTATTCAATCTGGGTATTTTTGACTATTCAAGTTGGATGTCTCTTTAGTGTTATTTTTATATTTATTTGTAATATTTAAGAAAAAATATTTTTGGAAATTCAGTGGAATTAATTTGCTACGTGCTTTGGGTTTGTCTTTATTCAGTCTGTAATAATTTCACCCTTTTTCATGCTAAAACATGTGTAACTGATGTTTATACCAGTCAGTTTTCTTTAATGTTTTTTGTTTCTCTGGATTGAGTAGAAGGTGTGGAGGGCTGGGCAAGTGGAAAAGTAAAAAATGTAATTGGTGTCACAGAATACATATCCTTTTCATAAGTGAAACTCAATGAAATTGCGTGATTTTGGTGCTGGAAGTAAGTTGCTGCAGAGCAGGACGTGGTATGATTTTGCAGCAAGTCCGCTGCATGCCTCTCTAGTTGCACCAGATCATCTGTCTTTGGAGTCCATATCAACATGCTGTGAGTCCTGTCATGGAGGATTAGGAAAAAACCCTTCCAGGAGGGATTACATGCATTCCTGAGCCACTGCACAGAGAAGTTAATTAGAGTTGGGGGGAGGAAGACAGGAATGAGACAAAGACTGTATTAGCCATCTAATTTGGAAGAAAGCTGTTGTATCAAATCATGATTATTGCAATCATTGCACCCTTGATGAACCTTCAGTAAGAGAGGAGTATTCATCTGACTGCATAAATTAGAGAGAAGAAAAAGATTTGCATGAGGTCATCTAATCTGTCCCCTGAGGCCAGTCCCCTGGAGTACAGCTTCTAATGCTTGTCCAGTCTGTTTCTAAACACCTCACATGATGAGGCTTACTTCTCTGTGGGTTGCTCGAGGGGGAATAATGTGGGAGTGACTGGGCAAAAAATAAAGCACTGTAGCGTTCTTATAACAGTGGTTTCGAGTGCCCATGTTGAGTGTTGGAGCTTGCCTAGTGTAGGCCAGCACAGACTGAGGAAAGTGCTGTATATGCTGCTATGGAGTCTTCTCTGAGCCCAGCCTCCTCCTTGCTGTGTGAGTTACAAGAGTTACATCTACCATGGCCTTCCAGCAGCCAGTCAGTGCTCACTCTGCCCTCATCCTTTCTACCTCTACCTATATTCTAAATATAGGTACCTCTGTGTTCTAAATGCTTTGAATTAATTCTTTTGAATGCTGTGCGGCCATTTAGGAAATGTGCATGTTGTGGTTGGAGTGCTGAGTCAGTAAGTTGTGTCATGTGAAACCAATGAAATTTTTTTCTGTGTTCCTAGTTTCTGTGGTTCTTGGGTAGCACCAAGGTAATGCTGCACAGAAATGATGGGCTGCTGATCTACAGCAGCTAAGTTCAAACATCTTCCCTCTGTTACTACTGGAGCCAAAAGAGAGAGGCTATGAAATGTGCAAGACGTTTATATAGTTTTTTGTTAGATATAGATATATTATATCTATTTATGGATATGTTTATATAGATGTAAAGTACTTCCACCTTTTGATTTACAGTCTTTTGTAAGCTTTTCCAGCCAAACCACAGATGCATCTGAGCAGAAGACTAGAAATCAGAACTGTCATTTTGCCCACATGATTATCAGTGCTTTGCAAGTGGGAATATTTTATCAATGGATGCTCTGGGCAAACAATGCTATTGCAGAGACTGGTGCAATTCCTGGCACCGTTCTGTAAGCCATTGCACATCAAAATTAAGAAGTGATGGGAGTGGAGAATGGCTGTTGAAGGTGTCTTGAGAATATAAAATAATAGTGGTAGCCTAGCAAAGGCTCAAAGGACAATGTATTAGTCACAAGTTTTCTATTAAATCATCAAGTTTCTTGGCTCATGCAACCAAAATATTTTTTAATGAGTGATGTACTTATACTACTCTGTCTCTTGACACCATGAGCTAGTCAGAGTAAGGTCCCGTGCTGCATTTTTGGCTTCTTTTGCCTGTGCCATCTGTTATTTTGGTGTATTGTTGAAAGGTTGGTGTTGCTATTGCATATGTGAGAGTAAAACATAGAGACAGGGCATGCTGTGTCTGTCTATGAAATGCCAAAACATGGGCTGCATTTTAAAATAATTTTCAGTAGGTTGAAGCTAGTGTTTTCTACAAGGTTTCTGGATTTGAGCAGAGTGTCAAAATGGCACTTAATGGTTGACTTCTTGGGCAGAGATGATCTCTGAGAACCATTCAGCTATTGGAACACTTGCTTTTGTTAAGTTTCCTTCCATCCTCATGATAATCCAGCATTTGTCATGGAGCTGAGCTCTCCTATGTCATGTTCTCATTCAGTGCCTTTAGGTGTTATTTCTAGCTCAACCTTTTTCCAGGCTTCTTGTTGGTGGTGGTTTTTTGTTTGTTTGTTTTCCCCCCCTCTCTACTTCTCTTTTCAGTCATGGGATTTTGAGGTTCCTCAGTTCTACAGGCTGAATTTGAATGCCCAGAACATCAGCACTTTGGGACGTCCAGGCTTATAAAGTGTGATTTCATGTAGTATGTATAGTTGGCCTTTCTGCATAATGTGAGATGTGTTTCTTTGCTGCTTTTTTCTGACTGTTTCCTGTTCTCTCAGCAGGTTGGGTTCTGTGTTCACTGCTATTCTCTTTCAGTGATGTGCAAAACCTGACTTCTGGCATGCTTTTCTTTCATGCTTATCTACTCTTTGTTCTTCTGTTTGCCTACCAGAAGAATTAATGGTGGCGCATCAAATGAGTGAGACTACACATTTTCGTTACTCTATATAAAGTGAGTACTTGTGTCACAGGCATAGAGGTAGGTATGTGGTGAGAATGAGTGCAGGAGGATACCTGTCCAGAACATGCAAATCAATTTTCAGATTCCTGATTGTCTGGGGAAAGCTGAAACTGAATCCGTATTGTTAATAGACTGAAGGCTAAAGTATATGTCTTCATATACCCTAAAGGGTGCTGAGGAAATAGAATTTGTTGCTGGTTTGTGATCCTGTGAGGCTATCAGAGCAGAGAACTAATCTATTAAATGTATATTTTTTTCAAGAGAAGCTGAGCAATATCTTGTTGAGAGAGACTTCTCTTTTTTTCCCCCCTTTCTCCTCCCCTGCCCCCAACAAGTGAATATTCAACTTGCATTCATGGCTGGACCCTGTATTGGATATCATAGTGCAAGTAGTCATCCTTATGATACCTACATACTGAATTATTCACAGAAACTTCAGGTAGTTGAGGTTGGAAAGGATCCCCCTGCTCAAACCATGGTCAGCTCCAGTAGGCTGCTCAGGATCGCATCCAGTCAGATTAAGCAGAACTCTAAGGATTAAGGAGAACTCCAAGAACTCTTTTTTTACTCGGGCATTTGCAGAGTTGAATCACTCTTACAGTAAAAAGATGAATTTTTTTTCTTTTAATGCTGAATGGAACATACAATATGTCAGTTTGTGCCGGCTGTCTTGTCCTTTCATTGGCTGCTACAGCACCTGGATCTATCATCTTTACTTGCTTCTACTGTTCAGTTATATACATGAATAAGCTCCGCTATGAGCCTTCTCTAGGCTGAGCAGTCCCACACAGTTCTCTCTCTCCAAGCTTTTCCTTGGATAACAAATGCTCCAGTCCTGTGACCATCTCTGTGGCCCTTTGCTGGATTTGGTCTGGTCTGCTGGTGTCTGTTCTTTCCCTCCCCCATCCCTCCTGGGGAGCCCCACAGTGAGCGCAGCACTCCCGATGGGTTGAACTTGATGTGGTTCTCACTGACCGATGTCTCCATGTCAAGGTACCTCGGAGTGGCAGCATTGTGGTCCCAGGTGTCAGCCCCTCCTGCCAATTTATCATCTGCAAACCTTCTGAGGGTGCCTTCTGTCCTGTCATCCCAGTCATTAATGGAGATGCTAGACAGTACTGATGCAAGTGCTCACCTCTGAGGTTACAGCATCAGTGACTGGCCCCCATCTGGATTTCATGCACTGATCACAGCTGTGTGAGCCAGGCAGTTGAGCCAGGTCTCAGTCTATACCACAGCCATTTTATCCACCCCTCTTCAGTTTGTCTGTAAGGATATTCTGGTACACAGTGTCAGAAACCTTGCAAAAGCCAGGAAACAAAATCCACTTCTCTTCCTGCATCTAATGAGCTAGTCATCTTGTAGAAGGCTTTCAGATTCGTTAAACATTATTTCATTATCTTTTTCTCTTATCAACTTGTTATAATATTGTACTTTTTATATCTTATTTGACATCGTACTATGAACATATACATTAATTGAAGATTCCTATTCTTATATTAAAAATAATCTTGATAGACCAGGAATGTGTCTTACAACTGAAAGATTGCCTAGACTTCCAATCTGAAAAGCTTTTTTTTTTTGATGTTAACAGATGTCAAGTTATCATCTGTATATAAATATAAGTCCTATGGACATAACAAGGCTTAAACATTTAGTGTTTAGCTGAACAGAGTGTAAGACAACTGGAAAGTATTTTCTCTTTTTGGCATTTTTTAGAATGTGTTATTTTTGTTAAAATAAAGGGACTGCAAGAAACAATGGTGTATGTTTAATATCCATTTTGTGTTGTAGATACTGGCTGTTCGTGTCGCTGTTATTGCTAATCAGAGCTGCATGGTTAATTTCCCCATAAGTCACAATGAATATTTACACTGGAATGTGTCATTGTCCTAAATGAATTTAAGGCTGCTGTCTCTTGCCAGCAGAACATGTTTCCAGAGACATCTGTTTATCCTCAGAGTCTGGACAGTAGGGAAAAAAGAGTCAAGGGAACCATTCTACACTTTCTTGTGGATGCTGTATATAAGTTAAAAGGTTTTAAATAAAATGTTCTCCCAGTCACTATCACTGGTGCAACTTCAGCAGCAGCAGAGGTGTGAGGATACTGGCACAGGTTACAGTCACTGTCTTCCAAGCTTTATTCATTTCAGAGCTGGATATCTGCTGTTCAAATCTACTGGGCTGGCTTTCAGGGCTGCTAATACTTGATTCTAAGTAGTGCTGCACAGCTGTGAAACAGTGTTCAAAACTGTCAGTGAGTTGTGTAGACAAAGTCATGCTGCATTAAGCAGAGCTGGACAATTGTGCAATAGGCTGACATTTTAAGTTCTTTTTCAAATTTTTAAATAAATTGTATTGAGTCTCCCTCTATGATAGTTCTGTTCATGCTTTGTTTTTCTTGAAACAGCAGTAGTAGTGTATTGGAAACTTTGAATTTGACAATATTTTGTTTTTGTGTCTTTCCAATTGCTTATGCTTGTCTTGTTAGGACTGAAAAGTAAACTGAATGAGCAAGGAGACCCAGCTTGTTTGGAGTATTTAACACTTGTGGTGACTGTGATGATACTGCAAGTAATTTTGAGCCATTAACATTTATGGAAGTAATATTCTGTTCAGCGTGCTCATTACACTTTATGAACAGGGAAATGTTTTATTGTATTGATTTTAAACCAGTTTTTTAAGCTCTGGATTTACCTCTTAGCTGGTGAGGCCACATTGAGGATACAAGCATGAGAGTTAATTCACCTTGTCCTGTTCGTTACGCAGTGCCTCCCATGGAGTGGGAGTGGGAGTGTAGCAGAGATGAGAACCACAGCACTACAAGCTGTTCTACAACTCAGGAAATATGTCTGCCTGAATTTCCCCTGAAATTTTGATTGCATACAGTGCTCTTGTCTTCCACATTCAAGTTGTTGTGGACTAAGATGACGTTACATGGAATAGATGCTGTGTTCAAACATTGTCAAGGGTACATTGTCACTACACATGGCTTTTGTAGTCAGAAAAGTGCATCTTGGGGCCCATTCTGATGAGAGGAATTTGGTAATGGAAGATTATGATGAGAAAATGTGGCTATCTTGCATTGAAATTGCTAAAGCATGTTTTTAAACAGAAGGATAGTAGAGAGCTAGGACAGATCAATTCATTATAGAGATCTAGGGAGAGATTCTTGCTGCACTTGTAATGACAGTTGATGACCTCAGTGGAGGTAAGTTTTTACCCTCTGTTGTCCTTGAGTGTGGATGTGCTCATGTGCATAGATATGATGGAGTACACTTGTAGGAGAAGTGTGCTAGATAAACTAACCACAGAAGGTAGAGCCCTGCTGTCATCATGATTTAAAAGAAAACTAATGTATAGAAAATGATTAATGCCTATTGAAGGAAGCTTTTTGTACCCTTTCGAATGCTTGGAATATGTTTCCTAAATGGAACTGCTATTTCTTTTGACCTGTAAATCCTATCTTGAAGTATTAGGCCTTGTTTTCTTGTTCTCTCACTCCCTTTCTTTCATCTAAATCCACATGAACATATTACTTATCCTTTTGAAGGATTTATGAAAAGAATGCATCCATGCCCATTTATTCTGCCTTGAAGGAAAAAACAATGAATGCATAAATGATGTTACTTTACATTGAGGAACTGTGAAGAATTGAAAAGCATCTTATCAAGTGAGTATGCTGGAATTTGATTGAAAAAAAATAATATCTGTAAAATAAAAATGGAATTAGGCAAAAGTGTAAAGTCATAATTCAACCTGAGCTTAGACATTTAATGTTCACCTGGGGAGGTTGTTTTTCTTGGATTGTGTGCTGACAGGACTGAAACCTCAAATGGAGCCAAATGAGTGTGCCTTGTGCACCCAGGACAAACAGCATGACAGTGATTTTAGCCCCCTACAGGAAAGTTTTGAGCCAGTAGGCTTTGATAACCATATTGCTGTTTTGAGTAGAGCAGTGTTAGAGAGATGCCTTATAAAAAGACTCTTAGAAAATGTGAAAAGTGATTTCTGAACAATGTAAAAAGAGGGTTTTCTGTGCCTTTTTTCCAATGAATCATGTGAGAGAAAGTGTAGAAGTAGGCTTTGTGCGGGGTTTACATAATTGTAAAAAGAAAAGATTTTGGGGCAGATTGAGAAAGAAGGACCTGACTCCTGGGTTTTCATTTAATTGGAAAGTCTTTTTTTCCAAAATGTAATTTGAGTAGAATTAGGGGGTGAAGCCTAGCCACAAATAGGAAAAGATGTTTGTGTAAAAATACTAGGGTCAAATAGTCTTTGTATATTCCTCTGAGACTGAACACATGCTTTGGAAAACTGGTGTCCAGTAAGCATTCATCCACCTTGAGAGTTCAAGCAGCGTGTGAGGCTCTGTAGTGTGCTTTTGGGGCTCCCTAAAAGGGCTGCTGAGAAGACTGGTGAAGCTTTAACCAGGAGTATAGGTCTGAGGGATGTAATGGGTATTTAATGGGAAAAATAAAAAAATCCTGTAATCTCTGAAACTCTTAGGGCTTTGCTCTATAGGACTAAAGGATGCAAAACATGGCAGCATGGAGAGGGTCCCTGCAAGTCACTTTTGGTGGGGAAAAGAAAGGGAGAATTCAATGTAGACAAGGAATGGAAAGCCAGTTACGAAGCCTGGTGATATGTCCTGAAGAGCAGACTGTCATTTTAAGCGGCCTTGAGCCAACCTTGTTTTGGGGACCTGCTATTTTGTCTTAATCCCAGCATTTTAATTCTTTCTTCATGAGTGGTGTCTAGGATATGAACTTTGAACATGTTTTGCCTGATCGCTGTAGGACAGGTGTACAGATAGGGTTGAATAAATGCCGTGAAAATGTTGTAGTCACAAAACGGCCATAGATGTCCTAATTCCAGACACTCAGCATTATATATTAGACAGCGGCTCTGCTCAAACAGTAAAAGAACACGTCACTATATATCCCTGTCAGATTAAAAAACTAATTTGAAAAGATTAATGTATTCCATTCCTGTTAGCCTGAATCAGATACCGCTGTGCCTACAGCAGCACTGCCTCCTGATTATTGAATTTTTATGGCCTTGTAATTAATTGCAGATTCCCTGTTTTGTTCTATTTCTTTTTCTCTGACATTTTAATTTCAACAAAAAGCAGCGGTCTCCATGCAGCCTCTCTCAGGAGATCCTAATGGCCTATAAAACAAAATGACTTATAGATATGGCACCCACTTCAGTTGGCTAGCGATTGTTCGAAACCTTGCTGATCACGCGGAATTTAATTTTTTCCCTTCCTCTACTGTACTTATTTCTTGTCTATTAAATTGCAGCTCCAGTGTCCTGACTAACAAATGGATGGTAACAAAGTGCTACCCTTCTGTAATACATTACTGTTGCCACATGCAAATTTTTTTCTTAAAAAATTGCGGTTCATTTTATCTAATTATAAATGAATAAGTGACTCTTGCACATGAATAGAATATTCAGTCCTTGACTCTGCATGTGAGAATTTTATGTTCTGGTAAATCATTTAGATTTATTATAGGTTTAAAGAATCAAATGTGTTTTAGATTCATTTTGCATTTTCTGTTTCCTCCTTCTTCCCAAAATACTGGAATGTGCAAAAATGATTTATTTCTGTGCTGTAGAAAGGCATGTTAGCATGACTTGCCATCTCCCAGTGAAACTCCTGGAGTTACTGAAGGCTAGTAGGAGTGAATTATTGTTATTTATGTTACAGTAGTGCCTTGAGATCAGAACTCCATTTTTCTGGGCACTGTACCAACACATAATAAAAGATCATCTTTGCCCAAAAGAGTTTATAACCAAATGAAAGTCTCGTCAAAGGGAGGGCTGCATCTGGGCTGTATCTTGTAAGGGAGGAAAGAGTGGTAGGGATTGGCAATGCCAGTGCATTGGGGGATGTCAGGTAAGGCTGTTGTGGTGCCAGGGATGCTCTAAGCCAGGAAAGAGCTGACTGTGTGGGGAGCAGGGATGACGAGATGACAAAACCTGGGATTGCCATAATACATCCTGCAGAGGTGTCATAGACTGGTGTGAGTGTCATTTCTGCTCTCTGCTCTGTCTGCACCTTCCCTGGATGAAGCTGGCTCAGTGGATCTTCGTGTTACACCCGTTGGGCTGAGCTGTCATTTCATTAGCACATTCCTTCCCTGTGCTCCCAGGAGCTCCTGGGCACTGTCCCCTCTCAGTGGTGAAGTACTTGTCAAAGCGGTGGGGTGTGAGGTGGCTGCTGGAGTAGCAGGGCTGTCTGAGAGCTGCTGATGAAGAGCTTCGCATGAACTGATTTCAAAGCAGCCAGCTGAAATGTTTGTAATCTGACTGCAGCAGCACTGAGCTTGGCATTGGATGTGAAATCTGCTTGCAAAACAGAGTGAATCACTTTCCACGCTGCTAAAACAAGTCTGTTCTTAGATTAGCTTGCGTCCAGGTTTCCACAGACATACCTGTCTCATAACAATGGCTGAAGATGGTGACGGTGTGGTGACCGCAGCGGGTGCTCAGCTGTGCGTACCCTGTTCCAGAGAAAGGGCTGCTGTCTCCATGCTAAGCTTGTAGCCTTCTTCCCAGGCTTGGAAATTAGACATAAAGGCATGTGTGGGTGAGTGGAGTGACAAGAAGTTACTGATCCAATTCAGCATGTATTATCTTTTAAGTACAAACTTATCTAAATGGTAGCACTTAGGGGGATAGTCAATACTGACTGTAAATTCCTACTGTTCCCACACTAGAAAATGCTACAATAATAAAAAATATGGTTTTGCTGGATTGAAGTCCTGTTTGCTGCAGCTTTCAGCTCCATGACTGAAATGCAGGCAGTAATCTTTTCATAGCTATTGCAAAATTCTGGAGAGAATTCTTGACAGGGATGGAAATCGTGTATTTCTAAGAGAAGCTATATCTATTTTCCATCATCTCTTCTCTTTCATGTGTATGTGTAATTCAAACAGACAAAAAAAGCCCCTACCAACACACTCTTCTCAAATTTAAGAAAGAATAGTTTAGACAAAACAGCCCTTTTAAATGTTAGCATGACCTTTGCTCCTCTGCTGTGCTGCCTTTTCATAAGATATCAATGCAAAAGCCTTTCTGTGTGTTCATTGTGCTGAAAAAGGACTGCCCCTTCCATCCATCTCTGTTCCTAACCAAACCCACCAGGACTGGCACCCTTTACCTGGAGTGTCCCATCCACTTTGTTTGGGCATCTGAATGGTGGCAGGAGCCTTGCCTGTCCCATTCTGCAAATTCCTGATTGGGTGTCAAAAAAATGTGCAATGGTTTTGACATGTATTAGAAATAGATGTTCAAGAGGTCATCTGACATCTGTGAGGACCTGGAGAAAAAGTTACATTTTAATTTTTATCATTTAACTTAAGTTAATATCTAGAATAAAGAAATTATTTATTTTTTGGGATGGAGGGGAAGCTATTTTCATGGTCCATGGCTTGAATGGGCTTTAGCTAAGAAACTTTGGATAATGCATTTTTACCAGTGAATATCTCCTGTCTGCTGTCAGTTACATTCCCTCTTTCAATTTGGAAAGGACATTCCAGGCTGCATTCATGAATGGACTTCTTTTTTTTAAATAATTATATTTAGGAATCAAAATCCAATCTGGTTATCTAATTCAGATGCATTTAGGATTTTTTTTTCTTAAATTTTTAATGCAAAAAAAATCTGAAATAGTATTTGTGAACATATAAATGTTTTTAAAGTCACTGTCAGAAATCAGCTTACCCAGACCTGAATATCAAGTTCAATTCAGTAGTTTAAATGAGGTACTACTATATTTATGTACAGCCTTCCAAAGTATAGGAATGGTGTGATTACATTTTGCTTCTGGCTGTTTGTATTTTAAGAAATGCTTTATCTTCTTTTGTCATTTTATCAAATGTTAGTTCTGGTGTTTGGTACTAGGAATGTGTGTAGAGAAAAAAAGGGTACAGAAATGGACTGGTGGATTGGGAACTGTCTGACTCTGGCCACATGTGATGTTGCCATAAGGATTTAAGCAGGTATATGCTGCAAAACTGGACACATGAAAAATATTTCTGGATCTATAAAGCTTTCATCCATAGTGCACTTAAACATCACTTATTTATTTGTGCAGTTTTCAGCAGTTTTATCACCCTGCCCTGGTTTTAACCAGACCATACCAGAACTGGAATCTAAAGAATTCTATCACATGGAAGAAAGTATAACCAGCAATTGTATTTGTGACTGGAGAAGTGGGAGACGATTCTAGCTTTGATTCCTCTAAAATGGTCTATTTTGAAAAAGAGGTTTTCCAGACTATATAAGGAAATTTTGAGTTGTTTTCTTTTATCCTTCTCTGTTTGTTTGCTTTGAGAAGAAGTTTCGTACGTCTGTATGGTAGAAAAAACAAGAAGAATCCTTGTTAGAAAGGACTGCAGTGTTGTTTGATTTGGTTCTGTTTTCACCAGGGTGATTTCTAACTTGTAAAGAGAAAAGTGCTCTAAACCCTGTCATTTTCATGTGAGATTTGGTGTATTTTTCAGTTTCAAATAGCTTAGCCCATCTCTTTTGAAAGTAAGAAATCCCTGTGCTCTTTCTGCATTGAAGGTGCTATTAAGTTCAAGTGTGACAAAGACAAGGTTAAAAAATGTAAGTGGAGAGAGCAGTTAGGGGAGAATGAGCATAACTATTGACTTAATTGTTGACATCTGAACTGAAATGTCTCCTTTAAAATCAGTGCCTTTGGATTAGCTTTTTCAGACAACATCTGTGTTCTGGTGGTTTTGTCAGTCTTAACTCTCCTACAAGAAAACAGTAACCCTACATAGTCATTAAAACTGTGGGTTTTCCCAGAACATGAAACAGAAACCATAGGGGGTTATGCATTAAAAGACTAGGTTGTATAAAAAGGAAGAGGTTGTTATGAGGAGGACAGAAGGATCTGACCTTCTGACATTGGTCTTACTATTCTAAAATAAAATTGAAGTTTATTTTACAAAGACGGGTAAAATATTTTCAAAATATATTCTTCCAAATGCTGTAAATGAAGGATGTTAATTCTAATCAGTTGACATAAGAAGAGTGAATTTTTAATTGCTGGTAATAAATAAGTATATTATTCTTTTTGTGCAGGAGTTAATTATACATAGTGGAGATGAGCTGTGGTGTTAGAAATGGTATTTCAATTTACACATGCTCGAGTCTACAGATAGCTCAAGCTTGAGCAAATGTCTCTTTCCTTAGAGCAGATCATGCTGTAATTTCAATTTGTGCAAGATTAGAAGAATAGCTTTCAGTCCCTGGCTCTTACCTTGGTGTAAGTGAAAGACATATTTGGTCCCACTTGCAAGAGTTGTTCTTTGTTTTCAGCTCACTTGACCTGCCTTTGCATCATGTTTTCTGCATGTGTAGAGTTAAAACTGGGTTTAGTTTATAGTGAGGATTAATTAATTTGAAAAAGGCTGGATTTACCTAATTTGAACATGTTACCATAACAGTTTTATTTAAAGCCTTTCATCTGACTGATTTTATTTCTCTGTAAATTGTGGATGGTATTATTTTTCCTAGTGTAAAGGGTATGCAAGTAAATTTAAAAAGATTAATGAGCCTTTGCTCTCTAATATAATTTCTGTACAATCCTATATCTTATTTATACATTCAGAAAATAGACAAAATGGTGATGTTTTGGCTTGCAGAGCCTTCAGAGTGTATAAATAACATGTATTATTGCATATAAATTATATTGGAGTGCAGATGCTCGTTCATCTTTTGAAATTTATCTACATAGTTTAGCGCTCCCGTCCACAAATGCTTGAAACCAATCTGGCACCTGCAGGAAGTGATACATTTCTGAGCCCAAAAAATGGCACTAAGGGAAATGTCACTCTGGACTTGACTGTAATATAGACTCTGTTTACTGCCACACCCACAAATAAAAATTTCCCTTACCAAAGGGAGTGAAGTTTTTGTCCTCTTTTTTTTTGATATAGCTTTGTTCCAGAGTGTCAGGTCCAGAACTGTTGACTTCTGTGAACACCTTTGCAGCTAAAGCCGCATAAATTATGCCCTGTACAACAAGGTCCTTAGAAACAAGTTGCTTTCTTGTTATAATTTAATTATTCTTTTACTTGTTCTCAGTAAATAGTTGCTATTTGTATCACTAGTTCCCGCACACTAACTGGAGTCCTTAGGCAAGGTCTACTTCAGAAGCCACATGAGGTTAAAAATTGCCTGTGCATCTAAAATAACACATGTTAATGTTCCTTTTTTATAAATGGAACCAAGAAGATTGAAACACTGCAAGATAGGTAGAGAGAGTGAATAAGGATAGAGGTGTTGGAAAGTGTCTTTTACAAGGGATTAGAGAAGGGAGAGACCTGAATCTGGAGATAAGTTTTGGTGAAGAGTAAGAAGCTGAGGCTTGTGGGAAGAGCCAGGCACAACTGCAGGGGTATTTCAGCAGTCTGCTTTGTTACTTGGGTACAGGCAGACTGATATGCCTTTTCCTTAACTCTCTGCCCTCACTACCCACCTTTCACCCATCAAAATGCCTTTAGGCAGAATATGCAAAAATATTTCATGCTCCCTGATGACTGCTAGTGTGCAAATTTGTGAGCAGTCCTTCGGCAGATTCTGCCACTTTCGTGTTGCTCAGGTTTGTTGAGGTGCTCTCCCAATAGGAGTTGGAAACCTGCAAAAGGCATGCAATACATTCTGCTGACTTCTGGCTGCTTTGCCAAGGCGTAGAAAGATTGGATGTGACTGGTGCGAGCAGGAGTGGGTGGCCCCTTGGTAGGAAATGTGATGTTGGACAGCCCAACAGGAGGGGCAGGCAGGGGTCTCTGAAGTGGTGATGGTGTGGAGTTCCTGGTACCCACAAGCCTCAGAAAAGACCAAATCTGGGTTTATCAGAATAGGTGGAACATGGATATAAGATGATCCCTGCAGGTGACAAAAGGGAAGTTTGGTGTGGAAACTGGGAAAATTCAGAGCTAGACAGAGTAGTGTGTTTGTGCACCATTCTCTCCACTTAAACACTCACGTGTCTAATGCAACCATCACAGGCTGCCTAGGAATTAGGTTCTGCATCCACTCAGGTCTTATGTTAGACCTGCATGAAATGTAATTGCATCTCAGAGCTTGTCAAACTAATTGTGGCTTCAGTTTGTGGTGTAGGTACTTTTATTTAGTGAGCTGGGAGAAGTTTAAAGTGATTGAGATCGAGACTCCTATGGGAATCCCATGACATACCATCTTTAGGCAGTCTAATACTCTTAAAACTTGCCCTATAGCATATAAACTTTGTGGGACAGAACTTCCAGTTTTGGCATTTTTCAACCTGCAGATTATATTGCTTCTAAATTTTTTATTTTCACCATCACATTCTAATGATACCCTTTATCCACACCCATGACCTGCTTCCTGCCCAAAGCACAATGGAGAAATTGCTCAGCAAACACATCTCTCTGAGTAAACCCTGTGGACTGTGTATGTACTACCTTATTTTTAAATACTATAAATGCAGATGTAAGAGTGTTTTATCGATTCTTAATCCCTCCCCAGCACACTGCTCTATTAATAACAAATGCAACAATATGTTACAAATACTCAGAGCACCAATGTGTTAGCATAAAACCAGCAATAAATTCCCATCCTTCGCATAAAGTGAAAATCCCTAACAGTGTGCTCTGCAATTTGCTCACACTAAGAGCAATCAAGAGCCAGACATAATGTAAAGGTGCTGCTGCGAGTAGCCAAAACATACAACATAATTTCATTTTGTGTTCAGAGAAACTGATCTTTAAAAAGGTCCCTGAAGTAATTCTGCTTGGCTGGGAATAACCTAAAAGAACCTGCTACAGTTAGCACTACACCTTGGATGTAATGGTGTGTTTCGGAGTAGGAACCAATAGTTATGACTATGTTAATAGGTTTATACTTTTTCCATCTTATGCTAAGATATGGGATTTATCCTCTAGCCACATAAAGAAATTTCTATTAAATGAAAGGAGATGGATGGGGTTGCACCAAACATTCAAGTTTCTCATTTTAAATAAGGATGACATGGTTAAATTTAAGAACATAATTTCTGTACGTGGCTGATCTTGGACAGTTGAAAGTGGGAACAATGAAATTCAGTGTAATGTAACGATACAATGGCAAACAGATTTGGAAGGTTTGCATTCCTTTGTCTGTTCATCTGGCACATAATGTAATTTGTTTCCCAGTTGAAAATGTTCAGCTATCTACACCTCCCTTTTTGCTTTTGGCTGAGACCTTCTGTATGCTTGTGTACCACTCACAACTGCACTACAGCTACACTTCCGTTTCTGTGTGTACAGTGAATTAATCCAGAGTGGGAGCAGTGTAAGA
Organism: Zonotrichia leucophrys gambelii; assembly: GCF_028769735.1. Lineage (NCBI taxonomy): Eukaryota > Metazoa > Chordata > Aves > Passeriformes > Passerellidae > Zonotrichia > Zonotrichia leucophrys. The sequence continues at coordinate 21,413,712 of NC_088176.1, forward strand.
ACTGAGTCAGCCAAATGCAACTCGTACACTTTGCAGTGTTTTTCTCACTGTTTTCCTCAGTATATGATTTTCTGGGATGCCCATTGGTGGTCTGGTTGGTGTGCTGTGACTGTAGCCCCTTACTGTGGTCCTCCTCGTGTTTCTAAGTACCTCCTTCTGAAATACCGCACTTTCCAGAGATGTGTATTAACTCTAATGTGGTCACTGCATTACAGAATGGGTCAGGTTGGAAGGAGCCACAGTGGGTGGATCTGCTCCCACCTCCTTGCTTAAGCAGGGTCATTGTAGAGCCCTCACCACAGGAATGTGTCCAGACAGTTCTTGAACATCTCCACTGATGGAGACTCCACACCTGCTCTGGGCTATCCGTTCCAGTGTGCAGTCACCTGCACACATAGTAAAGGCATTCTTCCTCACCTTCAGGTGGAACTCTTGTGCATCAGTTTGTGCCTGTTGCTTCTTGTCCTATTGCTTGGCACCACTGAGAAGAAAGCTCCATCTTCTTGACAATCTTCCTTTAGCTATTTATATACATTAGTAAGATCCCCTCTCAATTGGTCAATTAGTTGGTGGCGATGCACTCTTTGTGGTTTTGTTTGTATGTGACAGGATCCCGCCAGTATGCTCAAGAGATGGCCATTACAGGACTGAAGAGTATTGTTATGTGTAAATTCCTGGACATATTGTTTAATTTCTCTGGAATATGTAGTATGGGGATGATGACAGTGTTAGAATTTGATGGCCTAATATCTGGTGTGTTTAGTTTTTGTTACTCTGAATTTATCCCTCTCTGTGGTGCACGTGTGCGTTCTCTGTCCACATGCAATGTCATCATGACAAAACTTTGGAGCCTTTGCTGTTCTTTAGAAATAGATTAAACTCCTTTTTCATTCTTTAGGTTAATTGCCTTTTAACAGGAAGCACAAAGCTGTTGTTTATTAGAGGTTGTGTAAATAGATGGTAACATTACACCTTCATACCCAGGCCTACAGTTGTTATGTTGCCATGGTACCTAAAAACACTCAAGAGATGCCCAGCCTAATTCTGCTGTTACTGGTCATGGCACTGACACTGATGGAGCAGTTTTAATATGAAACTGGAAACAGACCCTTTTCTGTGGTCCTCTGAGCAGTATTCAGATAGAAAGAGAAGAGAAGCAATTTGCTGCATTTTGTGAGTTTACTAAACAAGTGGAACAGATAGACTTGAGAGCTGTGGTTGAACCAAATGAGTCAAGGAAGGGCTTTATTACTATTTGCAGGCAATAGCACTCTGTGTCCTTAAAGTTACATGAGTGGAAAACTCATTCCCATGGGCCAGAAATGCTCTCTAAACTATAGTGTGTACCTGAATTGCTGTTGTATAAAAATGCTGCAATAGGGTTACAGGAGCCAAAGATCCCCTGTGTCAGGAATGAAACCCAAGAGGAAATATATAAATACAAATAATTCCAGTTGTAAGCATACTATTTAAATGGAAATCCAGGTTTGGTTTTATTTTGTGTCTGGCCACCATTATTACTATGGCAGTTTCTGCAGCTCGAACAGTATACTTTTAATGCAACGTGCATTAGTTGTTAGTGGAAGACTCTTAAAGTTCTATAAAATTTTCTCTTCTTTTTGAATAAGTATTTTAATGTAGAAGTAGATTGATTCATAGTACTGTTAAGCCAATTTCTTTAGGACAAGTGTTAGTGAAAGCAGCCTTTGATTCAAACGATTTCTGATAATATGTGAATGAGAAAGTCATCTTCTCAAACAGAAACTATTACATAGTAATCTTTGCAAGATACTGTAGCAAAGGCACAGATATAACCAGACAGTATTGTAGAAGCATTTTTGGACATACTTCATGTACACCAGCAATGTTTGGTACTGTATCAGGCCAACATGTTAGTCAGAATCTTTGTTTTGAGGGCTAATGCCCCTCTTCTCATAAGCCAGCATCCCTAGCTAATCTAACTTCTCAAAAAAGCCTCATAAATTTGAGTCCATAGAAGCCAGCTGGAAATACCATAAAGCACAATCTTTTATTGCAAGCAGGATAAGACTGATGAAATTAGTCTGTTTCATTCTTAGCTTTCTAGAAATTGCTTGCCTTTAGACCAATATAAAGTGTGAAAATGGATCTCTATTCAAAAGGCACCTGTTAGAAAAAAAAAGATGAATCTGAAATTTTGCAAAACTCACCAGTACCACAATAGCTTTTGTTGGGTGATTGGGGTTTGTTTGTTTCTTTTTTTAATGTGATATCTACTATTTAATATGCATGATGGGCAAGGTCCTGTCTCATATTCCTACTTCTAAATATTGGTCATTTGTAGATTTGAGAACAGTTAGAAAAATGGAATCCAGGTGTGAAATGACTAAAGGCAGTTATTTACATTTCTGAAATATTGGCTACCTGTAAGTAATTTCAGAATATGTGAATGCAGCTGCAGGTTTTTGCAGTGGAGGTAAGAGTGTTTTAGGTAGTAGCTAAAAATGCAGTTTATCTTCCTTTTGCCTTCCCAGAGCTTGCTGGAATTTAGATTTCTTTTTTTCATTTGGTTGGGGTTTTTGGTGGTTTTTAGTTTTAGGTTTGGTTTTTTTGGGGGGTGGTGGTAGTGGTGGGTTTTTTGATTTTGTTTGTATGTGGATTTTTTGTTTTTTGTTAGTTTTGCTTGTGAATAGTATGGTTGTTTTGACTTAAAATTCTGTGTCATTATCTAACTTGTTGGATTGTGTTGACAGTGTGCCACTCTCCTGGGAAGGCTGGGATGCAAATTTTCTGTTGACTTACTTCAGTGCAGTTGAGAATAGCAGTCTTGCATGCAAAGGTCCATCACATACACAACCCCAGCAGGAAAAAAAAGTATCGTATGCCAGCATGGTGTGATCATCTTTATGCTCCAGCTGGTCCAACTGGCATTGGCAGTTCTGTCCTCTGACTGAATGGGGATGGAACTTGCTCTCTGTATTTCTTAATTCTTCACACTGCCTGGTATGAATGAGATAGGCTGCCTTTTCAGTCCTGAAAAGACCTTGTTTAGCAAGATTTTATTGAGAAGTCATTGTGTAATTATTGGAGAAATGTGAGAGAATGTTGGATCACTTGAATATTGTCAGAGGTAGGAGACATTTGAATCTCCACGTCCCACTCATAGGACTATACTGCACTGTCAACATTAGTAAGTTTGTCTCATCCTTTTTCTCTTTATTTCCAGGATCAGGTGTAAGTTTTTGTCATCTGTCTCTGGTAACTTGTCTTTTGTACTTCATGATAGGTAGAGGAAATATTTCTTTTAGCTCCCGGTACTTCAAACAATGGAGGAGAAAGTGAATCTCTGTCACACTGACTACAGTCTGTCACCCCTCAGTTTATCATGTACCTCTTTTCAGTTCAGTAGTCTCTGATTCTGTATTTGGGCAGATGCAGCATTCATTTTAAGCTTCCAAATGAGGTGAAATAGTCATTGCAGTTTAGTCAAGGGATCTATACCAAGTGGCCTGGATTATCAGTCTTTAATTTGTTCTTTTCAACCTGTTAGTGTGTGTTGCTGATAGTCGCTGATGGCTCTGACAAGCTGCATCTATTGCTATTCAGCCTGATTTTGGCATCCTGGAAAAGCAATACAAGATGTGTATTTACCTTGCTCTCTCTGTTTCAAGTATCTCTGCAAAGCATGCACTGCTATAACATTTAGACTATCAGATAAGCTGCTTGTTGCAATTTTTATGCCCTTTGGGTGTGTAAAAGAAATAGCAAGAAAAGAAATTGAAGCCAAGCAATAATATGTGACAATAGTTAGGATGACTTCACACTATAAATACTTTCTTCTTTTAAGGACCCTTAAATTGCATCAAGATGATAATTGTATAGTCTCCTAACTGTGTTTTACACAGTTCAGATTGAACACCAAGGAAAGAAAAGCAGCACAGGGTTAAAGCTGAAATACTCTTTTTAAAAAATCATCCTTCCCAAATTTGCCCTAGTCTATATTCTATTAATTTAACTATCCTAAAATGTTTTGTGATATGCGCCATGCTTCTAAACTGTGTAAAGGGAGATGCTCCCCCAGGCTTTCATGGAAATCATGTTTATAGTACATGCTCCCGTTTTCTTCTCATTCCCTTAAGCAGAAAGGCCCTCACTGGTACATTTTCATTGGCAAAAATGTATACATCATTTAAGTCATTACAGGTCGACTGCTCATTTGTTACAATAAACTATATCATCCTCGCTAGGAGGCCAAAAAGAGCCTGTAGCCATGAATATACATCTTCCTGGGGTAACTCAATTCAAAGCAGCAGCATGCCACTGTAAAGTATTACTTAATTTATACTGCTAATGTTTAACATTGATTCTGTGTGGGAAAATAAGGCCCAACACATTTTGAGAACCTACATCATTAAGGTTTAATAATTTAGACCTAGTTAATGTGATAATGAATTTACTGACATCTAAAGTGCAGTTTCAGTACTTACATTTCTAGAAATACTGACTCTGAAACTAGGTTTTTCTAGGCAGAAAATGTATATTATAGGATTGCTTCTGTAATTTACCCGTCCTCACTCTCATAAACCAAAGCATAAAATTTATCTTTAGGTTATGTTTACTAACTAGTGGAAAGCAATGCTTCTTTCATTCTGTACATCTAGTAAGCTATGCACTACTAATAGAGTTTAATAGGTTTTAAAAACTTCTTAACTGATGGAAGCTAATTAATGTTTTTAAAATGTAGCAAAAAGAAAGCTGTTATTGTGGTCCCAAGTGCAACGCTTTGCTGTGAGCTCCAGACCTGCAAACAGGGAAAAGCAAATTCTCTCTGTTGCACATTTACATCTCCCCACTGCCCAGTCCCAATCAGGGCTGCTGCCACTACTCTTAGGTTGGCCTGTATCACCACTGAAGCTGTCTGACAGAATGATACGTAGGTCATTTCCAGAGCTCCGGTAGGGGGACGGGGTATTTATTTTTTAAATCTGACTTAGTGCCGTCCACCTGCCTCTCCCTCTGACCTTCCTATGTCACTGTGCAGACTGCAGCCATCTTCTACTGCCCCTGTGGGTGTCTTATATCAATCAGACTTCCTTTCAAACGGCTGAAATAATGGGTGTCCTCCATGCGTCCGAATGTGTCAAGGCTTCTGCGATATAACTCGAAGCAGGAGTCAGGGGCACTCGGCACCTTGTGGGAGGTACTTACTCAGCAGCTTGCTGGATTTGGCCTTGTTGCAGGATGTTTCTGAATATCCTTTGCATAGTCACCTTGATTTTCTTATACAACACCGCTATGGGGAAGACAAAGGGAAGCTAGGTGTTCTGTAGCAGGGTTTTCCCAAACCTCTTTTCTCTCCATTTTGCTAGAAGTGACAGCAGTGAGTATGTTTGGTTGGTGTTTGTGTTGGAGGGGGCTGTATGTTATTGCTCTTTCAAGCTTCAGTAAGTCTTGGGTCTGTGATAGTCCATCGCTTACTTGAAGTTTATTGCTCAAAAGCCATTATTATGTATTACCATGATTGGATGGCTATTGCCTGATGGTGTATTGGAGCAGATTAGCAAGAGCATGACTCCTCACTTTGGGTGTCACAGGGCACCTGTAGTTTTGGGTGCTGGTCAGAGATTTCAGTGTCCATCCTCAAAGAATTTTCAGGGGCTCAAAGTAGTGTTATGTTTTCTGATGTGTTGTAGATGAGAAACCAGGTTAATGAGGTGTTTGAGTGTTCCAGTTTTGTCCAGGAGAGGGCAGTTCACATTTGTCCTCGGCAGACAATTATTTTGTTCCTTAAGAATGTTGGTATTATTAGCAGTATGATAGATCTGGATGTGACACTCTTCTCCATCCCACTCTGGGCTTGGCCATCCAAACAATTTTTTACCCAGCAAGCAGGCTGGGTAAAAAGCCCAGCAAGCCAGGCTGACAGCTTCTCCAGGAGAAAGCTGTACTTAAGTCTTCAGCCTTTCTCTCATCCTCCAAGTGGGTCACCCTGTCATAGGAGGAGATCAGGTTAGTCAGGCAGCACCTGCCTTTCATAAAGCCAAGCTGGCTGGGCTTGCTAGCCTGGTGCCCTGCATGTGCTCTGTGGTGGCACTCCAGATCATCTGCTCCATGACCTTCCCTCGCACTAAGGTCAGGCTGGCAGACCTGTAAGTTGCCTGGATCCTCCTTCCAATCCTCATAGACGGACAGTACATTTGCTAAATTCAGTCAACTATGACATCCTCAGTTAACCAGAACTGCTGAGAAATGATTGAAGGTGCCTGAAACATTTCTTTTTGTGTTTCTTTTTGTGTTTCAATTTCTGTTTTGTTTTGTTTTTTTTTAAATATTACCTGTAACTGTATTTGAGGAACGCTATTTGTCCTTTGCTTGTTAGAATAAAATGCCAATATGGGAAGCAAGTTTTCAATGCTGCTAGATGCCCATCAATTTAGCATATCTGAAATTATTTTCTAGACTCTCATATATCATCAGGTAGTACAGTCATTTCCATTTAAGTGCTGTGGATCAGTGCTGTCTTAGTACACAGTACAAAGGCTGATTTTCTAACCAAATCTGATGTGCTTTGCTGTTCAGGCTGTGCAAAATGTCATTGTGCAGTGTTTTCCTGATCATGTAGGTTTCCTCTCCAATGTTATGCTCTCTGCAACCACTTTCTATTCTGTAAAAGCTCCTTTCTTCTTATTTATTGAAATTGCATTCCTTCTCCCATGTCATTAGGAGTTTTTATTTCTGGTTGAATTGAAACTTTTGTAGAGATTTTATTTCTTATTTTTGTCTTCCCCAGTTTATCTTCCTTTGCAATGCTGTTCCTTAAGTTTAGTCTGTGCCTGGTATCAACATAATGTGAGAGGCCCTTATGAGTAGTACTGCTTGCCCTGTGCCAAAGCACGGATTGACTTGCTAGGAGCTAGTGATGCAAGTAAGCTTTTTTTCATGCTACCTTGCAAAGTAGTCATATGTTTTCTAATTTCGATCTCAAATTTTATTAAGACCAAATAAGTATTTGCTTAATCTCTCCTTCATTTCCAAACACAAACTCGGCAAATTTGGAGTATCAGTTGTCCATAAGAAGCCTTTTTCTATTCACACATCCAAAATACAAAATGACTTTGCAGCTGTCTAGAAGCTGTGCTGAATAAGTATTGTTGAATTTCCTTGGATTGGTTAAAAAGATTACTCCTTACCCCAAGTCTGTAAGGCCTGATTACACAATGGAGGTTGCCATGTGTCTAGCCCTCAGCTGCAGTCACTCATGATCTGGTTGTTTCTGTATGACACTGGGTGATGAATATTGTTGTAAAAGAATAACACAATGTTTGCTTTTCCTATTTGTATGCTTACTCTCTGTAGGATGGTGCTGCTTATTTGATACTTAAAACACTGAGTTATGTAGTTTGCTTCCGAAGTTGAAGACCAAATTTGTCTCTTCTTTTACCACTGTATATTGGAATCTACACCTTTGAAAGCAAGGCAATTCACCTTTGGAAGTAGAGTAGTGTGGAAGAATGGGGCTGTCAGATTCCTTGGTGGCTCTCTGAGATTGCTCCAGATGTTGCTGATGAATTTTATCTTTTTTCCTGAATTTGCTTCCTGACAGTGCTGACAGCTGTTTTGTGACTAGTTAAAAAGTGAGCCTGAGACATCTTGCTAGAATGGATCAAGTATCATTACCGTGTACCGTATTTCAAAAGGAGAAAAATTATACATTTATTTCAGCTAATTTTATATATGAGATGAATGTGCTTTTCATAATGTTACACAATGTAACCATAATAACACAGCCAAGATGGTAAATTCATTTTAATTCCACAGAATTCATAATTGGTGACATCACCAGTGGGAGCAATTGATCTCTGCTTTCCATTTGTTCTTGACTGTTTCCACTTCAGTGAATTAAAAGAATGGGGCTGTTGGGACCCCACCCTCTGCATGTTCATACAGCATATTATGCAAGAGCAATAGCCTTCAGAAAATTGCTCGTAATAGACAATGCATGCATTAAATAAAAAAGGCAATAGTCCCCAGCCTGACTCAATATTTTAATCCTTTTCAGGTTTTTATTATACCTGATGTCTTTTTGCTCTGCGGTAGAGCTAAGGAACAGGTGTAATTCAGTGTAGTTAAATTGCATTATTTGAAATTAATGAGTTCTGTGTTTATTCTTGTAAATTAATACAGTTTCTAATAAATCAGAAGAGAACATGCACTTCTCTGTGTTGCGTGCATATTACCTCAGTGGGAATAATTAACATCTTGTGACAGAGAAGTCATATGTCAAATCTGAGAACTTATTACCAGCCTAGTGAAAATTATGTTGCTAGTGACCTATATTGTGACCTTATTGATGTAGTTAAGTTCACTCATTCAAGATGTTCAAATCAAGTCTTGTCACTTCACAATCCTCCCTGTTCTTCAGGAAAGGAATAATAGTAATGTATCTAAAATGAACGTTACAAATCAGAGGTAGCTGATGGGGTGGACATCAATGTGTAGTATCTTTTGAAGTGTGTATAGTTATTACTCTTCCACTTTACCCCCCTGTTTTTAAAAAAAGAGTAACCAAACAATTTGTGTTGTTTAGGTTTTTCTGCTGTAATCTAGACTAGGTTAAACCATTTTTATCTGAAGGGCAAAAAAAAAAAGTCACAGTTAAGGTGTATGTTACCAGTAATTCTCAGTGGGTAGCACAAATTTCTTGTGCCCAATTCATTCCTCTTCAAGGAGTGTCATGAAGTTGTCATCAAATCTCAAGCATTCAGCTGATTACCTTGCCAAAGAAAATCACAAAAATTAAATATGCTTTGTGGATCAAAAAAAAAAAAGAGAAGAAAGTACTCTCTTGTGACTTCTAGGATTGGAAATACTGCTGAATTAGGAGAAATATTTAAACATTTTTGGATAGAAATGAAAGCTGTAGAAGTCTGTAAATTGATTAAAATAACTTTTGGTCATCCTGGTTGAATTTTGCCCTTTGCTAATGCTTATGTTGATCCTAGTTGTGGATGCTGCAGGGCACTGGTGATAGGAGATGGACTCTTTGCTCTTTAGAAGTGAGGTTAATCAGCAAATACTCTTAAGAGTTTCCTCGTGGAAGAGGAGTCTGTGCCCAAGTACAAGTGAGTAGGTTTCTGGTTAGATAGTCCACATTTTGTTGCAGTGATCCAAACCTGAAAGAAATAGAAAGTTTTAGGTTCCTGTGAAATAAGACAAAGGTCTTAATGGGGAAAAAAAAAAAATCTCAAAAGTGTTTTCAGTGGTAATCAGCAGAGTAGTTAGTCATGCCCAGTAAATTCTCATGTGGATAACTTCACATCTCTGCATGGAGACAAAAGTGCCTCTGCTTGAAGATGCCCACGTACTGAGAGTCTCCTGTGGCACAGAGCCATTTCTGAAAAGTCTCAATTCCACCAAATTCATAGGCACAGTACTGTCTGTTTTCACGTTGCAGACATTTAGCCTTCCTTTTTTGGGTACTGCTGACTTTGAAAAAAATATTTAAATGTATGGGAAGCCTAAGGGGGTGACCTGGTTGTGCTTGGTGTGTCGTGCCTGCCAGAGTTTGCATGTGGTCTCATACAGGAGCTGCAAGGTGAGGACGGTGTTGGTTTCATGTCTTTGTGTACCAACGGAAACAATCATTGCTTTTACTAACAGCTTTGTAACTTACTTAAATACTTAGTACATAGGCATGGAAAAGCAGCGTTTCATCATTTGAACTGCACTGTTTAAGTGTTGGTGCCCCCAAGGCTGGAAAGGTGGACTTGTTTGTATTCACCCAACTGCCATGACCAACTGTGTCTACTATAGTTGATGGAAAACTGAGCAAGAAGAGGCCACAGTGAAAGAGCCTGGGCACTAAATAGTGGAAGATGTTTTCATAAGAACTTTATGTTCCTGTGATCTCTGCTAATTTTGTAGTTGGAGATAAAGTACTAATTACGGTTTCCTTTTTTCATCCTCACTTTGATGCCTTGAGTTTTTTTTTAAAGTTGGGCTCACATTAATGCACTTGCTGAGCTTTCTAAAGTTTTCCTTCTGAAAAATACTTCATTTTACAGTGATGCAGATGAAAAAACCATTTTATTGGTGCTGCATTTCTGCTTGCAAAAATTTTTTTCCAGTATTTCTTTGTGCAATTTAATGACAGCAGGCCATATTCCAATTTTAGTTATACAAGCTGAAATCTAGAGTAGTGCTACTGAAACCTGTAAATCTTCATTTCCAGTTATACAGCTGATAGCTGGATACTTTTGGTGTAATATATTGGTATTGGTATTTGTATTATCATAATTTCTTAAGCATCTGCAATGTGTCTCTCCTTCTGTTCTTGTGGATGAAAGCAAGTGTATTTTCATTTTTTTCTGACTTCTCTTTCAAAAGCGTTTTTTAAAGTGGCATTGGTACACTCATTACCATGGACATCCATTGACTTCTCTGTCTTTGAAGGATTAATTAATTTCTTCATGTAAAACAAATGAAGTCTGTTGGGTATCATCAGCTGGGCCCTACAAGCACCAGGCTGCAATTAGATCATGAGCAAATATCCTAAAGCAGGTGGATTGTGGCCTGGATTCTTAGAAGTGGAAGTCTGCCAGCTTTCATCATTCAGGTCTCTTCCCAGCTATTTTTGAGATGCAGAAATAATTGGAAAGACTCTTTAGAGAACCCTTTACTTTTCAGAGAACCATCTCTTAAAGACGCCTCTACAAGTATCTTTTAAACAATCTCAGTCTTACAGTTGTCTTTTGACTGGTGTCCTGACATACAGACCATTGCTGTTCTCCAGCTCCTACTCTGGGAAAAGAGACATTCTTTGTTGGGAAAGCATATAATACCATGGGCTAAGTTTCTTTGGAAATCAGAAATAAGTGTTCCTGCTGTTAGACTTGATTTTATCTGACAATGGTGACTTTTTTCCTTTTTTTTTTTTTCTTTAACATCTTCATGCTGTTTGCAAACCATCAGATTTATGATGGTTCTTGCTTTGCTTAACCCAGCCCTAGAATGATTCAAGAAATGTGGAAATCCCACTGACATTAAGGATGTCCTTCAGTGGCCCCATCTTCTCTTGAACCAGGCCCCAAGATTTATATTCAAAGTCACTAAGTGAGCATAAAACAGAACTCAGAACCTGTGACTCCTAATACTCTCTTTTTAACTGGAACACCACTGTTAGGCATAATTTCTCTTCAATTCATAACAACTCATCACCTCTACTTTTCTAGTTTAAGTCCTGGGAAAATAATGCAGAAGGAGAAATCCCTGCCCTTTTTTTTCCTTCCTTCCCCATTTTTACAGACTTCACAGTATTACATCTGCTTTTCAATATGTGAAAATGAAGTGTCTGACAATTTCATAGAAGTTTTTGTTCAATCATTGCTTTTTCTTGGTTCTGCAGCTCATATATTTTGTGCAAATCCTACATACATTCTAGGCTGAGAAAAAACCCCTTTTAGTCACTTTAAGAATGAAGAACTAGCATTTCCTGGCTGAAAAAGACAACTTCTGCAGTTTCAATTAAAGGAATTACTGGGATTAGGAAGACAAAGGCCCACTTCTGAAATCAGCTTTAGCAGCATTTATGAGGATCAAGTGATCACTTCAAGTTTCTCATTCTTTTCTAACTGGCTGCTTCTCATGCTCTGAAAACGTTGTGCTGTGTTTGTACTGAGAGTGGAAAAATATGTTCAGGCTATAAATGGCTGATGGAATGAACTTGATTGACCATATAGCTGGGGAAATGTATGTGTCTTACTCTTTGCAGCTGCATACAATGGTGTTCTCTAAATTTCTATGAGTTTTAAATTAACTTCTATTATTTTTAAAGGTAATTTGATACAGGGAATAACTTGGATTTCAGAGCCAAGGCAGCTCTTCCAGTACCTGCATCTCTTGCTATAACAGCTAGCTTTACTTTGATTAGCAGAGTCAGCATCATTCCAGTAGATACTAAGTTAAAGTAGCAAGTCTGTCTGGTTAGCACATGAGACAGGGAAAATTGATTTCTTGTGCTACAAACTGATTCCTGTAAGACCAGCTTACATCTTTACTGTGTTAGGAAGCTCTAATGCTGACCTGCATCTTGCATGTGCTTGCTTCTTCAGCACTGTGCCACCTAATCCTCCCAGAAACAGGTTGGATATATAGGATTTAAAATTCATGGCAGATAGGTCTGTTAAGCTTTGCAGCTGTGACAAGACTGAGCATGCTTAAGAAATAATTAAAGAAACTCCCCAAAAGAAACCAAAAATCCCACAGCAACAGAAAACCCCAACACCTCATTTTTGTTATATAGGCTGGTAGTCACCACCAGGAGATTTTATTAAGCAAGGATTCTGGCTGACCGGTTTTTTGCTTATCATTTTGCTGCAGTTTAAGGTGTTTCCATGTCTGTCTGTCTGTCCACCCCAATTCCCTTTTTAAAGGTTCCTGCTTCTACAGCAGTTTTGGCAGGCTGTCATGTGTACCTTAGTGTTACTTGTTCCATTAGACAATTGATACTACTAAATTCAAGCACTGTGTTTGGGCTAAGGTAGCAAAAGGAGTTGACTGGGTTGTGGGCATCTGCTCCCTGCTGATGGGCTGGGCAGGCAGCAGCCAAAGCCAGGCTGAGGGCAGCTGGAGCCAGGCATGAGCACGGCTTGACAGGGCATTGGGCACTGTGAGATCACAAGGCAGCAGCCAGGGACCTCAGACCTGCTCAGAGGAGAAGTTAAGTAACCTCAGGTATCTGCTGTCTAGCCATTAGTGTGACATGCACTGCTGTGACACACGTTGTTCCCTGATGCATTCCTAAATCACACCTGTGGTTTAACATTGGCCAGGATACCACAAATTCTGTCACTGCCTTCCTTTCAAGGAATATTGTTTGTAAATTTATAGTAGAAAAGGATATATGTGTTTCTTATACATAGTAGAAAAGTTACTGCTGCAAACAAGGCTTTAATGTAAGGTCTTAAGAGAGCATTTTAAGAGGGGAAGGCAGGTTTGTCAGCTAGGAAATGCTAAAGATTTCTACAGAGGGGTCACATGCACACTCCCCATGCACATATTTATATGCTTGTCAAACTGGAGTTATCCTCAGTCTTGTATTAATACTCCTGTGTGTGGTTAAAAAAGTACAAGGGTAAAAATACCCTTTTTTTAAACAGTGTTTCACAACCCCAAGACCTCTTAAACTGCAGGTTGATGGATCTTAATTTAGTTACACTAACATGGCTCTCCCAGAGAAACGTGTTGTGTAATGCTTTAATCATTAATTACCATCATTCATCATGCAGCCTTCCTTTTAATGTCCATTAGCATCATATGCCACTCACAAATGCTTGTAAGTGTATAAATATGCTGGTAATCCAGCTGAGTAGGTTTACATTAACTGTAAATTATCTTTTTGACCAGTTGGTTGGCCTTCCTGGCTGATGGAGTCATCTTATTTGTAGCATTAGCAAGGAGTCTGGGAAATGAAATACATAGAAAATATGTGCAGGTTTGTCTTAAAAGCTAGGAGCAGCTGCTGCTTGGGGATACATTGTGAAGTGTTAGCTTGCTTGTGCCAGCATGCATCAACATCTTTTGAGAAAAAACCTACCGTCTGTAATCCACATGGCAACAGTTTCGTAGGGATTGCCTAACACCAGTTTAACTTAGTTTAAGCCAGTTCATTTAACACTGCAACGCTGTTTCTTAAAAAATCAAAACAAACGTAAGTGTAGACAAACTGTTTGGAAAAACACCCCAAAATAACAAAACACAAAAAACTGAAATGAAAATAGGTAAATGCAAAGAAGCATGAGGGGCCCTTTCCCACAGCAGCTTGTGAAAATCAAACAAGCATGTGCCCATGCCTGTTCTTTTGTTATTTTCCTTGTATAAGTGTTATATGGGCATACTCTGTCTCCCGGAGCATAGTGTGGCTTTAGGAACAACATTATGTTCTGTATTGCTGCACTAATGATTCTTGTGAAACATGCAAATAAAATATAACACTTGACTATGTGTCATTAGTGAGCAGTTGAGAGAACCATGACGCACAAATACAGAAATATCAATTTTTGTTGTGTATATGAAACATTTAGTGTGAAAGGTTGATCACTTGCTACTGACAATCACCTCCTTTTGAATTAGCACAAAGTGATTTTTGTCACATAGTTCAAAATTGGACAGCCTTAAGAAATAACTTTCCATTATGTACAGTAGTGCTTTCATGTAGTCATGCAAGATGCATTTGCTGGTTGGCACTGAATTTGACAGCTCACCAGGCAGCAGGAACTTTTCAACACTGTTCTCACCCTACAGTCTTTGTTGGTTAGACGGAGCATGTTTGCTTGCTCCAGGATCTGCTGTGGGATGCAGCTAACCACCAAAGGCTAGATCCTGATTTTTCATATGAATGCACAAGCCTTTTTATAAGAAGCGAACTTACAGTGCAGTTTAAATTTTTTTATTGACCATGAATGTACCAGGAAAATTGTTTAGCTCTTTGTTTCCTTTAAAAGTACTCAGTTTTGGTGATTGCCTGCTGGCATGAGGCTAGATTTTCACCCATCTACAGTGCAGCAGCAATTTTCACTTGACAGAATCTCTAGAAGACAAACTGACATGTTGTCACCAACACTCACAAATATTTGAGCAGTTTGATGTTTTGCTTACATGCTGAGCATCAGGTTTTACATAAAACTCCACTAACTAGGGGTCTGTGTCTCTCAGCTAGTGTCAAATCCTGGCCATGCTGAAGCTAATCACAGGACTTAGAGGGAAGAGCTGTGTGAGAATATCAGCTCCATTGAATAAGGTTTGTGAATTTATCAGCAATTCCAAAATTGCATCAGCTAGGTTATAATTTCTAAGCAAGGCTCTTTGGGTTTGTAGAGACCTCTTTTTTTAATCTGGATAACAAGAGCAGCAGGGTCATTCATGTTTGACTTCTGAGGCACCTGTATCATGGCCTGCTTGAAAGGATTTTTTTCTCAGATCAGCTCATCAGAGATCTGAATGTGACTCCATCATTATTTCAGTGCTCTCTGGTTTTTTTGTGTGTGGTGCTTTTTGGTTTTTTTTTTTTCCCCCCTGTGTCTGATAGTGAGGCTGAGCGCTGGGTAAGGTGGAGAACTATTCTTTCACCAGGCGCAGAGAGGAGGTTGTGCTAACTTTTTCTGCCGGAGCAGAAAACTTGCATCTGCTCATTCATTGATCTGGCAACTGTTACTATCATTAGATTCACTGGGGTTGGGGAGCATACACAGGTTGTTGTTGGTTTTTTTTGTGGGTTTTTTTTTTTTTTCCTACGGTGCAGGGCAACACCTAGCAGCAGTTTGTTGGAGGTAGAAATGCTAATTTGCTGTTTTCAGCATAAGTGGGACACAGAAATCTAGAGCAGTAGTATGGATCTAGCAAAACTGCAGTATGGCCGTTGCAAAACTCATTTTTTTCTGAAAGGGTCCTGTGCAGTCTGTTGAATTGGTGACTTCCTGCCCACCACCACTGATGGTATAAACCCAATCCCTTCCTTATATGTGGTAGTTGTGCTACACTGAGCCTGGTAAGGGAATTTTTTTCCTTGCTATGGACTATGGAGACTTCCAATTCAACCAAATGCACAGTGCCAAGGAGTCCAACCACAGTCCCTGGAGCCATGTTAATTACTCATTTAATTCAGGAGTAGAAAGGTCCAACAGTGAATTATGATGGTATCCAAATTCTAGTTTTCCAGTTGAAAGTGTAAGTGGGACCATGGGACTGTGTCAACAATTACCTTAAGAAAGGAAAAAATCCTGGAGTGTTCAACAGATGTCCTGACTATCCCCTTTTGGGAGAGAGCAATCCTTCCGCTTCTCTTTAGCAGACTCTGACTATTTGTTCTTGCTTCTCTGGGGGCTTATTTAGTGGTTCTGGAAATATTTTAAAAGACATTTTAAAGGAGTTGACAAATGTTTGACCTGTTTCAGTGTCTGTGAGCTGAGTTAAATTATGATGGTATTCTTTACATGCAACCCAGAGGCCTGGAGTTGAAAGCTGGGGAAGGCTGTAGGAATGTAAAACCCATTTCAGTGACAGTATCCAACATATGGTTTATTTGGTTGCACCATAGGAGTGAGGAAATAGTGGAGTTATGTGAAGGCTTTGGGTACGACCAAACCTTTCCAATAAAGATGCTGTAACTGCCACTGGGTTCCTGCTGTTTCGAATGTCATCTTCCCAGCCACCTGAATCTCTCTGCTTGCAGTCTCCAGAAGGGAGGAGAAGCACTGTCTCTACATATAGGGGGGAAATACTGATGCTACTGCATCAGGTACTCTTTCATCTGTTATATTAAAAATACCTCAACCGAAATTAGTAACTGATTAGGCTGAGGTGTTTGATGTGCTCTGTCCTTGGCATTCTTGGTTGGAAATCTCTGCGCTTTTTTTTTTTTTTTTGTGGCATCATATGTGCCTTGTGCCAAATTCTCTTCTCTTATCTGGCAGGTTTGTTTACCTACCTCTTGACCTGTTCATCTCACTGCTCCTAGACTATCTTCGGGTCTGTGTTATGCTGGCTCTTTAAATTATTTTGTTTTTCCCTCCTCAGCTATTCTGGCAGGCACCATATATGTACCTCTGTGTCTGAAACCTCTGTCCTTTCTCCAGTGCACTGTCTGCTCTGTTTAGACTTATCTCTTGATTTCTCTAGCCAAGAATGTTCCTGAGCCTGGGTCTCCCGTTTCCTTTCTATTTTCACACATAACTTCTCTTCAGTTGTAGCTACCAGTCCCTGATGAACTCAGGAGCGTCATGAGTAGCAGGGAAGCAGGTCTCACCTGAATTTGTGGATTTCCAGGAGAATGTCAGCAGTTTGCACAGTGGGTCACCATTCTGTCCAGCTGAGGTTTCTTACCTATTTAAATGTAACTTATTGGAGGAAAAAAAACATCTAGTCTATAGTTAAATTAAGCCTATATTTGCCTGCTCTTGTCTTTATTCTCCTTATTTTATAAATTTCTCCTCTGTAAGTGAAAAAATGAACATTGTGTTAGACAAAGCCTGAGACAGGCTGCAGTTGCTCCTTATAGGAACCCAAGTTAAGCTTGTTCAAATATGACTACCTGCAGTTAATGTCATAAAATTATACTTAAAGTTCTGAGTCTCCTGATTTTTTGGAAGATTTGAGCAGCTGCAATTCCAGGTGCAGGAGATGTGTTAAGAAATCATCTCAGGAAATCAGAGCACTTTTATTTAAGCCTCTAAATAAGAACTGGGGTTTTTATATTTTACACTTTCAGATTCAGAATGTTTGCTCCTATGTGTAGGTTTCAATCTGTGCTAATACAGAAAAAGGTCACCTCTTCTCACCATCCTCTTCCTTCCTCAGAACAAAACCATAGAACAATGTTTGCCATGTCTGAACTGTCCTAGTGTGTTGTTTCACCTCTTTTATTTCCTCCCAACAAGGAGAACTGTGACTGAAAAAAGTGAAATGCTGCAAGATCAACTTCTGCACTAGGCTGCTAATTAATCAGTGTCTAAGTTTCACATTGTTTAGGAGAGAATCAAAAGATTATTATTTTAGACTGACCTAAACTGTGAACTTTTCAGATATTCCCTCAAAATTACAAGTTCCCTTTCCCCTCTTGAAGCATTCAGCAGTAGCTTTTCTGAGATGTGCACTTTTCCTCCCTACTACTTGAAGCACAGATTTCTAATGTGAAAAATATTTTTGTCTTTTTTTTCCCCCACTGCTTCAGCTGTAACAACACTGGATGTTTGCTTGTCTTGGGTGGGAAGGTGGAAAATTCTTCCAAAATTTAGAAACAGAGAGCTTTCTGATGTGTGCAGTAATCTTAAGGCAGTAAATTCTTTTTATTTGATTTTAAATGCATAATTTAGTATACAATATAAAAATGTATCCAAGGGGGAAATGAATTTTTTTTAATAACATGCTTCCCAAGGCGAGTGGCAAAACGTGTGTGTTGATGGGAAAGGGAGGGGATAAATTTATATCCTAAAGGCATGACTTGTGGTTTTGAATAAAATTGAGGTTGGTGCTGCTGTTGGCTTAGTTTCTCCTAGGCAGAGATGGGTTATGCTGTTCACTGGGAATTCAAACACAGGCACATTGGGTTCACTTAAAAGACTTTGATGCAGGGCTTTACTCCCCAGAAGTTTATACTACAGAAGTTATTGACTTCTCTGCAGCCCAGAAACAAAATTTGTAGACTGGAGATATCTTTTCTCTTGTCAAGAAAATTCTGTGGTCCTGCTTTGCCACACTTGTGCACATGAGGCACCCCTCTAGCACAACTGAGATTGACAATTTGAGGTCATATAAGGGTGAGAGTTTTTTTGTTTCCAGTCTGTTGCTACACAAACAGTGTTTCTTAGACCCTGATTCATATGGCAGTGATAATCACTTTCCTTTAACATTCAACAGACTTATTAAGAAAAAGGAAAGTAAATAGTACTTTAAAACTGTGGTTGTATATCTTTCTTTGGAGTATGATTTGTTTGTATTCTATCTGGCTGCCTGCAAGAGCTTGAAAAAGAGCATGTTGATTTTCTCACACTTTGGTCAATTAAAACATGTGATTACAAGTGTTTGCTTCAATTTTTATAGATAATTTTTTAAACTCATGATGCAAACTGAGATAATCGCACTGATTTCAATTTAAGATTTATTTATGCTCATTTAATCAGAATCAGCAATGGAGTCTTAATTTGAAAGCAAGTTCTTAATACATTTGACCTGCATGTCTTCCATTCATAATGGATTAAAAAGAAGTCCACAAAATAGCCTTGATTTCCTGAACTTAAAAGAAAAATCTGAAATCTAGACCTGTCTAAAAAGTGTATGTTCTTCCTTCTAGTGTCATTGCTCTTTTCTTGCTTTTCTGATTGTTTCTATGCCATATAGTTAATTCATCTTTTAATGAAAGAAATATAATTTTAAAACTTATTGTTTGTATATATGAAGCAAAAAAGAACTTCAGTTACTTGTGCATGTAAGAGAGAAAAAATCCTGAAGTTGGTTTCCACAGTGCAGTGCACCTTAAATCTAGAGCAGCTCTCAGTTCTGGAGAGGTTGGCAATCCAACACATCTTTGTGTGCTGCCTCCATCATGCACTGGAGTCAGGGAAAATTGCAGCCTGTGTGGATTTGCTCAGAACAGAATTGTATAATGGTGTGGCTCTTTCTAAAATGAGTTAAATACAGCTGCTTCTGGCACTATTGGTCCTGTTTCAGAATGCAAGATGTAAAATATAATGAGCAAATGATGGAGATAAGGCCTGCCTCCAGGGAAATGGGGCTGGAGAGCTAGTGCTACACCATGCCTGGTGCAAAGGTGATTTCCCCAGTGGTTAAAGCCCACACAGAGACACAAGAAGAATGAGCTGTGAGTCATGCTGCCTTCTAGCTACTCTAGCCTGCTAAATGGTCTCACAGGAGGCCACTGCAATTAGCTCAAGGTGTGGCATTGCCTGGGGGACTCCAGCTTGCTTTAGGGACATCTTCAGCCAGATGAGGTGCTGGGCAGGTGGAGCTGCCTCCTGCCGTCCAGCTGCCTTTGGCTGGTGTCAAACCCACCCCACCAATGGGATGTGCAGCCAGCCTGCCCTTCCTTAGCTTCCTGCACTCTGTGGCATGTGTGCCTGTTCTTCTTAATGTGAGTGAATTAATCCATGGACTGATGTTCTGTAGTGTTAGAGCTAACTATTGGTCCACATGTGAAACATGGATAAGATTTTAATTCCTCCCTTTTGCATTATTGGACTTTCTTATGGGTTTTAATGTTGCTGCAGTGGTATTACAGATCAAATTCCAGGTGTGTACCTTCAAAGAGTTGTGCCTGGGTAGCCTGATATTGCAAATACCAACTTATATGAATTGCGTGAAATAAGGATTAAGTTGTCTCCTGTTTTCATTGGTTTGTGAAATGGCTCTTTTCCAAGCTGTTCTTCTCTTTAAAACAACATATAAAATGTGGTTTGGGCCTAATCCTGTCTGTGTAGGGCTCTCTGAGCTTTCAAAATCAACCATAGCAGCTGAGGGGGAAGCAGAGTCTTGTAAAACCAGGTGTCTGAATTATTTTATTTATGACACATTGAATATACCTTTGCTGTTTTGTTCTGTGATGTCAGTTGATCAGTTTATGATGAGCTGTAATGAAATCTTACAGCCCAAATGCTCCAAACTGTGCATCAGATGATGTGCTTCAGTCAAACAAGGCACCACCAGCCCTGTTGTGCCCCCGGAGCCTTGAGGCCATGTACATGCTCCTCACTGATGCCCAGCAGAGGGTGATGGTGAACAGTAGGTTGTAAATCTCTGTTGTAGCACCTCACGCAATTATCTGCAGCAATTCCTCAGGTTTTCATAATTTTAATCCACCCTTTAGAGCTATTACTTAAATGATATAGACATGGGTGATATAATTAGAGTGTGCTGTATCTGCCATTAATTTATAACATATGATAGGCTTATAGATGTCATAAAAATGTATCTTGAGAATGCTGTGAACTCTGTTTAACCCTGATGTTTCAGAAAAGTTTGGTTTTTATGACTGAAGTGTTTCATCACTGCAACAAGGTCTTTCTTTCTCCTGGAAAATATGCTTAAGATGAAAATTCAATTTTCTCTCCAAGCTTGCTATTCTGGAATTGTTTTATGCAAAGAAATAGCATGTTGTTACTTCAAGCATCAATGTGACTATCCTGACCTGGATTTGAATTCCACCAGATCCAAGGATTCTTTAAGTTTAGGGACAGGAAATTAATTGATAAGGCGAAAGTTAAATGTATGTCTCTTGACCACATCCATGTTTTCCATAAGATTGTCACTGAAAGCTGTAGGCTATGTGAAATACTGTCCATTTGTGCATTTGTCTCCCTCTTCTGGCTAAACAATTTTTTAGGCCTTGTAGTTTGAAATAGCTGGTTTTATTCTTTAGCTGAGATTATGGATTTTTCTATACCTACTTGTTTCTCATGGATATTTTTCTCATATGCTTTCAGCTGATGTGTGCACCAAACTGCCACAATAGTGGCCATCTTCTTATTTACTGCCTAGAATTTGACATTCTCTAAAATATTGAGTCAAGAGTTGCTGGTTTTCCAAAGAGAACTGTATTTACTTTTAGAATATTCCATGGACTTGCTTTCATCTCGTGACCCAAAATGCCAGCTAGTAAGCCGGAAGAATAAACTAGGTACATCTGTATGTGCTTTGTGAGGAGGGAAGTGCTGAGTTTTGTAAGTGTTAAGAGTTTGGTAGATTGCATTGTTGCGCAAGGATGACTGCATTAGTATGGCTCTGAAACAGTGTAAAGTAAGTTGTGATTAAAACAAATAGGAGTTTGCCATCTCTGCTCCTGCAGACTGTGTGTAGGCTTCTTTGAGCTTCCAGAAAAAAGATTTTGTGACACATTTCTAAATTAAAAGGCCAGTAAAGCTGTCAGGTCCTTGAG
The DNA here is from genome assembly GCF_028769735.1 of Zonotrichia leucophrys gambelii. Taxonomy (NCBI): domain Eukaryota; kingdom Metazoa; phylum Chordata; class Aves; order Passeriformes; family Passerellidae; genus Zonotrichia; species Zonotrichia leucophrys. Next base: position 21,435,133 of record NC_088176.1, read on the forward strand.
AATGGAGTCCCCTAACCTGAGTAAAGAAGAATTTTTAAAAGATTTTTTCCTGTAGGTTTTTGGTGAAATCGGGCAGGGAGGATGTGATTGCTTATCAGACAGAACAATTTTATCTTAAAACTGCTATGATGTCTTGCAGAACAATTCCTAGTCAAGACACCTAGGGTTTTAATATGTAGCACTTTAATTTAATCATTCAGAGGAAGTTAGTTTTCTCTTAGGTGCTTTAACTCCACCTTACACTTGCTCTTCAGGAATTCTGTGATAGAGGTGTCCTGCTTTGTGCCTCACTTTGCACTACAATTGCTGGTGGCAAGTCTTTTCTTGAACTTCTAGCATAGACCATGTTATTTCTATTTGAAGGGTTAGAGATGAATTGGAGAAATTTTCTCTTTCAGGCTGTTTGCAGCCAATGGTTTTGGGAGACTAAAGCCAAAACTCCAGATTTTCTGCATGTCAAAGACAGAAACAATTCAAAACCATTTGGGTGTTTCCTATGATGACTGGTAGAGCCAGGTGAAAGGTTGTTTGGTTTTTTGTTGGGTTTTTTTTGCCAAAGCTGAAAGGACTTTTCTAGACTGTAAAAGCAGTTCTTAGCTTCTACACCTTGAAATTAATATGCTTTTTCTGAAAAAAGAAAAGGTGTCTCAGTGTGCCTGAGGAGGTTGTCAGCTCAGCGCCAAGCCGCAGCCATCGGAGGCGTGGGCACACCTTACTGAGCCTCCTCTCTAGCACGGTGTTGTACCTAAGCTCTCCCCAGCTGGCTGTGATACCAGCGTTTTCATCAGTTGTGCAGTCAGGTATTTGAATGCATTGAGATTGCACTTAGATCCTAGGCTTTGGAGAGAAAGTTGGATCCAGTTCCAGATGCAGCTGGCTCTTGTGTGAATGAAGAACTGTACCAACCTTCAGACAACTGAACACGTCCCTGCCTTGCACCACTAAATTCCTGGCAATGAAGTTCCCATTGCATGTAGTGAAACAGCTCATATCTCTGCAGTTACCATGTTCCGCTGCTCAACTACTCTGGGTTTTCCCTTCACAGTTCCTTTTAAACTGTGGTATTACTCAAGCTCTACAAGAGGAGACAAGACATTTAACAAAAAAATCTGGTTTTATTTGTCCTCCTATCAAATTCCCCTAAATCAGACTGTGGTGGAAGCACCCCAACCTTTTACAGTACTTGCTCTGTGAGACTGGGAGGAGGCAAACTCGAGTTCTAAATCTTCCTGGTGCCACCCTTGATGACAGAGAGAACGGGGTGCCAAAGTCTATTATGTGCTGAAAGGCCCGTAAGTGTTATTGCAAAGGGCTTCTGCAAACCCACCATACATTTTCATCTGAAGATCTTCAGGCTTGCACTGCATGGGGAAAAAAACTGGTGGAGTATTTGTAGTGTATATCTGCCATATTTTATAGTAAAGCGTTCTTTCTGAGCAGCTTTCTTTTTTAATTATATCTTAAAACAGTATTAAATGTTGGCTCTCTTCATGCCGGTTGCTGTTTGGTTGTAGTCACTGCAAGAGCTCTTGCTTGTTGGTACATCAATTTTCTTTTCATCGATGCTTTGCTTTTATGTTTGGACGGGAATTTGAAAGCATATAGGCTGAAGCAGAAAATATTGCTGAGGCACACAGAATGATAAATTTCCCTTCTGATACAGGAGAGTCTAAGGAGGAATATATGTTTTGTTCCTTTTAAAAAGTTTTCCTTGCTAGATGATATTTTGAAGCAGGAGAGGGGGGAACAAATTTTTACTTTTATGTGGTGAGGAGAGGAGGGTGTATGTGTGGGTTTGTTTTTTCTGCCTCTTAAAGTCTACCTTAAAGTGGATATTTTATTACCTGCTTCTCCTGACTTACGTATATTGGTAATTGAAGGAGAGTGCTGAACTGCTGGCCTAGTGCATTATTTGTATTTTCTGAGTCTCTGGGATCTTGAAGGAGGTGATTATCCCAACAGCTGCCTCTTGGGAAATGCAAGGGGAGAGGGGAAATTGCCTAGTTGGGTAGATGGGCTCACCTCTGAAAGGTCATGAAGAGAACAAAATGCTGATGTATTGATACCTTGTGGACCCTTTCTTCCTAGCTTGACACAAAAGGGAGCTTTAAATTGAAAGAAGACTGTGCCACTGCAGAAAATAGTTCACGTGTATTTCTGATCTTCTTGCCATCCAGCCAACATTCGCTTCTATAAATCACTTCTTCCTTTTTATTTTTTTATATGACTCCTTTTCATTCTTTCTACAGATGTGCAAGAGGGAATGTCATTTACTGTAATCTCCGTTTATCTTGCTTAGCCTTTAAGGGTGTTAATTTTGGAATATTAAATGTGAATGTTGTACTAGGATCATTCTTATTGGTGACCTTTTTCCTGCTTGACTAACATAGATATCACAAAAGCTGCAGTGCACAGTGCTTCCTGTAACACAGGGATGATAACTTCTAATGGGGATTATACAAGAGCTGATACATTTCTTGGTATATTTGGTGTTTCTGCGAGTCTCCTTCACAACATATTCAGTAATTTGCCACCCAGTATCTGCTTGTTTTTCAGCTTGAATTATTGAATTCACAATATGCCTTCAATCACAGAAACATTGTGGATTTTTATTTTAAAGGTGTATAATTTAGAGGGTTTTATTTCTTTTTGAGTCTGGACAGTTGTGTTTGTACTGAATTTAAGCAGGCTTATGTGCTCTGTAATAAAGTCTGCATCAGGGTTTAGCTCTTTTACTTGCAGGAGTAAAATCTTTGTTATTTTAATCAACTGTTTTAATTTACACTCATGTTTTACCCTTTCCTGTCCCACTCAAGTGTGTGCCATGGAGAGTAGCCTATAACTTAATTTTGTTCAAATGCTTTGTTCTGTTGCCACCTCCTGTGTGTTTGATTGTACACTACTGCACTTTCAGGGGGAGGTGTGACCCCACTTCAGACTCTTCAAGAGCCTGGTGGGCAGAACAGTAAGGTGTGGGTTTGAGCCCTGGGCTCTGACTTCTCTGGTGAGTGCTCTAGCTACAGGGCTATTGTATAAGTAGCTCTTTCAGGTGTTTGTGCTCAGGGTGGAAGGAAAGTGATGCCCAAGAGCTTTAAAGGTGAGATGGTTTTTCCTCTCCCTGGACCCCCGCTTCACTTAAAGCGTGCATCTGGGCTTCCAACTAGAGGGCAGTTGCAGGCCATTATCAGATGCAGGATGGGCATGAATGTTTCACCTTGTGCTTTTGTCCTTATCCTTGAGACTTTTCTCCTCAAAGTCAAATGACAGTCCCCTCAAAACTGAGGGCTCAAATATCTGAGTAAAAAAATACAAGGGAAGGAAGGTGAAGGGAGGAAGAGATGTGCCTTTTAAAAGGACATGATATTCCTGTTTATTCAGAAAGGGGCATGCATGTAGTCAAGATGTAGAGAAAACAGTTTCCATATTATCAAGGGGCAGCCTCTAAAACACAACATTCAGGAATAATTACTAAGTTCAATGTCAGCTGTAGGGAAAACTTATTTTGACAAGCCATGCATTTAAACCAATATACAGTAAACTTTTTGCTTCCTCCTGTATATTGTATAACTGAAGACATTTTAGAAAGGGGTAGCAGGGATGTGTGAAGTATGGTGGACCATAAAGCATCTTGGGATTTCAGTAATTTATGATGAAAACGAGTGTGATTGATGGAGTTCCATGTCAGCTGTAAGAAAGACCCTGAAGTACCTACTGTAATTTGCTTGGAGACAGCCAGCTACAATGCACCTTGATCACATCTTGATAGCAGGTGGCCAGGAGTGAAGAAAACAGAAAGCTTTTTTCTTCCTTTTTTCAATAGCCCCCATTTATTCACAAATCTGTGCCTGGAACAGCTTTCATGTAAATAATTTCAGTATTTATTTCAGTTCAGGTTGATTAAAAAGTTTACTGATTTAAAGGGCACACTTGACATTTAGCTGCAAAAATATGAGAAGCATGTTAAGTGCTGGTTGCTTATTTCCATTACCCCTCAGGAACACTATAGGGATCTTGATGCTTTTTAGTGGGGACTACTTCCAGCAGAGAATGGTCTCTGCACTCTCAACTGAGCAACTGTGTAAGATAAGTTGTTCTGTACATCTAATTATAATAGAATCATTGGGGCTGTGTATTTTACAGTAGTGTAGGATTTTTCCAGTTTACTACCTGCAGTCACTTCTGCCCATCTTACATAAAAGCAGATGAAACATTTCCCATAGTCCAGCAGAGTGCTGTGAAACAGTACAGTGGGAAAGATGCTTTGAGGAAAAAAATCTTATTTTTTTTCCTTTAAATGCCTCCAAATTAAAAGAAAACATTTCTACCTGTTGTAAATGAAACCCAAAATCCTCTTGACTACTACTATGTTATCTGTGACAGGTTTTGAATTAGTTTTAAAACATAAAGCTTTCAAGATTTCATCTCTGGTTTCTTGATACAGTTTGCTTGTCACCAAGAATTAGTGCTGCTTACACAGTGCAATTTGCATTGTAACATTTTTGCAAGTAAATTTAATTGTGAGAAGTTGTGAGATTTAAGAGAATTTGTGGGCTTATGGTAGAACAGAGAAATCTAAAAAGTATTTGATTAGGATTTACGAGGACTTCAGTGCGAAATCTCTCTTTTGTATTGATATTTTTTAGGTTTTAAATACTTCTCTAAAATAACTATGTTGCAGCTGATGTGTACAATATTGGACTTGGTGCAAGTCTGCATTGGCAGGAGGTTTTTTTCTTTTATCTGTTGGCACTTTTTAGTGTTTGCACTAATGTGTGAATTTTTGTGGCAAACCGCTGAAGAATTTTGGAACAAAAACACTTTGTCAGGTAATGAATTATTTTCCATTTCTGAAATAAAAAGGATATTTGAAAGCCTGTCATCCTTCTCTCAGCTGTGAACCTCCACACAATACTGGGGTGCAGTGGAGCAGCGTGAGTGCTTGGCCCTTCTGCAGGCAGGTGCCACTGGCACCCCACAGCAGCAGTGCCTGCAGGCTGCGCTGATCCCTGCACGCAGCGTGTAACCTCCCTCACAGGGGCAGGATGCTGTCCCAGCTTCTGCACTCTGTCCTACATGTACCACAGAGTCGATGAGCTGTGTGAGGGAAAGGGGCTCCTTTATCTTAATAGTTTCCTTTGTGTGTTGTTATAATGGCATTACAATCTGTTTACAATTATAAAGTGTCATTTTTCCTCTATAAGACCCCACTTTATATAGTGTGTAGGGGTGAACGTGCAATATGGTATAATTCAATTTGTAGAAGTAGCTGTAAAACTGGTGTGTCCTGTCTCCAAGTGCTGATATAGAAACCTAAATAATGGTCTCCTGTGCCTTGCTCTGGGTTTTGGATTTTTTTCTTGTTGTGTAAAGGTGTTAGCTATAAATCAGTAAGAACTATGGAAGCCAAAAGTGCTCTGCTGATTTACAGATAACTGCTTCCCCCAGCAAACTGGAAAGTAAATAGGCCTCCCAGCCTAAATCCTCACCTCACAGCAAATTCTGACACTTGTGATAAGCAGTTTTCACATACTGCAACTCTGTTACTAACTCTACCACCAACACTGCTTTTCTTGTATACAATTAGTATATACACATATGCAACTAATATACAGTTTGTGAACCAAAATCATACATGGGAATATACATGGGGAAAATGATTCATGTCACTATGAAATAATTTGCTTAATAGTTGAGTATCTATATTGACATACAGTTCATACAGGAATTTATTGTATTTCAGGATGAGGATGCAAACATTCCAAAAGCTTTCTAATTGTTCTCTCTTTGTTACTTTAAAAATTCTTGTTGATTTGTGATTTGTATCTTTCTGAAATTGAAACTTTGGGGTGAGTTCAACAGAATGTGATATATTAAGATTTCAGAGTTTGGTTTAAAAGATTTGAGGGTAAAATGAACGATGGAGAAGCAACCCTCGCATAGATGTGGTGTTCCACCTTTGACTTTTCTGCACTCAAGTATTGTACAATGTGACGTGGGACATTGTCCATAGGTGTCCAATGGCTCTGACATAAAATGTGACATAGCTGAAGTATCCTTCTCTGCATACTAGTTTTTTATATGCTTACCCATTTTTTTTATTTGCTGTAACTCCCTTCTGAATTATATTCTTTCTGAAGTCATATATGCACTTGGTTTTGATTGTCTTATTTTGTGGTTTCAGATGACTTTGTTTTTATTTGTTACTTTGTATTAGCTTTTACTCATTATAAAGAACAAATAGCATGTCAGTTCTCATTCCATCCCAAAACATCTCGCCTCTAGAAAGTATTTTAGCACAAAGATACTATGCAAACTAGGAAAGATAATGTGTAATGATGGTGGAGTGTATTTGCTGGAGACTCAAACTGATATTTAAGGCACACCAACATACCAACAGATGTGGCTCTAAATGAGTGTCTTGGAGCATAAGGCAATACATTTTCAGGAAAGTATGGGGGACTGTGATTAGTGATGGGCTTTTAATTAGTGGATATTCCAGACAAGCCTGTTGTTATTATTGTGTGTCTAGCTGGATACAGTTTGAGACCATTCCTGCTGTGTCACACCTTTCTTAAGAAGAAATTCAAAAGATTGAGTCTTTTGATATTACTCTTTCTACGATCTGCCTTGATTTGGGCTTTGCTCAAGTGGAGAGTTTCAAGTACTCCTTTTGGGGTGCCCTTGTAGATAAGCAGGAAGGCAGGATGCAGACCTGGTGTGAGATGTGGGTTTGTGTAGCCAGATAAGCCTAATTCCCAAGTTTGCAGCTTATCCATACAAAAAGTGCCTGCAAGGTGCTGGACACCTATGTCAGGATTATTTAACACAGAGAACAACCATAATGAACACTCAAAACCCAAGAATGGGATCAAACCAAATGTAGTGATATTTAGAAATTGTACGCAGTCTAAAATTGTGTAAAGTATCAAAGTTTCCATCCTGGTTCTGGGGTCATAGGTCTGCATTGCAGTCCCTGCCATCCGTCAATCTTTTTGTCTTTCCTAAAAAGTAAATTTGCACTTAAACCACCCATGAGTAGAGGTAAACTTAAAATTCAGCCCATGGCTCTGTCACTGTGATTATGGCACTGTGCATTCATTCATTGACCACAGCTGGCCAATCATGTCCTGCTGAGGTGCTGCAGTCCCTCTAGCTGGCTGTGATTTAAGTTTCCTAAATATGAAAGTAAAACTACTAAAGTTATAATCTCAGAGTATAAAATATATTACTTTCACAGTAGAAGGTCTAGCCCTTCTTAGTGTATGCTTCACGTCTGTGCCTGTGCCTAGTCACAACAATTGTATATTTTATAGAGTGGATGATTTATCCACAGATTGTGTTTTCAATATAAATATTTCTGTTTCCTATTCAGCTCCACTGTTGTTTGTGGTCTACTGTTCTTTGTGATGCCACTTGGCCAAAGATGTTTTGTTCACTATATAACTTCATGTGGAACAGATGAATGGACCACATCTATGACAAGTCAGTTGGTGTTTTTGTGGGAGCACTAATGTAAAGAGATGCTTTGTACAATAATTGGAAGTAGGAGTAACAGATGTGAGGCTGTGTCTCCAGCATGAATGGCATTTGCTTCCTGCTAAGTTAATAGTCTGTCTGTCTAAGGATCTTGAGCCATTCCTTTTTGTCCTATTGTTTTTCCCTTCTCTATCATTTCTCTTCCTCTCATTTAGTCACCAAGTTAAACTAAGGATTAGCTATCAAAGTTATTTGTGTTTCCCTTCCAGGGTCCCTTCTATTAGCATCTCCCGTGCCCTACAAATGTAATCTGATGTTGCTTCTTGGTGTGTGCTTCGGTGCACTCTCTCCCTGTGTGACTTTTCACCCTTTCCATACTTGACACATCTACAACATTTGCTTTACCAGGGAAATCCACCTTCCACGCTCCTTAGTACCCTCAGAGGAAAGGGGATAGTGGTCATGCTTGTGTGTCCTTGTAACATTGACTCCACCTTTCTATTAAATTCTTCCAGGTGCTGAAGATAGATTTTATATTGGCAGGATTTAGCTCTCTTACCAGTGTCTCCCTCAATAATTCTTTTTTTAAAGTTTAATTGCAATTGCTGTAAGTGGGTATGGCATGTGTATAGTTTGGTTTCTCCTGCTCTCTTCTTTGCTGCTTCTTGGTTTCATCCTACAACTCCCTCCTGGCTCTTACTTCCACCTCTCTTCTAGGTCACACTTCCTTGTCTCTCCCTCTGGATTTCATTTTTATTCCAGAGCTTCCAAAGAAAGGAGAAATGACTGCTTAGTGAGGTTAATAATACCATAAAAAGGACAAATATCCTGGTTGTGTACGAGGAGGGAGGGGTTTAAAGCTGCCCTCCTATAGGAAAGGCAGCTGGTATAAGATGTTGTATGTCTATTGTATACCTGTTCAATCCTGTGTGATGGTGTAGACTTCAGCTTTTACTTAAGCCCAACCCTGTTCCTTTTCTTTTTAAATGTATTATTGTCACTGCCAGAACAAATTTCTTAGCCCAAACAACAGTTACCAGCTCTGCAATCCTCTTAAACTCCTGTTTAGCTTTTCATAGACAGCATCTCCATAAGATTTCTGCAGTTCTGGCATTGAATCAATACTTTTTATGAGTGCTCCCATTCCAGATGGATCCACTGAAGGCAAATGCTTCTTGAGATTTAAGATTATTACTTTGAATATCAGGTGCTACTTGTACCTGAACAGAAAGGATTGCGCTTTGTTTTCTCATTTACATATAGTTCAATCTGGGGTAGGTTAGTTTATCTCACATTAAAACTATTCAGTGGAATCAATGTGCAGATTCCAAACATCTGTGGCCCTGACAACAGCACACTGGTGTCTCTTACCTTGAATTGATGGTGTCCTGAGGGCAGGAGAAAATGATGTTTATGATATAAACTAAACAACAGCCTTTGAAGTGATTGTTCAGAAAGTACTGCAGGAAAAAGAAGAGGGAAGAAGCCCCAAGTGTAGTATATTAAAAGAATCTGGGGTTTTCAGAAAGCACAGTTGCTACCCTGTCCCTTCACTCATCAATAATTACAGTATTTTCTTCTCTGCAAGATTAAGTGCCCCCCAGTAAAAGAACAGAGTAAGATCACAAATGTAAGCCCACCCTTGTCCTTGATTTCTGGCTGCTTGCTATGTCAGTTGAGTCAGGGCAATGGTGTATTAAGAAACACATTGGTAATCCTGAGATCAGGGCCCCATTTTGCATTGCAGGTTTTAGCAGGTCCTAATCTGGAATATAAAATATGTCAACCTTTGAAATGCCTTGTAAGTCACTAAACAAAAATGCAACATTTTTTTGATGGAAGATGGTGTATTTTGCCTCATGCTGACTTGCAAGGGACTGCTTCACCTGTTAGTTATGCTACAACCGGCTTTTCTTTTTTTTTTCCCCCAAATATGTGTATTTGTATGTATTTGTATAGTGAAGTTTGATACACAACAGATCTGGGCTAAATGCACTTGAGCTATGCCTTACGCGTGCTGGTATGCGAGTGCAGTACATGGGCCTTGAGATATCAGAATAAAGCATCTCCCTTCTCTGATTTTAGGTGACTTTTATTTTGAAGAAAAGAAATGCATTTTGCATCAATGTTTGATTTTTCACAGTGATGTGTCACTATAATTTTCCTTAACAACAACGTAAGGATGCAGATTTCTGTCTTGGTGGGTTGCTCTATGTGCAGAGTTGATTCCTAATGTTATCCTGTCTTTAATCCGCCAACCCTGACGGGGAAACATCACATTCCTTTTATCTGTCAGAATGAAATCCTCTTCTCTGAAGAGCTCCTGGATTTCAATTTTAGAAGAAAAGATAAAAGCAAAAACAAAGTGGGGGTAGTAATTCAGACCTTTTCTGGCTAGGATTATCGATTATCCAGTCAAATATTAGATAAGATAATTTGACTTTTGTCATTGAGATGGCATTGCCAAAGCCATTTGTATCAAAACAATTTCTTTTAAGTGCCAGAACTATAGTGGATGAAAGAATTCCCCCCAATGATATTCTGCCTCTGCTTGTTCTGGACTCTAATTTTCATTTCAGATGTATCACTATGCTAGCAAGCTGTGTGACAGCATACTTGCATTCCTTAGGAATGCTGTGCATCACTTGTTTTGAAAGGGAAACGCACTTCAGTGCTTTCAAGTATGTTATAACATCAGAAAACTGGAACTATTTAATTTCATTCCTCCAGTATTTCTGGAAAGGTAAATAGTAAAAGAAAAAATTATAGTGTTCTGTGTTATTTTATGCCAAATTACTATAGTTTTATACTAAATTAGGTCTGTGGGTACAAACTCCAAGCTTTGTGTAGTTTGAACGTTCTTCCAAATGTTCAAGATGAACCCTTGCAAAGATTTGTCTTCACCTCGGAAATATAGTGTCAACGTCTGAAAAGGCTCTCTATAAGTAACTGGATTCTGAAATCACTTCAGCTGGTTCTTGCACTTGCTCTATTTGAGTTGGTATACTTCCTTCAGCTAGCAAAATTTCTCCCCCACCCATCCCTGTTCAATACTGTTGTTGGTCTTTGTTTTGCTGAAGTGTGGAGGCATGCACTCAGTGAGTTCGTCGTGCTTTGTATTTTTATCATCTGCTCAGCTTACCATACCATACAAAATTAAAGATCTTACACAATCAGCATGTGCTCTCATAAATAAACCTTAGGGTGAAGTGATGCTCTAGAGACTGTGGGGTTTGGATGTTTGTAATTGGAACCAGAGTCAGCTCCTTGACTTTCTATAACTTGCTGTGATTCCATGTCAGAAACAGTTAGTGTGGACTTTATGTAGAGATCCAGCACATGTGCAGGCCCTCTAATGAAAAATTCTTCATAGATTCATACAAGTAGAAGCCAAATTTGACTGTGACTTCTGCAGTCATGTAAATAAAAACCAAAGATGTGGCTAAAATTCTGGAGGGCAACATAGCATGCTTTATTTTGAAGCTGTGAAATGCAGCCTTGCATCTGACATTTGTTACTGCTGGTATGAGAACACTCTGTTCGGGACACATGTGCAGCCACAGCTCAGGAATACCACATGCATTCTGGGGGTTAGATCCCATTGGTTTTAAACTCCACCTACTGAAGAGTGAGTGTCCTTCACTCCTTCTAATATTTGCAGAAGCTAAGTCCACTCAGCATCTCACTGCTTTAGGCCTTGCATTCTCCTCTGGAAAATGTGAGAGGGATGGAGATTTCAGGTAGTCAATGTCTCATGCACAAGCTCCCCCCTTTCATTTCCCAGTCTTATTTCTGCTTTACATTGATTCTGCATTTAAAAAACCTAAATAGACCTCAAAAATAGAAGCAGCAGCCTTTTTCTACTTGCGTAGCTCCATTCCCAGCACAGAGTTTGAACGGTAGAACTTCACTTGCAAATATTATAAAATGAAGTTCCTTTTAGGCTGAAGTGGAATTGAGAGGATTTTGGTATCTGCTTTTCCTGAATATGACTGTTTTGGATTGAATTTTATAAGATTTCTTCTTTGGGATTTCATCCCCCACCCAACCATTAAACTGTATTGGGTCCAAATAAAATTGTAAAACAGTAACATGGAAATAATTGTACTTGGCAACAGAAATCTGACATTTGCTTTACTATGATTAGACAGTATTTTTCAGTTTGTATATCTTCTTTTCTGTCAGTTTGGATATAACTTGTGCAGTAGAAATTGTAGAATAAACTAACGAGTGTATGTTCTATTATTGTTCTATTGTTTTATATTGGTGTCAATCTATTTTTGTTATTATATGTCATATGTTTATACATTTATACTTCTATAGTTTCTATTACTATAATTTTTTATATTCTAGTGTTGCTGCACTTAAAAATGTCATAAATTGATATTTTTCCTTATGTTGCTGATTTGTCATTCCTGGAGTTAGTGTGCAGGAATGACAAATCCCCTAGCAATGCAGACTTCATTTTTTACCTGTTTGGAAATCTGCCTTTTGCAAAGTGGATCATCTTGAACATCTCTAAGAATTCAAACCAGAGGCATGCTAACTGTGCTCCATTTACCCTTACCCCTTGGTAATCTATAGTTTTAAAGCATCCTGAAGTCTTTGCACTCACTAATAAATTTATGCCTCATGGCATGTGATATAAATTGAGAATTACAAAGTCATTCTGCAGAACTGTTCCTCTTATGTTCTTGATGTGTTTTGTCCTATAGAAATCCCACTTTGGTCTTTGCAGTGGAGTCTCTCTCCAATGCTACTTCATCTCACTCCAAATTCCACTTCATTCTTGTAAGGTTTAGTCAGATCCTTTAACATCACTTACATCACTAGGTAAATTTCAGGAATCACATTATGTTATTAGGATGAGAGGCCTGAAAGACATGCAGCTGGTAGCAGGGTAGCAAATAGCACTGGTAATGGCAAACAGTGCAGTAGCATTATATATATATATATATTTGTATTTCTGGGTATGTTCTGGAGCCTCCAGATCTTTTGCAAGCTTCTTGCATTGTCACACTTAAATTAAAAGCATTTGGCTGAAAATTTAGTGTTGTCAAATAACTGAACAATTAAACTCCTTTTGGGCATTAGGACGATGTCTCTTTTATATAGAGGGTGTTGAAAGATGTGGTGATCATTCTTCTCTTACTCAATTGCCTTTGTCTTCAAAATCTTTAGTTTGCTTTTTCAGAGCTTCAAAAGTGGTAGTATAAAATCCCTCTCCTAATCAGACTAGATAATTATGCTTGCAGAGACCTATTCAGGATTAGCTGCCTGTACATGACTGAGTCTGCACTGAAGCAGGGATGAATCTGCACTTAATGGTTCACCTAAACAAAAGCATAGTATTACTTGGCAATGTTTAATTCAAATGTAGCAATCTATGGCACATCAAAGCTTGATTTAGAGTAAGATTTATTGTTGAGACCTTTTGAAGGTTGCTAATACCAAAGAATTTTGAATTTGAAAAGTTTCAAAATTAATTCCAGCATCTCTCTTAGAGGAGAAGACAGCAGGAGTCATCCAGGGATAATCATAGCTAGGTTCATCACATGCTTTGAGGGCTTGGATAGGTGAATTTGAGAGGAAAATGTGCTATTCACACTCTGAAGTGTGCCCAAGTGCACCAAATGTCCAGCAGCTAAGAAGACCTACTTATATTACAGTTGTGCAGTTCCTGTGGCATTGAAGCCTGAGGCAGGGTCTGGCCAGGGTTTAGTGGAGATAAAGGAAGGTAAAAAATTGCATACTTAGGCTGCAAACCACAAAAAGCCATAAGTAAACTTACACCTATATGTCTTTTAAGCCCTTTGGTGGAAGGTTTTAGGCTTCCCAGATATTTAACCTCTGCCAAGGTTAAAGTCAAAGTTAAGTCAAAGGAGGTTCACAAAGCAGAGAACCTATCCCATTATGCACTGCCGAGTAGGAAGCCGGGTATGTGAAAGTCTGCCTGGCCACTGTGGGGGTTAAAAAGACAACTTGTATGTTGGTTGCAAAGAAAATACCCTAGGGTCCACCAGTATGTGTGACCTTGTCCAAGGTTTGCTGTAAATTTTCCTGCTATAAATATTTTTAGGGTGATTTATACATGCAAATAATTCTAAGGCCTGTCCCAGCTCCCTAGGCCAGTTGAGTACAGAGATGATGCTTTGTCCCATGTCCAGTGCTGACTGTGGAGTGCTGTACTGCATTTGTTCCAGAAGCAAGCCGGCTGTACTCAGGGAGCTCTGTTTATTCACTGACATGCGTGCCGTTTGTTCATGGGAACTTTTTCCCTATATTTGATAGGGTTTCTGTAAGAATCATAAATGGAAACTACATGAAAAGTAAAAACTAATGGCTAGTCCAAGTTACTTTTTTTGCCTGTAGGCTTTGCTGTTCGAGTGAAGAGCACCCATTTTTACACAATCTCATTGACATCATATTTGCAATCCCATGGGTGCTGAAAAAACCTCCTCTGTGCAAATACAGCACCCTGTCTTGCAGCTCCTGACAAAAACACCCGCTTAGAAGACCTGCCCGTTGCATATGTGGGTCAGGTTTCAGTCAACATCAAGCCTAGGGTAATACAACATTATCTTTATCTGAGGCTTTTCCACACTGGTGCTGTTTTATTACAGGAATTTCACTCACGGCTTGGCTAGCTGAAGATGGTTAGTAATATCTGGGCTATTCTATTCCAGTGCAGACTTCTTTAGTTAATAGACACCCTAGAGATTTGATTCATTAATTTAATAAAAAATTATAACTTACTTCTTTGTTTATATGTTTTAATAACAGCGTCTTTTCGTAGTTGTAATTCTTGTGATAGAAATCCCTTATGAAAAGCCTTAGATGGTTGCTTTGTGCCTTTTTGCTCCAGGTGCAAGGCTGTATATTTTAATAGGAAGCTTCAAGACCATTTTTCTGGTCTATGTTTTTCTGTACTTCCAACACTTCATCTGTGCTGCACACACTGCTGACCCACTTGAAGGTTTCAATAGCGATCTCTCATCAATCACTAAAAGAAACAAGATTACCAGGTCTAAAATTCAGAGTAAATCTTGTCAAAAACATTTAATCTTATCCTGCAATCTCTGCATTTTAGAGTGCTGCTTTGAAACAATGTGTTGAGAAGAATGCAGAGCAATTTCTGAAAAGTAGCTACTATAAAATATATTGGAATCATATATTGGTTCAGGGTGCTGAATGAGTAGCGGAGGTGAAATAGGAAAGCAATGTCAGTATTTTAAACGTGTGGCTGTTAAGATGGTGCAGGTGTATGTGCCTGCAATGTGTTCAAGCCTGTACCTTGTTGTGTATCATCCTGTGAGGCTTTGTCACCCACAAATACTGTCAGTGATGGATGCAGTGCTGTGGTTTCAGCTGCTTCCTCTCCCAACTCCTCCTTTCCTTCATCTCTCTTCAGACCTATTTGCATCTAGAATAGATGCTAGACTAGATCTTTAGAATAGATCTGCATCTATCCCTCACAAATATTTCACAGGTGACTAAAATGGTTCACCAGTCTCTCTTTCCTTACAGAAACTTTCTATGTCTGAATAAACTGCTGCATTATAATAATTTCAACCAATAACAGCTGCAGTCCAGGGATCAAAATTTGTGTTGTGAACTCCAGCATAATTTCCCAATTCCTTCAGACTGAGCAAATATTGCTGTAATTGCTTTACAGAATAAGCTGAAATAGAGGTAATTGAAGCTGTTTGCTTGGGGTTATCAGGAAAAGAGCTTGTGGGCATGGGGAGAAAATTACCGTATCTCCTTTTTCTTAAGTGTATTTTGTTACTACAAAGTTGCAAATTAAGGAAATTCCCACCTGGCCTGATACATATGCGACTGAGACTTAAACTTAGTTCTCTTATTCTCTTGAACAAGCAGAGGATATATAAAATTAAATGTGGATGGAAAGTCTTGATGCTGGCTATTGAAATTATTTGATGATAGTTAATTTCAGTGGCAGGATGTAAGCAGGCCCTTCACACTCAAAATGATCCAAGTCAGCCTGGAAAGCATCCCCTTATCACAAGGAAGTTACCTTCTGGCTGGGGCTGTGCCTCTGAGCCTGTTTCTGTCAGGTGCCAACCTTTGCTAGCCATGAACTCATTGTGGTTTCTCCTCCCCATCTGTATCTCAGCTGTGCCTGTCCCTTGCATCTTCCCCTTCCATGCAGTTCTTTCACTCTCTCTGCCTTGCGTGTGTTTCCTCCCCGTGAGCGTTCCCTCCGCCTAACTGCACGTTCACACAGCCAAAGAAAACCATAAATCTATTGTGATATTTGAGGTCAATGTATACTTTATGTTGGAGAAACTTCCAAAACTGCCTCCTTCTGTCTCCTTTTTCATCTTTATAATAAGTAGCTCATAGAATCTGCTGCAATGGTCATAATAGATAATATCTTCTATTATCCATTGTTCAAAGCAAAAAATTGGGTTGTTAACCTATGAAAAGTAACATTACAGTTGCCTCAGTCTTTTCTAGATATATCATTAAAGTGAGTTCTAATGAATTGATGTATTTCAAGTAATTTCAAGTAGCTGGAAAAACTACACTTATTTGAATATTGTGAAGGTTTTTATTTATTTTCTTGTGCATTCCCTGAAAGCTCCGGTTTTTGAACACCAACTTCAATTACTTTGTAATGTGTGTGTAGCCTTGAATTCAGTTGAAATCAGTGATACTAAAATTCAAATGTAAGATGTTCTTAATCAGCATCTAAAAATGTGTGGTACTTCATGTGAAACCCCAACTCAGTCCCTGAAGAGAAGCCTTTCTACTTTCTTGCTAAGTGGACTCCAATTTCAGTGTTTCACTGAGGAAGTGAAATATATATGATTGCTTTACTTCTGATTATTTGTAAACAGACTCAGGATCCAAAAGTGTATATTGGAAGAATCCTACATTTAATTATTTGAAGCCATTTGATCTTTATCTTTTGAGTCTGTGCCAAATTAATTTTTTCTTCTCCTACTCTGCATATGTAAGACATAACATTACAACCTAAAGTTTAGCTGCTTTGTTCCTTTTTACTTCATAACCTTTATAGGGCTTTGCATATTAAATTTGGTGATTAAAACAGACAAGTTTCTTGAACACAAATTATGGCCTATCTTATAATGCATGATCTGTTTCATAGCCATTAGTGTGACTAAGTGGGTTGTGTGGCAGGAGACTCAAGACTCTAGCTTAATAAATCATTGCCCGCTTGGTCAGTTTTAGGCATGAAAGAACAAAAGCATAATATAATTTCTGGTTCAACTAGAGGATTATCAAGAAAGATTTGTGAGTTGTGTGCAACCCCCTAACCTTCTGGGAAAGAAGGTATTCTAAGACTCTCTTATCTTCCCATGAACAAATAAAACAGCCTTGCCAATTAAAAATCCTTTATTGATAACTTGCAGATTTATTTTCTGCTGTAGCTAGAATGTGGGTACCACAAGACAAAGCTGAATGTCATTGTGTAGATCTCCCAGAGGGAGGCAGGCAATGTGTCAAAGAGCCTGTGCCTGCTTTGCAAATGGGAGGTTTTGGAAACTGTGCACACCTTCCCCATCTGGATGGCCCTGCCATAGACTGAAACTGTCTTAGTAAGAAAGCAAATAAACAACTTAGAGAAGCTCTAAGAGACATTCAGCTGAGTGATCTAGAGTTGCAAAAATACAAAATATTTATGCACAACTGAATGGGAATGGCTTTAGAAGTTAAATTAGGATCTTGAATGCATACAGGGGAATGAGGATGGTTTAATCATAGATGAATGAAGTTTGACTTATTTGAATGTCAGTCTGTGTCTCTGCTTCTAATTGTACCATATGGTATCACCTAATAGGAGCCAAGTGCAGATGCCAGTTACATCACAGTATGATATATTATAAAGCAATCAAATTTGAAGTGAAGATTTATGATGGAGCTCTCCTTTGTTAAAATCATGCAAACAAAAAAGGCATCTGATCTTTACGGTTACTGAATAGGCCTCTGTCTTAAAGCTCCTGTTCCAAAAATGTTCCTGGGTGTGCATCCTCCATCCCTAGAAAACCTCATTTGGGGTTAAGAGCTGAAGGAAGTGTTCCAGGGGTTAGGCCTACCTTTGTGCTGTGGCCAAAATTCTCTGCTCAGGAAGAACAGAGTGGCTGTGTCCTGCATGAGCTGAGGGGCTGTACATTGCTGTGTGCAGCTGATGGAGCTGGAGTGCCTGATATCCCAATGCTTCTAGTGAGTGAATTTAGGAGCCCCGCTTTGAGATTATAATTTTCTCTCCCTTACCCAGACATCTATTGCTACATGTTAAGGAGGTGGAAAAGACCATTTACTAATTTAATTTTAAACTCTGCGTAACCTTAGGTAGAGGGCACTCAGTTTGAACATGTGGCTGAGAATGTTTTTGAGGAGATACTTAATGACAAAACCCCCAAAAGTGAAGGGGAATAGGGGAATCCTTCACCTGCTTTCATGTATGGATAGTACTATGTGGTTCTAGAAAACTTAGACAAACTTGAAAATTAAATTGGGTGTCAGTATGCTTCCTTATCCTGCCTGTGTATACGTCATTATTAAAAATGAATAACTCGATCAGTAAGGTGATGTTTTTTTCCTGCATTGTCTTCTCATTATTTACATCCAGAATTCACAGTTGTATTTCAGTCACAGTAATTCCTCAGAAACTGCAAAACTGTCATTCTCCCCCTGGTTTGTTACAGGACAGGTGGTGAAATTCACATTGGATTTGTTTAACTTTTTTTTTTTTTTAAATGAGGAAGAATAAGTATAGCTCTCTATTTATTTCCTTTTTAATATCTCCAAATGACTACCAAAACCTTTAGAAATACCACAAATAATGATAAAACATTGGCATTTGTTCCTGTGTTCAGAGAGAAGGCATTATAGTTGATGTTAATTTGCTTGAGATGGTATAAAACTCAAAATAACATAGTAACACTCTTGATTTAAGAATAGCTACTTGCAGAAAAATTCTGCAAGGTTTGAGTTCTAGTGATCTATTCAGCCAATTGAAGAATTACGCTTTAGAAGAGCTAATCTGATACTATTTGAAACAATTTGTCATTCAATATCAGTGCAATATCCTGCTGGAACACCAGGAGGACATCAGCATTCATCTGCAGACAGGATTCAAACAGTAATTTTTGCTGTTGCCAGTTAGGGAAGCTTTAAAATAAGTCACCAGGAATAATCTGCAGGTGAAGAAATTGGAGCACATGTGCTTTCTGACTGTAATTTGACCTGTGTGCAAGCATGTAAATCTCCTATTATTCCCAAACTGAATAATCCTTGGATAAAACCAAAGCCATGGAGCGGAAATAATAGTCAGAAGTATGTAGCACTGACAGTACACAGAGCTCACTCTTCTTCTCTGGCTTTTGTTGCATGGATTGTTGAGCGAGGGCTGAAATAAAACAGTTCCGTGAGTGTGTGAATCTTCAAGTACAACAGAATGATCTGTCCAGTCTGAAAATACAGGGAAAGATGAAACAGGAAGAAGATTAGGGTGGATGTACAGGGTCTGAGACAACACAGCAACGACGCTTCTCTCCTGCTGAAGAGAAGTGTATGGGTTTGATCAGATGGGTTAAGCTCTGAACTGAAGGGTTCCTAGCTCCTCCTCACGTCTGCCTGTGGAGACCAGGATATTCACAAAGTATTTTGTTACAAAAGTAAAGCAGTGCCCTGGCAAACTCATGCCATACGTGACATGAAACAGATCCTCCCAAGTGGAACACAGCATACATTTTCCTTGCAGATTTACCCCCAAAGAATTTTCATTGTTTCTAATAATTTAATCCAGGTTCTCTCCTCTCTCTGCGTGTTATGCACAGAAGTAGTTCAATGTACAAGTTCATTTGTCTACTTTCTTTTGCTGTTAAAAATTTTCAGGGAAATGATTGGAGAAAGTTAAGCATATTTATTGTTCAGATTTTTGTCTGCCTTGTGAGACTACCCTGCCTGGAAAAATTCTCATGATGATTTTTCTGATAACTCTGTCTTGTGGAGAGAGTTTGCTGTTGTGCTTTGTTGCCTGGCCCATCTAGGCTCCTTGTAGACAGTGGAGAGACTGAAATTTTTCCAGAGGAGAAAATCAAAGCATCTTTATGGCCCACCTCTTGTAATGTGCCCTCTCCAGAGACTGGTCTCTTCCATTTATTATAGGTGGAATATAAAACTTGTGTTGAAGCAGCAGTGCTGTATCACAGTGACATTTTTTGCATAGCCATTTTTCAGTTTACTCTCTTAAAAGCTGATTTAGCTACATCTTGCCAGGACTAGCTGGGGTTATTTCTGGGGGTGACTGTGAGTAGTCCAAAAAAACCCCATGGAGTTCTGTCATGTAGGGTTGCCTGTTGGAAATTTCTTATTAGGCTGTAAGGTTAGGAGTGTTTGAAACAGTCCCTGTGGCCTACTGCAGTGAGGAACCCCTGGAACAGCTGAATCTCATGAGAAGTTGTTGATCCACAGTTAGAAGTGCTAGGTCTGTATTTCTGTGGGGCTGTGCCGTACTTATGGATGAAAGGAGGCCTCCTGCCTGAAGAAGGTCCTCGTTGAAGGACACATGCTTGACAGCTGAGTTGTACCTAATAATCCTGCTGAAGGCACTAGCTCAACAACAGGAAAAGCTACAGGATGTGGCCTAAGGTAAGAAGAGGGCATTATTAATGTTGATATTTTTAACAAGAAGGGAGCTGCCTGTTTCATGATAGTATATTCTGATTAAATTACTCATATCTGATTTTTGAGGCAGCTGGAGGACATGTCTGAGTATCACTGCAATCATGCTGTCACCCAAGCTATAATATTCCACGGTGGGCAGAACCGTGGTTTGTGGTTACCTCAGCAGATTCCTGGTCTTGCAGTTGAAATGGGTTTGGGCAACTTGGGATCATGCGGGCCTCTGCATTCAATGTGCTGCAGCCTCCTGTGGAAGTTGCATTTTTAAGCTGTCTGGATGCTGTGCCTGCTGTATCCAGCTAGAAAAACAAAGTTCTTGTGCCTATGATGCCTGTATAACGAGCATTGCTCTGACTGACTGGCTTCTCCCTTCCCATTCATTTCAAGCAAGGTAATTTTCCTCTCATCACCCTGATGCTGTCACACCCACACCCTAATTGCAGCACCTTCCCATCAACTACCATGTCACCCTTATTACCACAGCAGTCCTCCATCTAGATTCTCAATGCTTCCCACCCAGCCCATTCCCCATGCACTGCTCTGTCCTCTCTCTCCCTCTAAGTTTCCTGTCTGTATGAATAACTTAAAAATTTCTGCTCTTCTGTCACCAAAACTGAAGCAGCCTCATATACTGTTTTAAGATACAGGCAACAAATTCTTAAAGAGAAGGAGATAATTTGTATAGTTTGGGAAAATCCATGAGTTTTGGGTTAGTCAGGGAAGTTTTACTAACAAGAATAAATGTGTCAGTGGAATTTCATTGAGGATGTCCTCTCAAAATTCAGATTTTCTGCTATGTGTATACTTGCTAAGTTTCTGCTGTTTGCAACCACCAGGTATTAAAATCAAGTTTGGTTTTCTAAAGGCCATTTGTTTCCAGATTTTAAAGTTGCATTTTTAAATCCATTGGTAGAAACTTTGTTTTTGGGAAAAGAGAACATGATGATGATGAAAGTACCTTACTTTCTGATATATCAACAATGGATTTTTTTTTCTTGGCATATTCTACTTTGAATTGTTCCTATTTCAGTTATTTCTTTTCCAGATGATTTTAGTTTCAAAATTACACACCAGTCCTTTTTCTACACATCACACAACTGGAACATTAAAATGAACTGTGGCATGCTTGTCATTAGAACTGAAAGTGTGCTGAGTTCCATGTCTCTGCGTTACCATAAATTGTTTGAGACCTCTTTGCAAGACTTGTTAAAATTGTTTTGAGGGATGTTTTCCACTGTTTGGTCTGGTTTTGGTCAGTATTTCAGTCACGGATAAGTACATTTTATTTTCTGTACACAGATGTTTTATCTGTCATATATAATGCCAATCAGATTAGGTAATTCCAGGTGATCTTGTCAGTTTGTTCTATATAAGTCTTTGCAGAACAGGCAACCGTATGGATGAAGTGCAGGAAATTCATTTGTCTTCTGTTCCTTGTCATACTTGGCTGTCACAGAAAATCATTTCTCACAATACCATATGTGCTAGACCCATTATCCTGCTCTATGCTATATCACATGTATTTTATGTGGACTTATGCTTGGTTTTCCCATTTTAGATTAAGAGGAGTGACTGCATAACATGTTCTGAAGGTGTTTCTCAAATTCACAGCTCCTGCCACACTATGTCTTAAAGAAATTTTAAAAACGCTGTTAGTGTGCAGTCTGAGGCTGGGAATTACTATTTCAAACAGTATTCTAACAGTAGTTTGTTCCTTTTAGGAGGAAAAGGAAATCTGTAAAGTATCAAACAAGTTCTTTCTCTCTTATAATATTGTGTAGGCCTGGCCTAATTCTTTGGCAAGTATGTTAGGAAGAGAGAGAACACCTGCAGTTTGCATTGACTTCACTGCACGTAGGCTAGATGTTTAAGGTAGGACTTGACAAACTACCTGTAGAAGTGACAGTAAGATTATCTTAGGTGTTAGCTTTCATGGTCTGTCACAATTTTTAAAGTGACATTCAGCCAGCTCAGGTTCCTGCACAGGCGTTAATCTCACTGGGTGACTGCTGTGAGCAGGGGTTCTGACTGATCATGACATCCAATGAGAGTCACAGAACCAGGCCCTAAGAGACAAGTGTTTTCAGCTTCCACTGGTTATCCTTATACCATGCATCTCTTCATTGTTGGGGTATTTTTTTGACCTTCAAATCACGTGTTAAAAGACCCACTTGGCTCCTGAGTACTGCTTAGGGCACAGATATCCAGAGTTCCGACTTGAATTTTGCTATTGCAACAGCAATTAAGGATCATTGAGATGGGGGAAGGAATCTTAGCCTCAGTACGGTTTCTATTAATGATTTTTAACATTTGCACTGAATGGACTACATGTCTTTGAAAGATGAGCTTGTTTTGCTTTAGCATAGTCCTATGATGTCACCTAAGCAGGAGAGCAGAGTTCAAGTGTCCTGTCAGCCTGTAAGCTTGCAGAGGTGAGCTGGATGTCCTTGAGTATCTTAGGAAACTATGTTTTTCTGTTCTTTCCCAAGACTTGAAGTATTTCTGTTTAGAATGCTCATTTCTTTTTGCTCTAAAGCATAGACTTCTGACTGCTGAGATTAATGTCAATCAGGACTGATTGCTTAAAGCCAGCAATAAATCCAAGAATTTATCCAAATGCAAGGAGCCTCTCTGCATGGTCTGGTCAACGCTAGCAAATTGATTAACTTTTCAAACCTTTTTTGCAAGAAGGAAGATCAGCTTTTTCTCCTTCCCTCCTCCTTCAAAAATAATGTTTTTACAGCATGAAAAGCTGTCATGTATAATGGAGACCCTAGGTGCATGCCATCAGTGTTGGGTAGGCTTATGGCAGGGAGAAGAAAAGATATTAAGAGCTCTTGTAGACAGAACAGATTAACTTATCTATTTATTGATTATTTCTTTCTTTTTTTATAGAGGAAGCATTCTAAAAATTTATTTTATAAGACCCACCAGCCCTGCTGGTAAATGAGTTTTATTACTCAATGTAGGAACACAGGTGTCACTTTAGCAAACTGACCAGGGCACATCTCTAGTAAAATAGCAAATGGTATGGATTACAGGAGACCTTGTGACTGGTATTGCTTAGCAACTACACGTGTTTAGATCACAGGCCTGGTGAGGTAATTCATGCTGGGGATGAATAGGTAGCATCTGACCACATAACAGGCACCATGTTCAAAACAACTAACCCTTTCACTGCCTTCTGGCAGCACCCTTACCTTTCTCTATTCCTGTCTTTATTAAGCACTGCTAAGGATGAGAAATGTCACCTTTTCTTCATTTGGAGAATGTTTTCCTTCTTCTACAAAAGCTTGTTCAGATGGAGTTTCTGTTATCTGGCTAAAATTACACAGGACATGTCACAGTCAAGAGTCAATGTTGCTGTAGGAATTTTTACTTTTTCCTTTTATATAGCACTCACTACATTACTATTACAACATAACAAATAGTCAGACCTACCCATGTTACCCATATGTCACAAAGATGGTACCCTTGGAGTAGAAAGCCATGTTTGTGGTGTTTTCTCATGATGCATTTTTTTCTGAGGTTTGAAAATGTTATGAATGTGTCAGTCCATTCTTATCTGAAGTTGAAAAACTATGTTACTTTACATTATGTAGAAGTCCTAAAGGACTTGACAAAGACTTTGTTCAGTGGTTTGTTGAAGGCTACTGTAAGGCTATAACCATATCCCCAGAGCTGAGCCTTATGTATGTTTGCAGTGACTTCTGGAAGAGGATATTGCCCAAACACTGTGTGAATCTGCTTTTGTCCCAGGATGGAGATGTGTGTGGTTGGTTCTTAAAAAAATAAATAATATGAAATATACCCAATCCCCTCACCAGTTTGTGTTCTTTTAAAAGCTTCCTGTATTTTCCTTGCTCTTGGTAGAGAAGTAAAAATACATTTTTAAAAACAAAATTGCAACCATTCATCCCTAAGAAAAGTGTGATGTTACATAGTCCATCATCTCTATTAATATCCTTGATATAAGTGTTTAGGAAGTGTGATGGGCATCCTTGATGTCCCCTGTTTTGGAGCATTCTGAGTGCCTCGAGGCTGAGGTACTTAACTGTGAAGGTTATGACTTTCTCAAGCACTGATTTCACTTGCAAATCAGGAACACTCCTAATTAATAAATAGGTCTTTCAGAACAGACAAACAAATTGTAAGTTGTGGTTTGGCAGGGATTTTGAATTTGAATACCCTTCCCTTCCCCTCTACCCCTTTGCTAGGAAATTGTTGAAAAGTGATTTTAATTGCCTGAAATTTTATTGTTAAGCCCAGTGTTCACAGCTGGCACTGCCCTTATGCACAAAACTACACAAAAATGTTTCTGAGATGGCAAACTGATAATTTCTTTATCTCTCACAAATAAAAAAAACCCCAGCGCTTGGAGAGATTCTGCTCAGGCCATGCTTTGTAAAGGGATTCTTATTTAAATCATAAGAAGAAAATTGTAAACCAAATATAATCATGAAATTTGTAAAAATCATGTTACACCTGAAATTTGTAGCTTTGTCTGGAATTTGAAAGTATTAGCTAAAATATTTCTGATTACATAAAGTGCATGAAGAGGTAACTACACTGAAGCTCACATTGACACTAATGTGAGCAAACTGCTGCAATGAGAACTCAGGGGTCTGGTCACTGTCCAGAGACAGGGACAGACTCCGCATGTTTGGACTCAGAAAGAAGTGTCATTGTCTTCAGCACACTTAATTAATGTTCTTGGTCTGTGATGATCACATTTAAAACCTCACTTATGAAACAAAGCAATGTGTGTGTGAGTTTGTGTGAGAAGTATCTGCAGTTGGGCTCATCTGCAACTGTTGAAAAAGCAGTATCTTGCTCTTCAAATACTGTCCATCATTTCAGGATCTTACTGTCTTCCCAAGCCAACCTGTGACACCATTGAGGAAATAAAGATAGAAAGGAGGGAGATCATTTTTCCTATGTCCTTATAGGAAGTGTGCTGGGATTGGAGCCCATCTCCTCTGAATCTTGCTTCTTTTTCTTGATCAAAGGACTGCTCTACCTCTCCATAGAAATCCAATGTGTATTTCAGCTGACCCTTTTTCTGCAGGGCACCCTTTGTTTCAGATCTAAATTTAACTCTGTTTCATACACAGCTTGGCTTTTCATGCTGCTGTTATAATAAATTATAGATCTGAAAGGCTGATTCACCCAACAGTAAAATCTGTTATTGTTACAGCCTGGGAACATGATACTGTTTTAGAAACTGAGATTATTTTTTTTTTTTTTTAATTCAAGAGAACCTTAAACCTTTTCCTCTGTGATAAATCCCATCACCTGAACAGCTCTGTGTAACTGCTGAAGAAAATGAATGCTACCAAGCTGGTTTGTATCTAGACATTGTGGAGTCAGGGTTGTCTGAAATGTAAATGCAGATGGACCTCAAGGTATTTTACTTATTAGCATGATTTTAAAATGTTTTTTCCACTGATGTTTTATGGCCAAGAAGGTGAATTTTTTAGGGGAAGAAGAAAAGCTCACTCAAATCAATCAATGTAGGACCTTGTTGATTGTCTAGATGTGACTTGAACAAGTAAAGAGTTGAATGTATTTTCCACTTGCCCGTAAAAGCATCCCTGCATCCCCTGGAGGGGATGAAGGGTTTGTGGCTGCACAGCAGAACCAAAGCCCCTTTCCTTCTTTAAGCCAGACACAACTCATGGATAGGATCTAGTGGAGTAGAGCCTCCATTTATAGCCCTCACAGTTCACACCCTCCGTGTGGGTACAGGGCTTGTGTGCAGAACCTCAGCTGTGCTGCCTCACTCAGCCCCTAGCCCCCATTGGCATGTACGCTGCACCTAAATCTGAAATGTGGGTTGTTCAAGGGCTGTTAGTTTGCTGGCCTTCAAATCTCATCTGTGAGAGCTTGTTCTCAGGAGGAGCAAATAACATCTGTTCTCCTCCTTTCCATCAAGGGCAGTCCCATAGCCTTTTGCAAGGAACTTCCAGCTGTCCTTCAGAGTTCAACAGCGTTGTCCTTGTCAAAAGACATTTTGGGGAGGAGTTAGAAGGTTATAGATTTTCCCATAATATGGACTTGTTTGTCTTGCTAATGGAAGAATATTGCTGCAGTTTACTCAGGAGATCTGCATGAAAATTTTGAACCAAAAGTCCTGAATGCCTGGGATGAAATTAGCATGAAGCAATGACTTCAGGACTGTTGGCTGCTTTACTGTTGCATTGAGTTGCTTGGTGAGTCTCTGTTTATTTCTGTTTCCTAGTTTGTGTTCATTCCTTTATTGGTTCTTATTTAGGAGGTTCTTTTGTCACAGGAAACTGTGCATGTGCCTTCAAATAACAGTGCAACACAAAAAGTGTCTCTAAGAAATACATGTTTTTAGATGCTACGCATAAACATTAAAGATGCAGGCATTGCCCCAGTCCAGGTCTTTCCAAGTAATCCAGTGTTTGGATTGGTGTGGGGTGGCTGGGAGAGTTGTGTGTTTTTAAGTAAAAAAACCCATTAAATTGCAAATCTGACAGAAAGCACTGTGCTGAAGACTGGTACTAGTCACATCAGTCTCTTGACTGATGGATATGTTCCTCATTTGGAGGCCTTTTCTCTAGATGTCTTTCATAACATGATAGTAACAACACATTTTAACTTGAATTAATTTAAAAAATAATAAAAATATTAATTTAAATTAATCTTCTCCACAATACCTTGAAAAATCAGTTGATCTGTGGAAAGGGAGCCAGCCAG
This sequence comes from Zonotrichia leucophrys gambelii, assembly GCF_028769735.1. Classification (NCBI taxonomy): domain Eukaryota; kingdom Metazoa; phylum Chordata; class Aves; order Passeriformes; family Passerellidae; genus Zonotrichia; species Zonotrichia leucophrys. The sequence goes on from NC_088176.1 coordinate 21,462,010, forward strand.
AGACAGCACTGAAACTATGCTTTTGATCTGAATACCCACCTAATGCAAAGGTCAGACACAGACTGCATCTGGCTGCCATCTTTTGAATGAACAATTTCAATCCTGTTCCATGTCCCCATACACTCCTGCAGGGAAAATACAGTTAGGTTTACGTCTGAAATTCTTATCTTCTTCAAATACGAATCCTAGGTAACACATTCTGCTAGCTGCACCTAATATGTAACAACAGTGTCAGAAAATGGAAGGAAGGATGAGAACAGTTCATTCAGTGTGGGATTTTGTTTGTTTGATAAATGGCAGCTTGTCCAGGTGCTGTGTTAGCAATAATTTTCAATTTGATTGAATAATGAGGAAAGGAATACATTGTTCCATTCACTCAAGGTCAATTAGCAGTAGGAGGAGGCTAGCTGCCTCTCCACAGAAACAGGCAGGTGTTGCTCATATTCTGACTACTATAAATTGTACAAGTGAGGTTGGGGTTTCAGGAATTGAGTGGTGTGATGGAGCAGGAAAAACAATCAGAATAAATCTGTGGGAGGATCCTTCCCTTTTTTCTGACTGAGGAACACATTAAGTGTCTACCTAGTAAAATGTCAATTGAGATCAAAGCTTCCAAATGGCATCTCCAGTGGCAGACTGGTTTAAAGGGAAGTGCACAAGGAAATAGTAGAGGCATGGAAAGGATGATAGCTTCTGAGGCTCGTTGGGGAAGGTGAAATGACAGGAGGACAAGGCTGTTCTACCAAGTGGTCTAAGTGACAAACTGTTTAGATTGTTAAAAACCCATTTGGCTCTCAACCAGCACTGAAGACACAATAAAATCCATTGATGTTGATCTTGTCAAATGACCAAAATGCTGCTTGATGTTGAGATTGCTGACCCATTCTGGGCCTTGCTTTAATCATAACCTGCCAAAACTCTCAGATTAGGTGCTTAAGTGCCCATTCACTGGGCTACCACCAACAGGCTCTCTCAAAAGTCTAGTTCCATGTGTAGGACCTAAAGCCCAGCTGATGGATTAGAGCAGAGCACATACTCTTCTAGGATATGTTAGGAAAGACAACAGCTCTTAGCCCTTCCTCATTTCTAAGAAGTGAGATTATAATTCCAAGCCTCATTTGTTCAAGGATGTAAGTTTTAAAAGCAAGTTACCAAGGTCAGGGTCTGGGAAGATATACTCTAAACTGCAAAGAGGGATGGGAAGTCAGAAGACAGAAGCTCCTCTGAACTCTGTGTTGGCAAGCTTTATTTGCTCCCTGTTGAGGATGCTGGCTTTAGGCACCCATTTTTGGTTGCCTTATTCTCTCTGCATTCCATGAGCAGGCACTATAACAAATATTAGAATGCAAGCATCCTTCACAGGCAAATCTGGCTTGCTGAATGCTTCAGAACTCATGTTCCATTCCAACATAAACAGAGGGAGCTTTACTCCTTTCAGCTGTGATTTTTACCTCATAATATCTTTAGTGCAGTAGAAAACAGGTGACCTGGTTGTAAATTAAGGTCAGAATTGCAGTGTGTGTATACACATGGTTTCTACCATCAGATAAATACACAGATAAACATGTGGTAGCTATTTAATCAATCATACCCTGGGAGCTTTGCCCACTGTGTTCCCAAGAACAGGGTGCAAGATGCATCACTCTAAAGAAATTCCACACATTGCAGCAAGTGACCCCTTACCAAAACCAGGGCTGAGAAAAACTGTAATTTCCTTATTAGAATCACATGTCATCACCTTGCCAGCTACATTCTTGAATGCTCCTCAGCTCTTTTTTTGCACTGGCTTCCCACAAACAGTGCACATAAAACCAGGGTGACTCACAGCATCCTTCTATGTCAAACAATTCTCCTAAAAGGCTGTGCTGGAGTCATTTGATGCTGTGTTTGCTAGCGCCCTGGAGGCCTCCAGGCAATCCCCAAGTCAGCTGAGTTCGTGTTACCAGAGATAAGCAGTTGGCACTCAGACTGCATGCCTGCACAACTTGGACTTTTTTTTAGTCATAAAGTCATTTTCCAGTTTATTTGGAAATCACATATTGCTCACCAAATATAGGAAATATGGATCACATTGCAGTCAATATTCTCCAGGTGCCCTATGGTCAGGTCTGATTAGTGACTCATTCAGAAGCTCCTTTTGGCTTTGGTTTGTGCAGCCAGCAGTGTTTGTGTTTGGCAGATAACCATATTACAAAAGTGAGTAAACATTAATTATTTACAGGATAGATAATTGCCCAGAGGAGCAATGATCACCAGGTTTCCTCATTTTCCCATTTTCTTCTTCTGTCTCCTCAAAATTTGGATTTTTGCCTCGTGGAAGCAAGTTTCTCATAGTTAAAAAGTGGAAAACTTGTTAACTCTGAGGGTCAAGGAAGAAACAGTTTCTGGACAGCACCTTCAGGGAAGTCTGTTTTCAAAACTTTGAGGACTATATTAAAGCTGTAACTGTGCAGAGTGAAGGTTATACTTTTTTTACCTTAGATCCAAGTTTACACAGCTTTCTTCATGTTTTGAGAAAGTATTGCTTCAAAGGAGCTCTGAAACTCCCTTTTAGATGACGGATTGGGGTTCTCCAAAGCATAGCTCTCCAGCAGGACTGCTGAAAAAGGCAGTGAGCTAACTATCTGAATGGGGAGCCTTTATTTACTCAGGTCCTGTTAATCCCAGCCCACTCTCGAAGGATGAGCAGGGTGGCTGCTGGAGGAAGCTGTGCTGCTCCACACGCAGTTGGCCTCCCTGCGCTTTCAAGGCATGATCTGATCAGGCGGCTTTTTCCATGGGCCTCAAGGACTGCAGCTCTGCCTCAGCATGAGGAAGCAGAACAAGATCCTCCAAGGGAATGTGCTTGTCAGTTCCCTCCAGGATGGGAGATGAAGTTATGCTATCCAGGACATGTCCATACAAGGGGCCTGGAGTGGACAAATGAAATGGCACAGAAATACACTGGTGACTGCTGTATGTGCTGGCACAGCCACCAGGCGGGAAAGACCGGTGGTGGAACTGGATATATTTGGCTTGGAATACACATAATACATTGGATTTAATGATTAGCTTGTACTCTTCCTTGAGTCCAAACAGACACTGACAAAGGTTAAAACTTTTTTCTCTTTTGCAAAGAGGATTTTTACTTTTCTGGAATCACAGCCTTTGCCCTGTTGAGCTCAAATTTCTGAGCCTAAAATGCTCCTCAAAGTCCCACCTTCAGTTTTCAGATACACCTAAGAATTGTCTCTCTGTATGGCCACCCTAACTTCCAGTGAAATTTTAATAGGCTGCTGCACAAAATGTGAATTCCAAGATTATAAAGCTGCTCTTGTTATCAGTAAAAAAAATCAGAGATAAAAGATTCATGGTTTCATTGCAACTTTTACACAGAATGAATTTAAGCAATAACTTTGGAGCTTCAGTTTACTTTAAACATTAGTGAATGCTCACCCAGTTGTCAATAGCAAGAGAGAGTTCATCTGGATAGCTTACCCTCATCATCCATCCTGTCCTAGGGATGGAATAGGAACTCACAGCGGGAACAACTCTTCAGGCTTAGAATCTGCTCAGTACTGGAGCAGCTCAGGACATAGTAACACTGGAAAAGGGAAAAATTTTATAGGCAGATTGCTCTGCTGGAATAGCTACTGCCTCCCTGAAAGCCCAGCCATTGTACTGGAGCCACTTTGTGTTACTGCCTGTAATGTCAGTAAAGACAGCTCAACAGTTGGTGAAATCCTCCATCATGTTGGATTTCCGCATTTCTTATGGTGATACCAAGTGAGAATTCAAAGAGAAAGTCAATTGCCCTGTTATTATACTGGTATAAGATATGAGTGTTTCTAGTGCACCCAAAATAATCCTTATGTATGAAAATGAGTTACCGTATATGACCATGCTCAAGGGCAGCCCTGAGAGTGCATGATATAGAATGAAAAAGCCATCATGCATCTCCTCTTCCCATTGAGGAGTCTGAGTTCTGTTCTGAGCCTGAACAGTCTGCATAAGAACATAAGTCCAAATTATGGAAGTTATTTTGATAATGATGTCGTGTCTAGGCAGGCTTTGAGAATGCCCATGTTGGATATGTAAGGACTCTGGAGAACTTTTGCATCTGTTAATACTAGAAATTTTGAGTCTACTGTCCTTGTGCTCATTAAAATGAGGCCACTATAATAGGCTAGCAGTATTTCACAATAAGCAAAATTGTTTTATAAGCATGAACACAATTCTTTGGTGTCCTTTTGTCTATAAATAGCCATATTTTGCATTCTGCTTTTCACCCTTTTATAAAACCAAACAGACAAACCCACAAACAGCCTCCTCCCTCCCCCCAACCAGCTAAGCCCCAAAGCATCAATGGAGAACAAAGAAGCTCATCTGTGCCAGCTAACCAGCTAGTTTGGTGTAGCATAAGGTGCAGGAAAGGAATGAATGTGACTTGTTGTGACTGATTAAGAGGGGCAAGGAAGGAGCATGGGGAACAATGAATGCATGCTGTGTGGAGTGTGCATAGTCCTGGAAAGTAAGAGAGTGAAATGCTGCTGAAATATTGATAGGGTGGATAGGATCTGGAATGATTGACGGCATGTGTGTGTGTCTTGGCAAGTTTAATTGGATTTGTTGGGGTAGAGGGTGGAAGAATGTGGTGCATTTCCTTTTATGGGTTTCTTTCTTTCAGTCACTTCTTTTCTTTCCTATAGAATTGACATTCAATGCATATACTTTTCATTGTCTGCATAGAAAACCTGGTCTTTATTCCCCTAAATTTTAAGGTTGAGGGAGCTGCGTAGTGGAGATGAAAAGAGATGTAAAACAGCTTTCATTGCTTTTTATTTACTACTTGTCTTCACTCTTCAATGAGCAGTCATGCTTGTGAGACTGGTGACTTGCAAGGGAAAGAAAATAAAGAGTATGTAATTGAATGGTGGCTAAATGAATTTCAGCATTATGATGCCCATCATAACAGGAATTCTTCCATTAGGATTTCTGTATATGCTCTACTGAGTATTACTGTGTTTTTCTTTTTGGCTTATCATCAGGAACCAGATTCCTATCATCCTGCCACAATTTCCCACGAGATGGGAAATTGGGGCTCTATGCATGAAGGTCTTAGTGAGTTATGAAGTCTGGATCCCTCAAACTGCTGTGCCCCAGTGCTCATTCAGCCTTCCAACTTCTGCAGAAACAAGTGTCTGTGGAGAGCCGCCTCAGTTGCTTTGGTGGTCAAAGCCAGGATTTCCAACAAATTTCCAGACACAGCGTATGTGGGCTTTCTCTGCAAGGCTGTCTCTTAACCTTCTTTTCTCATGCCTTTCTGCAGCACGAGTATACTGTGCTTTAAAGCAGAACTGTCTAACCATCTGTTCTGTCCCCACCTGTGACTTCCCATTCTGGTGTAAGTCAGTAGATACTCTGATGTCAAAACTAGAAAGTAAAGAACCTATCTTGATTGCCAGCATCTGTAAAGTTGGGGATTTTATGGGTTTTGGTTTGGTTTATGTTGTTTACAGGGCTTTTTTTTGTTTTGGTTTGGGTTTTTTTTTGTCATGGATTTTGGTGTTGTAGGTCAGAAAGCTGATGCTGAGGATGACAGCTTCCAAGGTGTTTCCAAGTGAGAACATCAATTGCTGCTGCAGGGCCCAATGGAAGAGAAGCCTGGTGTGACTGAAGGAGCTGTGAATCCAAGAGGCTTCGCTTGTGTGCTGAAGATGAACAACTACTGATAAAGAACACTGCATCAAAAGGTAAAAATTTTCACTTGTTCCTATTCTGAGTTCAGAATGACTCATTAGCCAAAGACTTGGTAATCCTTTGCAAACTTGTGATCTTTCCAAGCCTTTGGGCATGTACTTCAGGACTTTTGTTTCTTCCCTTCTTTCGGCTTCACTCTGCCCCATGAGCAAGCTTAACAGTCTGTGAAAACCAATGGGTTGGTAGCTGTAAGGAGGGAGGACTTAATGACGTGTTCAGTCATCTCTGAAGAGATGAAGCCAAACATGTGTCTGGTAGCAGGATATTTTTGGAGCTGTTTGTCTATTTTCAAATAACAAGTTTAATGTAATAATGTCATTACACAGCTCTAAATTCAAGGATGTGTTTTCACTGGAACACAATAGAAGCTAAGCTATCAGTCAGATAGCTCATTTTCATTGCAGTAACAGCCAGTTTCACTGGCAGAAGTATTTCTGAATTTTGCGCTTTTAGTTACTTAAGGCTGCTTTTGGTGTGAGATAAATGTGTCTTCCTGAGAACAATTAAAGACTTCTGGGGAAAAAAGAGGCAAAGTATAGGAGAACAGCCTGCTTGTTTGTTTGATCTGATTTGTTTTTATTAGTGTGTAAACTAAATTCAATTTCTGAGTAAAATTGTTGATGCATGAAACCACACATCATTTTTCTGCTCTGGATGTTGTACATCCTTTCCTATGAAAAACCTGCATTTCAGGGAAAAAACTGAAACAGCAGATATCATTCATGAAGAGTCAACCAATGTCTTTATTGCTTCACTAATCAACAAAAATCTATCTCTGGTTGCTGCAAATTTGCTCCCATTGCACCAAATGTTAACTCTTTATTCTTAGCACCCTCTGCTGTGGACAGCTATAACAACATCATACTGAATTATTTTTGGTTTTTACCTTGTGTACTTCTTTTGTACCAAAAGTTTACAAATGTAATAAAACTTGTATCAATGGAGCTGCATGAATATGATATGAAAAAATGTATTCTTTTTCTTGTGTATTCTTTGAATACAAACAAAAGGTTCTAAATTGTTGTAGATTACAGAAACCAAACCATAATCTTAACCTTTGCAAAAAAGATGTGTAGGCAGGGCACTTGCTTCAATCTGGAGATCAGCTCCAGGTTGGTGAGTCCAAAAGAAAAAGCCTATATTTGCCATATGCACTAATCATATCACATCTACCTCTGATGATAACACTTCTAAAATGTCAAAATAGATAAGAAGTCAAGAGTGAGTGTAACATATCTGGAGTGCATGGGCACAGTATCACCAGCTGGACAAAAGAGGTGAGTGTCCCACTCTGCATTGATGCAGCCTCATCTTGAGTCCTGAGGGCACCACAATATTTAAAAAAGCACTATTAAGCTATTAGAAAGCATCCAAAGGAGGGCCACAGGATGGTGAAGTGTCTGGAGGTGAGGCCGACCGCAAAGTGGCTGAGATCACTGGGTCTGTTCAGCCTGGACAAGAGGAGACTGAGGACAGACCCCACGGCAGGCACAACTTCCTTGTGGAGGGAAGAGAAGGGGCAGGCACTGATCTCTTCATTCTGGTGAGCAGTGGCTGGATTTGAGGGGATGGCCTGAAGCTGAGGCAGGGGAGGTTTTGGTTTGATATTAGTTAGATATTAGTTAGATATTAGAAGGTTCTCCACCAGAGGGTGGTTGGGCACTGGAGCAGCTCCCCAGGGCAGAGGTCACAGCACCAGCCTGACAGAGCTCAAGCAGTGCTTGGACAGTGCTCTCAAGCACAGTGTGTTACTCTTGGGGTGTCCTGTGCAGGACCAGGAGTTGGACTCAATTATCCTAATGGGTCTCTTCCATCTCAATGTATTCTATGTTTCTATGATATCAGCCTAATTTATAATAAAAATATTGCAGGGATTATACTTTAAAATTGTTATTGTATCTTTCCAGTAACCAATTCAATCTTTTTTAATCTCAGTGACAGGGGAGGATTATGTTTCATTTTAGCAGAGGTACAGTCTGAAAATGGAAAGAGGAAACTTTTTCAAGAGATAAATTAAAAATGACAAATTCTTTTGCATTTGATTACAGACAGAAAATCTCTTTTTCCTCCTTAATGAAGTGAATTTCACCCTAGATCCTCAGTTGGAAACACTGTTTCTAGTGAACCTTTCTTCTTTATTCTCCTCCTTCTCACATTTTGAACCTTCCTCCAGCTCTTGTCAGGCTTGGAGGCCAATCTGATGGCTTTCCCAGAAGGGTGCTTTTGAAAAATGCAGTAATTTCAGAGTAGACATAAGCAGTTTGCTGTACTTTCAGTGTTTTCCTTTACATGATTAAGTATTTGATATCAACCCTCCCTTCATATTTTCTGTTTTCTAGAAGGCAGCATGTGAAACAGCAGTAAGAGTAAGAATCTGTCTTACCCTTCTCACTCCTCCAACTCCATCTGCTGATCACTCATATGAGAGCTCTAACATCAGAGCTGCTTCTGAGCATTATTGAAGATGTGGAACACTGAAATCTTTTTTGTCAAGCCTCCAAGAGCAAATAGCAGCAGAGATGAGATTTTGAATATGTTGGTAATACTGCTCTATTGATCTCAAAACACTTTACAAACATTAACTAATTAAGCTTTAAAACAACAAAGAAAGTTTGCATTAATGACACCCATTTAGCAAATGAAGAGGTGGAGGTAAACAAGGGGTGAAATGACCAGAATCAAGTGATGAGTGAAGGTCAGAGGAAGGTATCCTGTTTTTTATTTGTTCTGCTTTTATGTGATCTCATTGAGAAAATTTTTGCAGTGGAGCTTGCAGCCATTTCAGTTTGAAGCATTTAGACATTTTTTCACAATCTTTAGCTTTTCATACAAGAATCAAGGTAATATAAAAGCTCATAAAAGTAATGAACGTTTAAAAGCTCTCAGGTCCAGCTTTGATTTTCAAGAGGCAGTTCCTTATAGCAGAATGAGGCCAGCAGTGGTTGTGGTCTGTTCTGTGTTGTGAGCTTTTTTTTCTCATTTGTGTTTTTGTGGTGGTGCTAGATTGACAGAAAAGTGCCTTAAGCTTCAAAATGGGAGTCCCTTCATGTGGGCTTGACACTGATGTCATGCATCTATCCCACCCTTCCTATGGGAGGACTAAGGCCTTCCCAAAGCATTGCTCTGCTCTGGTGATCCCAGCCAATCTGTGAGCCTCAGGGGCTGTTACAGAGTGGAATGGTTTCGAGGCAGTGGAGCAACCCTGGATTAAAATCAGTGTTAAAAAGTGGAGGATCAGGCGCACAGTAAGTGAATCATGCAGACCAGTGCTGACCCAAACAGAGGATGATGGCGTAGAACAGGTTCCTTGGAGATATTAGGTTATCCTTGGAAAGGGAGGTCTCAAAGCCAAGCCTTATACTTTCTTAATGGGTTTCATTAGGAAGACATAAAAGGAACTGGAAAAAGAGACATGTAGCTTGAAAGGGAACAGCGTCGGCACAGTCTAAAATTTGTTCCATTTTTCAATAAAAGAAGCTAATGCTGCCTTGAAATTCATGTCCCTTCAAAGTTCAAGGAGGCCTGTATTGTTGGCCTGCTCAGTCAGAATGCTCCAGCCACTTATTGTATGTGGAATGCACTCCAGGGACTGACTGAAAAAATATGATTTAGTGAAAGCTTGTACCCAAAACACATCATTGGCCTCTGATCTCTGAACATTTAAATATTTCAAGCTTACAAGCGGACGCTGTCACGAGGACAGACCCTGATCCCTAGCTGATTCTAGAACATCTGTTGAGGCATTTACCAAGTTAATAGATTAGCTATGAGAATCAGGCAGGTGTTTTTCACCAAAGCCAGAAAACATCAAAATCAGATTGCCCTCCAAGTCTTTCAGCACAGGCAATCGAGTTAGAATGACTCATAGAGTCTAACAGATAATAAAACACACATAACATTTGCTTTAAGGTACAGGTGGGGATATTTTGTACTGCACTTAGGAGAAAGAAAAACTAACTCTATTTGGGAATAGAGTAATTGAATACAGATGGGAGGAGGCAAATGAAAGAATTTAGCAAATATCTCAGTGGAATAGCTAATGGGAACGAGACAGAATAGGAAATTAAAAATTATTCGAAGCAGATGGACCATTCTTTGAGTTTTTTAAAATTTATTAGGGCTGCGAAAAAAATGTGTCTGTTTATTTTCCACGGCCATGAAATTAATGACTTGGTGAGTTGTGCTTGTGCAATTTTATGACTGCCATGTCATTTGTCATAATTTGGGTTCTGTTTGATATGGATTTATGAATATTTCCTCCCCCCAGCATGATTTATGGGTGTTGGTCATATGTGAATTAGACTGTCACCTTTAGTATGAAAAAGTACAAATGACAGATTATAAAAAAAATGCTCAAGTCCTTAGTGCTGGAAAGCAGAGTTCAGAATTCCCTGCTCTGCTTCTTCATTGGAAGTTTTTGTTTGGAGCTACGATTAAATGTTTGGACTTGAGTCAAGCATATGGAAACATTGAAAGGGCTTGAATAGATCTGAACTCATCTGAACTTCACCTGTGAAACTCAGCTTGAGTCATCCTTTCCTTGTATTATGCATTGGAAAAAGAAAAGAATCTGTATGCTACTTGCTGTAGGAACAACTGATTTACTGTACCAGAGCAGCAAGTTGGCCTTGAAAATTTGCTGTCCTGCTTCCAGTAGTGGCTAGCTCTGGGTGCAGCCTCTATGAAAAGTGGAAATAATCTTACACAGTATGTTCAGTTATGCAGCACTGCATAGTTGAAGGAGTGAAGTTAAAGGACATATGAAACAGGCTGGATTCCTTTAGTAATAATAGTAGTCTAGGTTTAGATCCAAAGCACTAACTTTTATACTAGCTGTTATCACTTCCATGAAAACTACTACTCTTTGCTATTTGTTTTGCAATGTGTAGCAGCAGCATGCACCAATTTAGGACAGAAGGAGAAGCACAGTTGCTCCTGGATTTGAGCCACCTGACTTCAAGCATAAAACTGTGGCACCTAAGTTAGTACCTAATCACCCAAGGCTCCCCCATTGATGCTGGAAAGTGATATGCACCTCCAGAGGCTAATTCAGCCCACGTGTCATAGCCATTGACTATGCAGGCAGAGAACAACAGTACCCCTTCCTCATTTAGCTCCCCACTTTGGTCTAGAAATTCATGTGGGAGGAATTAGAGCCCAGCATGGGATACAGCTTTAGAAACAAGAAACAATACACCTTATGTGTCAACAATGCATTGCCAAGCATCTTGCATTCTGAGCTAGCAAATGTTTCCTTTATGGGGGATACAACTTATGGGGGACATATAAGGTGCGTTGTTTCTAAAGCTGTATCCCATGCTGGCTCCTTCTACAGTTCTTAGACAACTGTATGCTAAAGGCAGTTTACTGAGGCCCAGACAGCATTGCTTTTCCAGTGGGAGCTGATAATTCTCACTGAATATCTCTGCACTTGTGGAGAAAGGATGGTTACTTTACAAGGAGCCACCAGGGCAGTCTTGGCATGTCTTGCTAGCCCTTATTACCTCTAAGGCTAATTGAGTTCCTCTTTTTTGTCTTGTTTTTTAAAAGAGTTAGTCAAGCAAGAACCTGCATTAGCAGGTCATGTCTGCTGTAGGGATGGTAGCTGAGATGTTTCACCGTGGTGATATGCAGCTGCACAGAACAGGACTGACTTGTAAAAATAAACCTGGATCACTTGTATTCAAATTAAAGAGTAAAGTCCAGTAATCTTAGAATCATAGAATCGTTCAGGTTGGAAAATTTAAAGTCATTGAGTCCACCTCTGTTACTTTGCTGACTCATCAAGAAATCTGCACTAGTTTTGGAGAAACCTTGGCTCATCAATTGTGGTACATTGATGTATCAGAAATATTTTATTTGCTTTGACTGATGAAACTTGTATTCATATAGCACATCTAATTAACCTATTCCTGAGCTCCAAAGCTACTTTCACAGTGTTAAAGTAGATGTTCTTTAAGTTGTCTGGCAGTTGCAAAGTGCATATTTTTCACAAGACAGAAAACCGAAAAATTTCAGTTTGAGTCAAGTAAAATATTTTGCCTAAATGAAAATAAAATGCACTGCTTAGGATTTATCTATGTTTAATAAGTTTTTTACTTACTGGAAAAATGCTTCTGAACAAGCTCCTTTTGAATATTTTTTCAGAAATAGTTTTTTTAAATTACCAGAAGTCAATAATTTTAGTCATTTTCCAATATTTCTGGGGGGCTTTTTTCCTTATATGGAAATGAGGAAAATGAAGCAAATTACAGAACCTTTTGTTTCAACAAGTCTGCATTTATGCCCCCCATTGGTTTTTTTTGGTCAAAGCATTGAGTCTAGATTATTTCTCTTAGTTACTTTTCTATTTTTTCACTTACTGGATGGATTGTCTTGTAAATTTTGCATTATGTTTTGCCATATTTTGAAGTCAGTGAACTTTATACAAAATCATTTTCTGTAAAAACGGTTGTACTAGATTTGGGGTGGAGAAAGGAGAATATGAGCTGTTGGATAACAGTAGTGTTCTAACTGAGCTTAGATTGGAGCTGTTTTGTCAGTATCTGGCACTTAAAAGGCCAACCTGCTCCTACCCTGTTACCATAAAGAAATTTGCCAGGAAGGCAGGTGTCTAACTATACAGGCAATCAGATTACAGAGCAAAGTAATCATGATTTCTGATTTTCAGCATAGGTTGCCACATTAGCACATGTACTTTGGAAGAGAGGGAGAAGTAATCAGAGCAAGATAAGGACAAGGGTGGAGATCATTTGAGCCAGTACAGTTATAATAGGGTAGTAAATTTTATGTAGCTTTTATTAAACCATTTTGTTTCTTTTATACTAAAAACAGGGTAAAGCTATCTGAAAATGAGAAAATTCCTGAGTTTGCTTTCATTTGTTTTTAAGAGTTTCTGAAATGTAGCAGTGTGTTTCTTGGGAGGCACCATTTGCACACACATGTCTGCAACTCTGAGCGAGTCACAGCTGCAGAATTTCTTTAAGGCATGCATGCTTGGCTTTGACATGCTGAGATTTATGGTGAGATTTAAGTTCTTGTACCAATGGTGACGTTTCCTGAATAGTTTTCATCCAGATGGTCTCCGAGAGGATAAGGTTTAACAAGATTTATTCACTGAGAGGGGGCAATGTGAATTAAAATTACAAGGGGTACTGTATATACACTAATTCTTTGCCATTCACTGCCTCATGAAATGTAGAAAATCCTTGCTCTTCATTCCCCCCAAACGAAGTTAAATGGAGTTGCTTCTTTCAACATACTGTTCTACTCTGAGCAGATTAGGGCTCTGGCAAACAAGTGCTATTAATTTTGGTGGGGTGGAGGAAGGGGTTACTGCCCTTAATGTCTACCCTGCCACTTTGCCTCAGACTTCCACCTTCCTAGTGGAGGCAGCAGATGTAAGCAAGTGCCAGTTTATCAACTGTTACAGTTTGCAGACCATTGGCAGTTAAAATTAATGTGCTGGCTCAGAGCTCTGCGGATGAGGGTTGGACCATATCGCTGTCTGATGGCTCTGTTTCAGCTTCTGGTGGGGGACTGCTGCAGACAGCTGGGAGAGGTAACCTCTTAAGCCATTATCACTAAATCCAGCACAACCTCTCTGAGTGAGCTCCAAGCCTTCAGCCTTTGAGAGCCGTTAGGGCTACCCACACTGTCGGGGTCCTGAGGCTGTATCTTCAATGGGTCACTGAAAATCAGTGGAGCACCAACAGTTGGTGCAGGCTGAGTATCTAGGCATGCTAATTCAGATTATGATTGCTGAAACTAGATTTTCTGGAAAATTATGCATATTAAAACCAGAAGTATTGATGTCATTTCATACTAAAATCTTGTCGGTTTTTATAAGGCTATTGACTCACAGTGAAACAGTTAAGCACATGCTTAACTGCTGCAAGGCAAGCATCTTCATCAAAGAAAACTAGCAGATATTGATGCTGTACTTAAAGCTAAACAGTTTGTAAGCATTTTGTTGGACAGAGTCACTTTTATTGTTTTCCAGGTTTTTCTATTTAAAATATTCTACTTTAAAAAAAAGAAGCTGAGTTGAGGTGTTTGAGGTCAGTATCTTTTATCCATTTGCCATTTTCCTGACTTGCAGGCTGAGTTGTGTCCCCATATTTAGAAGTATTGGAAGTATCTTAAGTGTTAACAATTTAGCTTCTTTAGCAGGATCGAGACATTTTAGTTTGAATGTCATAACATCGAACCAAAACTCAAGTGGCAGAAGGCAAGTTGATCCTAGAGGAGCCTTTACAGGAAAATAGAATGTCCTGCTCGATAAGAAGAAAAACAAATTGACAGCATATTGCCTTTACCACTTTGAGCATGTTCAAGTTTGGTGGTTTTTTTTAATTATTATTATTTTGCTTTCCTCTCTCATATTATTTGCAGAAATACTTTTCATTCATTGTTTGTTGCCAGTTGAGCTCTAACATAATATCTTCACAATCAGTGATTGGTCTTGAGTCCTTTAATGTCTGAGTTGTCAATCTGAATCTTTTGTTTCTGAAGGGTTACTCAGTGTTTCATGAAGCTGTCTTCATATGAAGTGCACTTCATATTGTTTCAATTTCAGAAGTTGCAAGTACAGGTACTGAAAAATCACTAATTGCTTTTGTAAGAATGGGCTGGCAAACAACACATTTTTAAAACAATGGGAAAACGAGGGAGAAGGTTTTGTGATTGTTCTTTATGTATAAGAATGGACACGAGTAAAATGTAAAGGAGTTAATAATTATAATGAAATAGGCCTCATTGTACTGTAGCAAGTTAAAAATGTGCCTCTTGCCGCAGAGCTTGCGTTAATACTGTTTGAGACAAGTAGCATCAATGCACTGTAATAGACTTTTATTAATAGGCCAGAACAGTCATCAGTCTCTGGGTTGGTGTGATAGCTGAATACAGTGAACATGAGCATCTTGACAAGCAAGTAGCAAAATCTATCAATCACTTTCAGCATGAAGATGCTGTGATAATTAGGTTTACACTGGTAATAAAATATGGATAAATAAAGTGTTCAAAGCCATGGAAAATGTAGGGTCCATAGTGAATATCCTATAAAATATAAAAGAGGGCATCACCATAAATTCATCCAGCTGTGTAGACTGAGATCATTATTCTCTTGACCCATCTTGCTATTTTTAGAATAAAATTCATGCATTTTTCAATCAGCACTGTTCAATGGTAAAATCACTCCAAGGCTTAAAGCCTATGTTGGATTGTTTTCTTGCTGTGCACATGTGCAAGGATGTTCAGTGTCCTTCCTGTTGATGGTGCTGATGCCCTCAGCACAGAAGTGTGGTGGCTTGTTTTAGTTTGTGCTTGTCATTTTTTCTTTCCAGTATTGGACAGATAAAGATTGGGGGTGTGCTCTGCTTCCATTTATGCTGCTCTGTGTGGGTGGTTGGCTCCATTTATTTCAGTGGAATTACTCTAAATTCATGGTTTGAGGAAAAACAAACTTCCTGGTCTAGTGGCTTCTGGTACTAATAAGTCTCCTAGACTGAGAAATTATGTTTCGTATGACTTCTGGGTTAAAAAAGGTCCTGATTTTTTTTCCCTTCTAGGGTATTGTCACAGGCAGGACAAGCCTTTTCTAGTGGCAATTCATTGCACTTACATCAAGTTCCAATCTTTGCAATTGCAGGTTAATCTATACTTCAGCATAAGGAACAATGTGGCCTAGTCTGAGTCACTAACCTGACCCACCCTAGATGGCGCCTGATTTTTTTATTATTGTTTTAAGAAAATTAGTAAATTCAGTTCATGAAAAAGTGGTAGTTTTTTTAGACACTAAACTGATGTCTTTGTGCTCGACTGTGGCACAGCCCTGCTCAGGCAGCAGCAGAGAGGGCTTCTCCTCCCAATGTTCCTCCACCCTGGCATGTAGGTGGGGAGAGGTAACTTTGCTTCCTATGCTTCATTTAATTCTTGGCGCTGTCTGCTGAGAATGGCAACGGAGTTGCCAGTTGTGGCATGCAGGTTTATTGCTGGGAATTAAGCCAGAGCCACCAATCCATTTTGCACAGACAGTGAGCAGCAATGGTAAATACTTCTTGTTCGTTACCAACCTAAGCTGGACTTGAACTGAAGACTTGGAGGTGAAAGACTGTCTTCCATTCCTTAATCCCCTTAACATTTCAGTCTGCCTCATAAAATTTTCTAAAACCAAATGTAAACCTTGTGTATAAAATGAAATCCAGAGGAGAAAAGAAAATCCAGAGTGAAGACTGAGACTTTTTTTCTTCTTCAGCAAGCTTCTTTGCTAGTAATGACCCTGGAAAATTGTTCCCTGATTATTCTCTTGAGAGATTACTCTAATTTCTTGCCGCTGTAGATGGCCATATGATCAATTGTCATCAGTTACTGCCTGATGATGGGTCATTACTTACCGGTGCATACTTGGGGGAAAAACACATGCGACTTCCATTAGGAGGCAGAGTGCACCTACATCAAATATGAAGTATACACTAAGTCCTTATTAATAACATTTCAAGACTGTCCTCCTAAAATTCCTAGCACAGAAGCTGCGTTCATAGTGGAAGAACTGAAACTATGAAAGATTTGCAGCTTACAGCCAGGCAAATGAGTATTCCCCTAAGAAAAATATCTGATTTTCAGCTGAGCATTTCAATAACAGATCAGTTTTACTGAGAAAGAAAATTAAAGCTCATACTCAGTGCTCTTTGCTTCAGGATTTCCTAGCTAAATTAATTAATTTAATTTAATTAAAGTGCAGCCAGTATAAATATTTCCTTCTTGTTCCATTTCAAAGTTAAGAATGCATGAATGGAAAATGCTGCATCTCCTGAGTGCTGTATTGGCCAGGAAGTTTAAATATCTTCAATAATATGGAGATTATTTCAGTGAAATTTTAAAATGTGTTATTTTCATATTTTCTAAACTTTCCTATTAGAAATCAAAATCAAGCAGACCTTCAGCTGAGTGAAACTACTGAGAACTGAACAATGTAAAGCAAGCACAGTTTTACTGTGCTGAGTGGCCTCTTGAATGGACTGTGCAAGGGCAATCTCTTTCCTCTAAGGGTGAAGATGGATTCTAGCTAGCTCACAGGGATTTTCATTTAGGCTTTCAAAGTGAAATCTAGTAGATCAAGAGGAAGAAATTTAAAAAAAGGTGAAATTGGAAGAAATGGTTTTGGTTCCAGTAAACAGAAACCACTGAAATATGGAGAGAGAGGTTTGGCTGAGATTTGGCCACATCTAGTCATGTTGCTGTGTGTACCCATCTGGCACTGAATGACACTGGCTCTGGTGCATGGTCTTGCAAATTAATAGACATGCAAGTAAGTGTTTTGTGAGTAGGATTGGTTTTCATGTTTCCCCCCACTTCCCCAAAGTCCCATGTCTGTGTGGAAGACCTCTTAAGAAGAAGCCTTAAAAGAAGCAAAGAAAAAAAAGAAGGCTGACTTGTACTTAATTGGTATCATTTGTGCAAACTGCCACTAAAGGCACTGGTGAGTAACCACAAGCACAGATTTTTATCCATGAAGAAACCAAGGACAATGCAAAAATGTACAGGTTACTGGAATAACTTTATAATAAAGTTATTTGAAATTACTAGCAGACTACTTAGTTTTAGCCATCTCCAAGTCAGTTTTGAAATTCTGTAGGCATGGAAGGGTGTGTTCAGCTCAGCCCTCATCCTCATGGATGCAGGTGATACTGTGCTTCAGTGTGGAGAGAAGGCTGCAGTTCAGAAGCCTTAAATTGTCTAGCTTGGATTGACTTCAGTTGCTGAGCTGTGACAGTCTGAGTTCTTACCTAAGACTCTGCTGGGGCCTGCACTGCTCTCAGGATTTGAGCTAGCTGGTTGAAGCTACTTGGAGTATGTCCCCACCTCTGGATTGCAAGGGAGTTATTGCAGTGAATCAAAACTGCAAGCATTTTGCTTGAAGCATTTATCAGCTCTGGGCTTTCTCATCATGAATTGGCCTTGGATGGTTACTTGTAATATGCTGTTTAACATTGGAATGTACATTCTGGGGAAGGATCTCTTTGGGAAATACATCTCTTTTGGGAAATGGTCTCTACACCTTCCAGCTTGCATGCTCTGTGCTCACTCATCTATATTTATTATTTTGCTTGTGTTTAGATGGGGAATTTTACAAAGGAAGTTTGAGCCACAATCCCATTGAAATTTAGAGAGGGCTTAGTACCCCCTTAAATTATGTTATAAAACTGTAGGTAAAAGTTTGCTTTAGGGCTATGTAGATGCCAGGTGGAATTACCAAGAGTTCCTAAGGTGGTCAAAGGCCTGATGTCCACTGAAAGACAAGTAGGATTTAGGATCTTCTCTGTATCCTTGAGTCACTACATTATTTCTTCAGACACTGAAGCGTGTTTTTAAATTTGTCCCCAAGCTTACCCACCCCATTGCCCCGTGATAACTGAAGCAGGATTGCAGCTGCCATTGCACATTCCTCTCTGGCACCATCTAGTGATTCCAGAACTACTCTTCCAACCACTGCTCTTTCCCACTGCTGAACAAGATGTGCTCTCTTATAGCAATAGCTTAAAATTCAGATCAGTGCAGATGTCGCTCTCATGAAAAGAACTCACCTTAGAGCAGTGGCTGCAAAGCCTTCTGGGAGAAAGCTTTGTAGTATGGCTCTTGTACTAACAGTTTAGGTTCGTAATTCAGGGTGCAAAACTGCCAAAGCACATAAAAAATAAAGTGAAGATCTTGTTATAGATATTTTGTTACATTAAGAATCAGGAATGGGTACGTGTGTGTCTGTTTTAAGACTGTCATAGTCTTTGAGCATCTTTTCTAGTCCTAATAAAATGGCTGAGAATGAAATGAGCATACTTAAATTATAGAATGATTCAGGGCATCATGTTGTTAATAATGTAGAGAAATGAGATATAAAAGCTTTTACTCAAGCATACCCTAAAGCAAATTTAAGTAGAGCACACAGCTATGATGCTGATTGTTTTCACAGGTGTTGGCACCATATGAATTAAATGAAGAAAAAAATGGTGAAACATTTATGACTCATTAGAATTATGTGGTTTTTTTATCCTGTCCTAACAACTGAAAAAAGGTGTAATTTACATTTGCAGCCAAATGGCGTGAAGTAACATTATACTTTACCAACATGAAAAGAGGAGACTTCCAGATGACTACTATTCTGAACTTCTCTAGTTCTCAAATCCTGGATTTTCAGTTTCTCATGTGGACTTTTGAGAGCTAATGTTATTGCCCCATTAAAACAACAAAAAAAAAAAAGTTAAAAAGGAATATGCTAACTTAAAATCTATAGAACATATGATTCCTAGGAACTTAGGGCCATTTGCTGGAAGCAACACCTTTACAGTTAGAATATTTTTCCTTTTCATCAACAATACACTTGATAGATCCAATGAGACCCATATCCATGTTTGGTTTGTTTGGTTTGGTTTGTTTTTTTTTTTAAATAAACTCTGTATCCTCCTTTTCCTTAATTTTTTTTTTAATCAGAATTGTTTTGTTGTAGAGCTTTTGTAGTTTGTTGTACAGCTTAAATATTTACATGAAGGAGGTATCCTGACAGGCTGATCTATAGCAGGAAAGCAACAAATAAACAAATCCATGTCTTCAGTATTTTAGATCCTAGTTTCCTGAGCTCCTAAGTGTTTATTTTTCCTATTGTAAAAACCTGCATTGAAATGCATTTAAAATGGAGTTCACATGGCAGCTTTCAGGCAACATCTAATGTTTTAACAAAGCCATAATAGTAACCTTAGTTTCCCATACACTGTGTAGTTGGCTGAAAAAGAAAGCAGCTGATTTATCAGAGCCTCCATGCTGTACATGAGTCTTCAGAAAAAGAACACGTCGTACTTTGCAACTGAGACGTTTTGCAAACACCTAATAAACCAGAAAAAGAAAGTTTTATTGGGCTATATGAGCACATTTTTCTCCTCTCACCAGAGCACCAAACCCAGTTTGTAATCCTACTTTCATTTATTTCATTCTCCCTTGAAATTTCTCATAGCACAAACTCTCTCAATTTTGGCTGCCTAATTTACATCTCATGGCCTACAGTATCTCTTTAGGTGGTGAACTATTAAAAATACATTAGCCTGGTGTGGATGATAATGGGCCAAATGCTGCTGGTTTTGAAGGCAATCTGGGAAGCCTCATGCTCTCTCTCATTCTTGATAGCTGTGCAAGCAAGTTGTTTGTTTTTTCTGTCCTTGGACTTTCGAAGTTCTAGCAGCAGATGTAGGTGAGATTATTGTTCTTCTGAAAGTCTGAATTGAGAAAAGCACTTTTCTTCCCTTCCAAGCTTGCTCTAATCTTTAATGTTACCCTTATTTCTGTTCTGCCAGAACTGTGTGCTATTAGCATCCAAAAATGTTACACATAACTTTGGCTTGCTTACAGAAGATGATCCAACCACTAACATTTGCCTTCTGTAGCTGAATGCTGAAAGAAAAAATAATCCACATTTGAAATGTGAGACTTTGCTGCTGTCAGTTTCTGGAGCTGATTATTAGGACTGTGATTTTTATCTACTCACTTGTACAGTAATTAAAAGCAATTCCCTCATCAGTTATCATCCTGCAAAGCCAGCTTTTAAGCAGTGTTTGATGTACAGTTTATTAACCTAAGCCCATGTTGAGGGAAAGGTGACATAGTTTAAAAAGTAAGAATGAACACATCTGCTCTGAAACAAAGAGCTGAATGTAAAATAGATGCTTACTGTTAAACCAGCAAAAATGGCAATGTGATTTTAATTGGCAAAGTAGGAGTAATTACCTGACTTGGGCTAGGTGTATGCCTCCATTCTGTCCGCTCTCATATGTGTCCTTTTTACATGGATTATTTTCTGTGTGGATATATCCTGTCATGATGGGGTAGGTGATTAAAGAATTAAGAAATAAATTAGGGAGTCAATAACTTGCGTGCTGAAGAAGGAGAGCTATTCAGCTTCCTGACAACCTTTGCCACACCTTCTAGTAGGTATTGATGAGCACATATGATTATTGGTGTCAGCTCCAATTCAAAGGTATTTGATATTAACTGATACTGTGCCTCTAGTTGCTAGTCTTGTAACTTAGGGCATTTTTATCCCAGGAAAGAAATGTAAAATCATAGGCAAAAAAAGTGCATTATCTTTATCTATGATAATTTTTCTCAGTGGGTGCTGGAGACAAAATATTAGGCAGACTATTATTTTGTACTAGGAGAATAAGGCAGACTGAGAGTGAGCTCAACTCTAGATCTATCCCATTGGACTTCTCTTGACTGCTGAAAATGATTGATATGAAATCTTGTGAGAATACTCAATGATTAGAAAGAAAAGGCATTGAGAGAAGAAAATTGCAAGTGGGGCACAAGTCCCTAAAGCATTATATGCACCTGAAGCGCCGGTGTGGGGGCGCTTGAGAGAGGGGAGGAGAAACAGCTCTGGGAGTAAAGATGCAGAGTGCGGTGTTTACTGGTGTTCTGCTATATCCAGGAAGGGGAAACAATGATGTGAAAACCTACTACTGACTCTGCTCCTTCAGCTACTTTTATTCAAGGTAGTCTTACAAAACAGTGTGGTGTGTGACAGGCAAGAAAACGATGTGCAATCCATGGTGAGCCTGGAGAAAGCAATGAGTGCCACAGACTGTTGTGCCCACCCCCCAGAAGTGAATGAAGAACTGCATGGATTTTGTTTTAAATGGAGCTGAACAATAATCCCAAGAGATTTAAGGGCTGACATCATGCAGTGGATACATATTTCACACCTGGGGATAGAGACATGCCTGAGATGAGCCAGGAAATGTATCTACAGGCCAGGCATGAATACCCAGTTGAAAGCATACATGGAGCAGTGCAAGCTGTGCGAAGAATACAATGATTGACGAGAAAAGCCTCATGGAATTCCAGCCCAGAACTAGGAGAAGGTCAGAACAAACTTGTTAATTTCTAATGAAAGAAACTTTATGGCGCAGTAGATTAATAACTTAGTTTTTGAAAGATGCACAGACAAGAACAACAGTCAGAAAACTGAAGGAACAGATTTTGAAGTGTGCAATAACTCACTGGCTGTGACTGAGTGAGAAGCTCCTGAATACTCTTCATTTAAGCATTTGAAAAATGTGGTACCTTTAAATACTTCTTCATAAGATTTATGTTTCTGAAAATATGTAACAGGATAGGACTATGGCATCAGCCTTGGCAGCAGCCAGAAAACTGGTGGTGTTTGATAGATAATAAGGGTGTTTGGCCTGGTTATTTTGAACCTCTTAGATGCTAAATGTTCCCATGGTTTAAATAGTGACATGTACTCAGACTTTGGCCTTGCAGTCTAGGTAAGTTTGTCTACTAAAGCCTGAGGCAAAACCAATCAATATTTTTTTTTATAGTTCTTAGCAAACTAAGGAAGTACAAAGCACTAAAACCCCAGAGGTTACTGTAGGCAGAATGGTGTGTACAAAATTAGCCATTAGGTTATTATGAAAAGTAACAAAAAATGTTACTGGGTGCAGGATGTGAAATGAGTAGAACAAGCAGGAAAGATGAAACTCCAGATACCATGCTGTGACCTGAACTGAAGATAGCACTAGTGATCATAGTTAAGCTCATGTAAGCAAGACCAAAAGTGTATTAATTGTGTGGTCAACACAGAGGATCAATATAGACAATCCTTTTGAATGCCCTCGATAGTAGTAGAAAGCAGGGAAGTTGGACAGCACACAGGCAAGTTGGTGGCTTCATTCTTGGCATTTGGTGTTGTTTCAGCTATTGCAGATGTCTGCCTGGCATCCGTTCACTACCGTGGTGGAGTGTCAGTCTGCTTTAGGTCCTGCGTCATCTCTGCTATTCCTGTGCAGATATCCTGGATGCTTTACAGCCTTCTCAAATGGCACTGGGCACCTGTGCCTTGGACAGGAATTCTGGCCTTTGCTTTGTGAAGCAGCACGTTCCTGAAGGGCCACAACAGCGTGGTCATGGTCACAGCCAAGCATGGCAGCAGTGGGCAAGTTGAACAAATCTTTGAGCGGGAATGTCTGTGCAATAATTGCCTACAGCTTGGGTCTTTTAAGGCTGCCTGTGGGCTGAGCCCTACAGCTTCCTGCCTTGGCTGAGAATGAATCACTTGTGGGGTGCTGCATTTCCCAGAGCAGATGGGAGCTGTTGGGTTCAGAGTCAGAAATTATGGAAAGGGATGCAACATGTAACAGCTCCCTTTGGGCAGGAGAGATCAGAGCGGGGGATAGGTAGGTCTCTTCAGCCAAGGAGAGGATATCACAGATAAGTATGCTTAAGGAAGATGCTTTAACAGGCAGTCAGGTGTCTATGTAAAATACCTAAGAGGAGAAAGCAATTAAAAGAACTATAGTTGATTAAAAAAAGTTGAAGAAAATGCAGTCAGTCTGAGAATAATCTTAATCACCAAGGTGCTCTTGAAGATTATCAGACCACCTAGAGGTGCAATATCCTAGACAGGCAATGAGTTCTCAGAAATATCCTTCATCTAATCTTTCTTTTTATTATTTTTCCCTACCCTAGGACGATTGAAGTGTTTTGGTTTGGTTTGGTTGGAAGACTGTACTAGCTTGCCAGAGGGAATTCAGAGAAAACCAGAATACTTTCCCAAAGAGAAGGTAAGGCCCAGCCACACCTTGCAACATCAAATCTTTAATCATGTACCTGCCTGTATAACAGCAGCAATATTCAGTGTTTCTGTAACATCATTCATGCAAGAATTTCAAAGCACTTCATAAGCACTAATTAATCAAACTTCACAAACCCTCAGCAAGCAGCAACGTTGCCCACCAATGAAGGATAATCAGCTCTAACATGGAACATGATGGCAGTTTGATATCTCATAACATGATGCAACAGGTCAAGGCAAGTAGAACAGGAGCAATTGAGGGCACTTGGAAAGCACCGATCCTTTAACATCTTGGCAGATACAGTGCTTCAATGGATAGGCTTTGTGGAAATATTTGGTAAAATAGTTTTGGGAAAAAGTAATTTGTGTATTGCGCACAAAATAACAATTTGAGATATATTTTTAAATTATTCATAGATCTCCTAATGTTAAAGGCAAATATCTGTGCTTTGTAGGGGCAATGCATCAGAATGCTTTCCACTCATTTTGGGGCCTTTGTTTCCATTCCTCTAACCTCAGTGGCACCTGGAGTCCTAGAGATCAACTACATCAGTTACTCTGATGTAGTTCTTGATTGCCAGGCACTGCCACCTGAGGCTCCCAGGGGAAGAAGGAAGCTGTCTCTGAGACTGCAGGCTATACCTTCAGTTCCTCTGTGTTTTGAGGGACTATGCAGCACATTTCATATTTTACCCCCCAGGATGAGTCTCTCAAAGCTCTGATCCCCAGCTACAAAACCCGCTCCAGTGCAGAAGCCACAGGATCTAAATTAGTGCTTTCTCTTAGCCCAGCCAAAGCTGTCAATGTTCCAGTTCACTACAATAAGAGAAAGATTGGGCTGGCTTGGTTTCTTTATATTTCTGCCAATACGATCCTGAGGGGCGTACAAATTCAGAATATGCTCCTAATACTCAGAGTATGTATCTTCCAATTAAGCATATGTTGAACAACCTTCAGCTTTTCCTGTCTGTAAGCAAAACATCACTGTATTTTAGGTCTACTGTCCCATCACTTCTTATCTCTTTTGGAAGCAAATGGGACATAGGTTTCCTTTTTTGGTTGTTTTTTTATTTACACCATGCAATAAAACGATAATGTGCTTGTATAAAATAATGTTCAAACCATTAAGTAGAGTAATGAAATATTGGAATTTAAAACAATAAGCTTGGATGATTTAAACCTTGCTACATTTTAAATGTGCAATATGCTTGCAAGGTTGAAATTGGTCTTTGGGGCTGAATTAATAGTACAGATATCCAGCCCATTTTGGAAAGAACAAGTAATACTTAGGAACATAATTTAAGCCAGTCTTGTAATTAGCTGGTCATTTCACATTGTGAGAGTTCTGGTCTTGTTGTTTGGCTTTACAAATGACTCATATAGTCATCTTTTAATTATACATGATATGTTTAAAAAACACAACAAAATTCACCAAACTGTTTGGATGAGAATCTTTCCTTTGGCAGAACAGCGAAAAGTAAATATTTTAGATGGATTATGTAGTATACTCCCCATCAACATGCCTTTGTGAACTTATTTAAAAACTCAAGATCTGGAAGCTCCTTTAACCATACCTTCAGGTTGTCATAATTCTCCCTGACTTCACTTCCTAATCATGAAGCAACAAAGTATTTTCAGTCAAAACTCATCTCACTATACATCTAATTGATAAATAAGGAATCTTAACTGTAAATGCAAAAATGTGGCTTTGTTTGTGAGTACGCTAGAAACTGTTCAATTGATATCTCTATTAGAGAAATTCAGTAAAATCTTTACAGGACTAAATTGAGATCCTGGGAGGACTGTACATTTCCTTGGGATTTGCTTGCTCTCTGTAGCACACAGTATAAAGAACTTTCTGCCTATCACACAGGGTCAATGACATACTGTGCTGATGCTGAGATGGAAATCAGAACTCTTTTAAGGCTGTTCTCAGTCACCTTCTTAACACCCTTAAGCAATCATTTTGGTTCCCTGGAACTGGGGAGAGGGAGCCTTTCCTAGTCACAGTTCCCTTATAACTTCACTTGCAGCAGGTTAGTGAGTGATAAGCTGCAGAGGAAGGCATTGTAAAGCTGTCATGTGGGGGCTTTTATTTTTGTCTTCCAAATCAAGCATTCTGCCAACAGAGCAGGAGGTTCAGGTGCTTCATTAAGCTGACATCTTGTACATTTCAGTCTTGCTGATGGATAGCAGCTACTGCAGGAGGTCATGATCTGACCCCAAATTTGGCTTCTATGCAATAAAGTAAGGATTCTTTAGTAGGCTGAATGATATAATTATTATCAGCACGTTTGCAAATGCAACACCTCAGTGAAATAATTTGTAGGGAGATTCTAGATTGTGAATCACGATTTTGTGTGGTCAAGTTTTGAAGAAGCTGTCATTTAAAAGGTTTTGTAAAGGCATAGATTAAAGTCCTCTAACTATCCCCTTTTACCAGCCTAAAATTTAAGAAATTATTCTTTCATGTATTTACCTTTCTTTAATCTCTTGACCTTACAGCTTGATTGAAATGTACGCTATTTATGGATTTGATACAAGAAAAAAGACATTGTGTCTATCCACGTACATATACTAGAAATTAAAAGTTAAGGGGTGAGAAATGAAAAATTCATAGCCTTGGATGTTGAGAAAGTCAGACCTCCTGTCTCCCCTTGAAGTCACCTAGGTGAAGCATTTTGACATAATGGAAGCATCAATGAACTGCTCTTGATTAAAAGTTTGACAGGTTGACACTATCCCCCTGAACGGGAAGACCAGGGTTGAAAGAAAATTTTAATACAAACAGAATTTCATTAATACCACAGTTTGCTATAATGGGGGTCTTTTTTCCCCCCACTGTTATTTTTGCTTAGATGGTGTCATTACCTTTTAAAGGGGAAAGACACTGTGGTTAAGCTTTGTCTCAGAAATTATATCATACTGATGGAACAGGAGCTTTCAAGTAAAATATGAAACAAACTGTCTGGAATTGTTCTGATTCTCCAGGCACAAACAAAACCAGTTTTTATAGAGTGGTTCCTTTAAGTGCAGGCTCTAGTCATTGAGCCAATCTTTGTTTTGTAGAAAGGGTACAGAAATTCATTAAACAATATAAAATAATCGATATAAGCAGAATATCAGAATGGCCTTACATCTCCCAAGATCCAAAAATATGGCCTCACTTCACTTTATTTACCTTTTGAGAGCTTTTTTTCTCTAATGTGGTAACTGTTAGACTCTATCTGCTCTGCTCAGTGTTAGGGCTGTCATGATGAAAGTGCATAAACAATATAAATAATAGTTTTTGGCACATGAAAGGAACTCTGAGTGGATTGTTCTTTTGGAATGTAACCGTCACTATTTTTGTTTGACTTTCAGTGATTTTTTATTAATATTTTTACTTTTAACCCAAAAATTCTTATAATCTTCAATTGATTATTTGAAAAAAACATTCTTCTTTTAACATATACATTACAATTTAATATTTATAGCTTGATGCCAGGCAATCCTTATACAATTTAGTAAATATTTATTAAATCAGACTTGTTTTTAAAGACTTATAGTTTTGTAACCACTCTCTAGCACTAATACTCTTTGAAGCAGAATGTCAGGCTGCACAAGTCAGCCTCTATATTGTATTTCCAGTCCTTGTCTGCAATGATCCTTCTTGACTTCTTTTCACTGCTGAATAGTTAAATAGTTTAAGCTCTTTCATATCCTTGATATTATCAGGTTATATAACCTCCCACTCCATTCCCATTCATCATCTCTGCAATGTAATATTTGCGCATGGATTTTTTACATCTTATTTGAGATTTGCAGAGACCCTTAAAGCAATTGATTAAACCCACAATATCTCTCTTTGTGATGCATTTTTAATTTCTCATTTAGAGGCAACTTAATTGAATTACTGTGAGCTTACAGTCAGTATTTTCCTGATACCATTTAATTGTAAGTGTTGAGTATTTAGATGCAGAGCTTGAGGCATATTTACCACCTTAATTGCAGACTCATTCTAACTCTTTTTTTGAAGATGATGAGTATTGAAGTACTGACTCACAGTGGAAAGCAGGCAGTGTGCATCTTCTCAGTTTGGAAACCTAAAACTAAGCCATCTAAATCAATGAACTCAATACAATGATCTAAAGAGTTATCCAGTCACCAACAGAGTTAGTAATAGAACTTGGGCATCTGTTTCACATTTTCTTGTTCTCCAACCATGCCGTTTCTCTCTCCTTAATGCATCAGTGACAAATTAAGTAAAAATGGACATGTGAGGAGTATGGGGAAGAGTATGTTGAAAACAAAGCAATTCAAAGCATTTTATCCTTTCTATCCAAGTCAATGGCAGGTGTTCTATGTCCTATTACAGCCTTGATAGCATGTTATGTTGCATTATTTCAGCATACTTGCTCTCAGACTGGATGACTAAATGTCAGTTCAGATAGCAGTTATCCAGTCCAAATGATCCACAGTTGGATGGCAGCAGGTGAACAGGAAAGTGTCCATTTCAGAAGCCTACCCTGCCAGTCCATACATGGAAGGCTGCAGATACTCCAGATTTTGTTAGTAGAAAGGAACAGATGTAAACCAGAAAATATTTTCATGGAATTTTACAGTTCTTTCATGGTTGTCTACATATGATGGAGAAGAGAGCTCTTCAGAATAAATATTAACAGTTCTGATTATCTTTCCATTTATTGACACAAAATTGGCAATAGACAATGTGTTATAAGAAAAAACCTCACTATTAAGAACCATTTCTTTGCTACAGCACACATTAAATCAGCCTCTTGACATATTCCCCAGCAAGTTAAACTGATCGTGATTGGCTCTGAGTGAAATGGAAATGAGAAAATTCCAATAAGCATGTGAATCTACAAACTGGTTTTCAACCCATTCTAAACACAGGTTGGCTGAAGGCATTACTTATATAGGGCAGTAAGTGAGAAGCTGAAGTGCATCTGAATGTAAAAGCCAAAATCAATTTGATTTTAAATGATTTCCAGCTGATTTTAAAAAGTAATGGTGTGGAACTTATGTGTAAGGTTAAAAGGCATCAATTTTGTTCCTTACACACTAAAGCAAGCTTATTTTTTCTCCTTTATTCAATTTGTTATTTCTTTTTATCCCACTACTGTTTTCAAGGTCCTGTATATCACTTTACCAGGTTTAGTTGAAATTATCAGACCAACAATGCAAAGCACTTATACACAAAACTGAACACCAGATGGGACTCCGTGAATATTATATTATTCATGGCCAATGAATTAGAGATGCCTTAAAAAAGAAGAAATCTAGTCTGCTGTGACATGTCCTCAGCTTTTATTCTAGCTGCAGTCTTCTTTTGCCTGTATGCATTGAGTAACCCAATGGACTCAAAATCAAAATCCCCTTTGGAAATAGGAAGAGCTCTTCATGTTGAATTCAGTAGGCTGCTGGTCAGGCTGTGATTGCCATTCATTTAGTGAGCAAAATGATCATGTGATACAGGAACCATAATGAGTCTGAAGAAATCTGGACTCAATTTT
The DNA here is from genome assembly GCF_028769735.1 of Zonotrichia leucophrys gambelii. Taxonomy (NCBI): domain Eukaryota; kingdom Metazoa; phylum Chordata; class Aves; order Passeriformes; family Passerellidae; genus Zonotrichia; species Zonotrichia leucophrys. The sequence continues at coordinate 21,490,885 of NC_088176.1, forward strand.
TGTCCTTGTTTTGCCTGATCTTGGCAATCTTGGGCAAAACATTTTTTCTCTCTCAGCCTTTGTTTCCTAAACTATAATGTGCGAGAAAGAAGTCCTTTATTTTTCATCTTTTGTTATCTGGCAATCAAGACTGTACTGTTTTTGTCTAGAGAATTTATTTTTATTGCATGTGGAGCAGCAGTAACCCCTGCTTATTCCATTGGAAAAACGGGGTTTAGCCTCTTACAGTACTTGGAATGTTGTGATGCAAATTAACTTGGAATTTCAGAAATACTTTGGTCAGTAACAAGGAAATGTAACATACTATAGCTCCTCAGATTGGAAGGACAGACAGTGGCCAGGAAATTAAAATTGTTTGACATTATTGCTGTTTGTGCTTTGGAAAAATGCTCCTCAATACAGCTGTGATAAGGACCCAGAACAGGGGTCAAACACAAGTTTAGGTTATGCAAAGAGTTATTCCACAATGGAGCTTGGAATAATTTAAAAGAATTTTAATTGGGACAAAATAGAGCTTATTGAAATCTTCACACAAATATCCATGCTTAGGAATGGTGACAAATGTGTCTGGAGTATTAATTATAAAATCCTATAGCAGGAGTGATTTAAAGAAACTGTAATCCATTTTTCTGGGAGAATTTTAAACAAGGACTAAACAAGATGTTTTCTGAACCTGCTTTCCATCACCATGAACTGAAGTAGAATTCTCCTCAGAAATTAGAGATGTGTGTCATGCAGTCATGTGCATCCTCTCTGCATTCCAATCCTTATGGCTTCTTACACTATGGTTTAGTTTTCTGTTTGTATTTATAAGGGGATTTTATTGCTAATGTTTTTGCACAACGTGATTAAAAATCAGCTTTCTTACTGGATGCAAGGCTTCTGAAGTCAGTTCCCCATGTTTTATAGACTCCTTGAAAAGCAATATGGTAAATCCCACATATGAAGAGAGATTAAGAACAAGACCTTCAGAAAGCATAAATTTAAAGTTGGACTCTTGTTTGTTGTTTTTTTTTTTTAGCGAAAATGTTTTCAGCACTTGGAACCAACTTATGTATCTGAAGGTCTGAAATCTCAGTCAGTGCCCTTATCTTTTCACTTCTATTTAATGATTCTTTGTACTACAAAATGTCAGTTTTCCAATCTAGATATTTACTGATTGCATACTTTTTACTACCATTTTAAATTAATCCTTATTTTTAAAGCTTCTGTCCCTGCAATATTAAAAATTTAGAGATATAAATGGACTACTAAAATGGCCATTTAGCTAATCCAGCTTCTTTACAGTAATAAAATTGTATCAGTTTCTGCATAATTTCCTTTCTGAGAAGATTCAAACTATTTTGAAGAAATATTTATCAAGCTGAATATTCTTAAGAATTTGGTGCAGAATCTTTTGTTTGTTTGAATATTTTAAATATTTTGTGCACTTGTTTGTTTGTGTGCCAAAATATTGCTATTCAGTTGGTGAGGAGTTATAGGTGTACCTACACAGATTCACAACTGCAAAAATTTCTGGGACAGTAGTTGATATGATATGAATCTATAGTAGGTTGACATCTTGAAAAGTATATCTTGCCCTCAACTCAAAAGGACCCTACATACAGGATTTAGAACAAGTAAAAGCAGTGAGCTAATTTCTGGAAAGATTTCCAGATGAGAAGAGGTTAAGTAAAATGAGCTTAGAAATAGAGGTATGAAGGCTGCATAATTCCTCATGATACAATCTTAAATTTTATGAAAAAGCAATAAGGAATGCTTCATCTCTATTTCTTGAAATCGTTAATAGTGCTTAAACCAATGGAAGTGGTTTTCTACATAAAAATATTAATAAACTATGGAACTCTAAAATATGCTATAAAAGCCAAAGTATAATTAGATTAAGAAAACAGTTATCTAGACTTGAGGAAGGTACTCTTATCCTTACAATTAAAATACAAAATCCTTGCTATTAAAACGAGTGTCTTGATATAGTCTCAGCTCAGGAAGTCTGGAAGAGCTGAATTGCAGGATACACACCATAGAAAGGGGCTCTTTTTATTATGCAATGCTGAAGAATTTCTTTTCTAGAAGTTTTGGGGTTGTGTTTTATTCTACCATGAAATTTGATGGAAGATAGGGAAATCCTACAGCAGTGTTATGCCCTCACAATTGTTCCACTAATTTAAACCTGTCACACAGGCACTCTGTATCCACATCAAATACAGTTTCTTTGATTTCAAATATGCTGACAATGCACCCTCTCACTCAGATACATAGCAACTTTGTTCCTGTCCACATTTCATACCCCAGATAATGCCTTGTGTGTTCTATAACATAAATGTGGAGCACATAGCAAGTGCTAAAAGAAATAGATCCAATCGCATGGCCAAAATTGTGAGCTTGTCTCCCAGTACCATATGCATGCACCTACATGCAACTGTGAAATAGGGCAATAATGCCTAACCTGAGGCCTACACTCACTCTAAAAATACCAGAGTTTAGCCCTGAACTGTTTTCATCTTAATCAGGGATTGAAATCCACAGTAAGACCTAACATCCCAGAATCTGAGTCATCCATCTTCTGTTGAGAAGCGTGTTGCGACCAGTGATGATTTTTTTTTCCCCCAAGAGCTAATCTGGCACATAAAGGATGAGAACATTAGACATTTGCTTCTTTTTATTGCAAAGTAGTTGCTGTTTCTTGACAGGACAAAAGTTGAGTCCCTCTCAGGAGGATTACACTAGCAGCATCCTTTGCTCATTGCTATCTGGGATTGTCTCAACAATGCAGACAGAGCCTGCTGTTATCCATTACTTTCTTTTCTCATAGAGCTGCTCTGGATTAGCCAGGCAGATCTCTGGCTGCTTAGCATTGTGATGCTACCAACAGAAAGAGTCAGACCCTACAAGCCGCTCACCTTGACAGAGACAGCTGCACAGTTTTTCCAAGTAGCGCTTTTATTAGAGTTTGACTGTTACTGGAAGTGCTGAGTGAGCCCATGGCTAGAGCTCCCCATGGATTCACAGTGTGTTGCACATTTCAAGAAAGGAGGAGAACTTGGGGTTTTTATTCTCATTTGTGCATGAACAAGCATTGTCAGAGTCTAGACATGCTTGATGAACCACCAGACTTCCATTGTGCTAGGAAGCTGTGAATGGAGCTGCTGCATGGCAGAGCATGGTGAATGAAGCCATTAAACACTTTTTATTTTTTTCCCCTCTCTTCTTGGGTCTTCTAAATGTAAAAAAACTCAGCCTTTTCAGGCTGACTCCCTCTGCCCCAGTCCACACACAACCATTCCACTTAGCCCAGCCACTCTATGATAATATTTCTTTCTACTATCAACAGCAGCAGCAGCAAGAATACATGAAAAGTAGAGCTTGTGTTATCAGGGAGGCAGAGTTCACCCACCAAAAGGTGATCAGCAACCACCATGTATGCTTCACCTTTAAGTGCCCCTTTACTGTATGCAAGCACCTGTAGAGGTTAAAATCCCCTGAAAGTGATTGCCTCCTGAGTTTGGGCCTTTGAAAGGTGGGTGAGGGGAAAACTTTGGGTGCATAAATAAGCTGAAAAAATCCTCACTGTCAAATGAAATGTTCCTCTGCTTTATCACCATTATTTTTAGTGAGATTTTGCATTATGGTACCTTGAGTTTTAAATTAAATGTCAAATATAATTTGGCACTACAAAGAATGAATTATGTGACTGCCCTTAGAGAAAATCAGAAGGCTTAGCTCTCTGAGTTAAATTGGTATCTGCCTTATGCTGAGCTGATGTGGGCTAATTGATTAGGATCTGACAGGATACCATATTGCAAATTCAGCACAATCTCTTCCATTAAAAAAAAATAGACCTAAGGTACCTTTAGGGAAAAGCAAAAGATCTCCTGTAAAACAGAATAGGGAGAGGAAAAGAGTATCTTCAAGGACTCTCTTTTGCTCTGATGGGTTAGATTCCCCAGAAGCCCACACTTCTTAAGGGTACAATATGGATGTTAATATGCCCCAGGTCACTTTGGAAGCAGGTTTGCAATCAAATTTCAGGTTCTTCTGGCCTAATTTTAAAGAGCAGCAAAATATTTTCTCAGTTAGCTGACTAAATCTATCTCCGTAAGAACTAAGATGACAAAGTGCCACTTTAGATCATTAAAGGAAGGCAATACATTTTAATCAGTTAGTACATGAGGAAGGACAAGCTAAGTGCTATAGCAGTAGGTCATATTATAAATTCAGTGCTTGTGGCCCTCTCCCTTTCAAAATGCATGATGTTATTTCCTGGAAACATCAGTCTTAAAAAACTATTGTCAAGTAAACAAGCCTTGTGTTTCTCACAGCCTTCATGTCTGTGTAGTCTGGGTTTAATTTTCTGTTAAGTACGGGTAGTGTGGGGGGGAGGACTAAGTCTGAAGTTCTAATGTAGTCAGGCTGGAATCTGTCACTCAGCTTATTGCATGTTGATGACTCAGTGCAGTTTCAGCTGTAAGCAGACCATGATTTATGGACACCAAGTGAACTCCTGCGGCAAAAACCAGCCATGAGATCAGAGCAGCAATAGGGCCCTTTTTTGGCAGGAGACAGCGCCTGCATTTTTCTCATTCATGCCAAACTGCTTTGCACGGCAATTAGCTCTGTCCTCATTTAGTCTCCAGTCCCAAAGGGTAATGAAAGTCATATATCATCTTCAAGGCTGCTAATTATCCAGCTCAGTTACAGGTAGGCTTTGTAACTGTGAGAAGGGTCTGTCTGCTTGATATTTATTGCTCTTCTAATAAGCAAGCAAAGGAGAAGGTGGGGGGGAATCTTGAAAGCTTGCCCATACCCCTTGCCTCAGATCCTTGACATACCTTCAGCAAATGTGCAAGTCAAAGGGGAAATGTCTTCATTCCACATATCCATTTTTCATGGTGTAACTAAACATTCAGCAAGAACAGAGCAAGTGCTTGAAACATGAGAGAACATACATTTGGAGTGAGCTTGTCTCTAGTTGTTTGCTTGTGGAAAGACAATCCCCTGCATAAACAGACATGAAAACAGGAAGGGCAATAGGGAGGAATGAGGAACTTCTTTCTCCTCTTCCACTCCTTTCTCTGCCAGCCCTTCAGCCCACACCACAGCAGCATCTTGGGATAATGATGGGGTTAGAGAACTGTGTTTGTTTTACTGAAGATACGCTAGAGGAACCTGATATTGCAACCCTCTCACCATTAACCCTGAAATGCAGTAAAATTCAAATTTCTGTTTAGAGTTCAGGCCCTGTCTTTCTGTAAGAGGCTCAACCAGATGCTTGACAATTTCAGTTGTTTTGGAAGTTGATATTAATAGAGCCAGGTCTTGCAACTAGGAGCCATCTTTTACTGTAGTCAAAATATTAGCTAAATCAGCAGCTCAAGTAGCTGAGTCCTTACTCTGTTAAGAAATAAACTTCAAATTGTATTACATCCTTTTAACTTTTGATAAGTTTTGATTTGCTTTTGACTTATTTGTTTTATTTGTATTTTTACATCTTTATTTCATATTCATTTTCATCAGTAAGCCTGAAAACTGCAAGGTCTGAGACTAAGCAGTCTATTGCTGCATGAATTTGGAGGCATCTTCAAATCGTGTTGGCCACTGAAGGAGTTGCCAGATGTCCTCTCTAAACGCCCAGTGAACTCTTATGCTTCATATGAGAAGTTTACAGAAAAGCTTCCTCCAATATTTCACGTCAGCTGGGTGCCTTTTTGGCACTGGTGGCAGTGGCTGCTGAGGAAAAAGCTACTGTGCAAATGCAGGAAAACAATTTTGCAAGCTCCATCCCAGGGCTCAGCAGTGCCTGCTTTGTGCAGTTGACCTGTGTGTGTGCAGCATGCATTGAGTGAAATCTGATCTCTCTTCTATTATCAGGACTCCCATTTACTATCGGTTTCATTACCTCAAAAATCCTTATGACAGCCTTGTTATGTAGAAAGGCAATTGTCAAAGCAAGCACCTCAAAAGGGAGCTGGGGCAGAAGCAGTGGGCAAAGCTCGGTGTCCTGGGGTGATTTTATGATGATTAATTGTACCCTCATTCATCTGTTTAGCCCAGAAAAAAGTTTTGCACCTTTAAAACTAGAACTGAGAGTGAAGCAGGGGGAAAAGGAGAAGTGGTGGAATGTTTGAGGTGGCTGTATTCAAAAACATAGTGATAAGAGCTTCAGCTTTCCCTCTCACAGCCTGCGTTGTCCACAGCACAGACAGTAGGACAGAGCTCTCCTTTGCTTTCTGTTAGTTTTTTTAGCTATCTGAAGCAGAGAAGTTCCCCAGACTGTAGCTTTTCTTTTTCTTGGAACTGATCAGTCCTGCTCTGGACCAGAAAAACACCTGTGGCCCACCAGGGCCCGGGATGCTGCATTCCAGCACAGGAGAGACTGGCAAGAGACTGAGCAAGCCAAGCTACACCCCACGAGAAGGACTTTCTGAATTTGCTGTCTCTTCAGAACAGTGAGAGATTTTATTGTTTTGTTTAATTCATTTTTTATGCTTGTGAATGTTTTTCTGGTTAAATAAACAGATTTTTCCCACTTTTCTTCAAGAAAATATTTTCCTGAACCAGCCAAGGAAGTGGCCACTTGAATCAGCTTTCTAGAGGAAGCCCTTTGGAAATTTCCTCCCAAATTTGCCCTAAATCAGAACAAATACACTCAGCAAATAAAGAGCTTTGGCCAGCACTGACCTGCGGCTGCAGGTGAAACGAGCAGGACGAGCAGAGATGCTGCTCAGCATTTGTGCACCATGAGAGCAGCATGTGACTGTACTGGCAGAAGGCAGAGAAGATAAGGACCTACTGTCGCAAAGGAGGCACTGCTGCAGAGTGCGCTGCTGCCAGGTGTGCAGCTCTTCAGGTGGGAGCTGAACTGCAGCACAGTGGGAGATCTGCTGCCTTTCAAGGCTTTGATCTGTGGTGTGGCATTGGGAGGGGCCCAGCACTGCTGCGGTGCCTCTGGGTGTCTCTGCTGGATTCATCCAGGCCTGACTTTCATTTCTGTCAGCAGCAGGAAAGCACTTACAGGGTGGGGATTTGAAAGAAGGAGAGGAAGTTCCTTAATCTTTTTTACATCTCCTCTGTATCTTTGCTGATGTAAAAATGGAGGATCAACTTTCATGATCAAATGTGATTTCATTTTTCACTGAGTTGAGAATGGCAGAAGGTTTTGTGTGGTTCTCATCTTGGCCTGGAGGAAACACTAGAAAACTGGATGAGATCCAATGCAGTTCAGATACCAGGACTCAGAAGAGCATTTGCAAAGGAGTGGGTGCTCATCTGTCATGCATTGGCAGGTTCCCTTGAACTCAGAAGTACTCATCTGATTTATACCAGTCACAGAGGTGCCCTGCAAACTTTGAGTTATTTGTCTACGCTGTCTTTGCCAAGTTTCCAAACCTGTTGACTTGAACTTTCAGTAGTTGCTTTCCAAGTGCTCTCACCCCACCCTTCCTGGCACTAGGTATCCACGTAGCTCCGTGTGATGGCTGTGGGAACTGCTGTTGTGTATCCTACAGCAGAACAGAGCACTGGTGTCTGTATCCTGCTGTCTTGCAGAGTCAAGGCTTGAGGCACTGTGCCACTGGTGCTGAGGTGAAGGGCAGTGAGCAGGATAGAAGTGGTTCAGGATCAGAGGGGTGGTCTATCTAATCTGGGATCTTGGCACTGGCAATGGCTGTGCTAACTGCTGTGGAGAAACTGCCTCTTTTTCTCCTATTATTTAATTATTCTGATATGAAGTGGCCCTTTTTTCTCAACAATAAGAATACTTGTTTCTAACAAAAGAGTTTAACTTTGCACTACTCATTATCTAGTCACCAACCTTGTCTTTTTACAGAACTTGAAGTTTTTCTGCTGTTGTTTTGTGTGTTTAGCAAACAGTGGGGGAATGGACAAGAAATGTTAAAGGCTTCCTCCAGGTTCTGCTGAAGCCGCTAGTGCATGGTCTCTTCCATTCCACCATTTGGTTTAGCACTTTCTCCTAAGCCACCTTTTCATGTAATGATAATTAGCATGACACCAATATTCAGTACAGTTTTGGAAGTAGTATCTTCTGAGATGAAGATGAAAGTAATGAAAAATCTATGTTCAAGCCTCACACTTCCCTGTCCATAACACTTATCTTACAATTTCATTTCATTTGGTTTAATTTACATTTCTTGTCCAATCTCTTGAAACAAACACTTGTCTGATGTATCTCTTTGCATTTGTGTTACCAAATGACCATCATATCATAAAGGTAGGTATGCCCATGCTTACTATTTATCAATAATTTGATTTGATGTTGTGCAGCAAATAATACGGGAATCTGCCATTTCCTTTCTTCACCAAAAAGGGGTGATACTTGGGTGTAGTTTTATATCAACCGTGGCTAATCTATTTCTAAACACCAAAAAGGTGCTGAAAGGGTGTCTGTCCCTGGTCCTTGTGTTGTGTCAGCAGCAGCACTCATCCAGCTGTACAGCTGCACTGGGGACCGGATCTGCCTCACTGCTGAGGATGCATCTCCATGTGCTGACACAAAGCATGGAGGACAGACAGGTGAGATGGGGGGAAGGAAGATTTGTCCCTTGCAGTAGTATTTCAGAGTTCAACTAGATGAAGCTGACCATGAAATCACACCCTTACTGTAGCTGCATCTCTAACTCTTTCCATTTAGACCCTAGTTTGTTAAATGATTCCTTCAGCAAGTGAAAAGAAAAAAAAAGAAACATGTAGACATGCTTAATGTGTTTAGAAATGTGCAGGATAAAAAGACCAAACCTATTGAAACAATTAAAGTCTTTCCTGTAAATACTTGTGTGTTTTGCTTTTCTGATAAACCAGAATGGCGCTGCTGTAAATGGAAACTGAAAGACTATTCTTGGCAGTTGTGTGGATTTGTCACATACAGGGATTTTCTGAAAAGCTAAGCTCAAGGAGTATTTCTAAGGGGAAGTTTAATTTGAAAATAGGCTGTTAGGGGAGCCTGAGAAAGATATAGTAGTCAAAAATCTTTGATCACATTATATCTCAAAACTCTCATCCTTGCTGCATGGACCTTACGCAAGATTCAACTGTTCTCTAAGCACCTAACCACAGCCTAAAAAGAAATCTGCTGTAAGATAATTTTACTGTTTCCTTTCAGGTGAAGCAGGGGGGAAAAAAAGGAAAAGATTGGAGAAAACTCTATTTGTGGCAATTAAACTGTGGATTTTTAAAATTGTTCTTGAGTATGAGTTAACTGCCATGGGAACCTTGCTCTGCATGTTCCTTGTGGCAAACTTTTGTGGAGAGCCTCCATGTTGAACACTTGGGCTGCAAGAGAGCTCCAGACAGCTCCCGGGGCCTTTGTTTTGGGAGGGGTGGCCCTGGCTGACTCCCCTCCCAGCTGCTCTTGCACAGGGGTGATTTTCCCCCTTCTTAGCTGCGCTATCCCAGCGGCCACTGGCATTGCTGCTGATGGGCAGCAGTGGGTCTGTGCTGGAGCCAGCTGGCTTTGGCTCTGTCAGACACAGGGAAAGCTCCTGGCAGCTTCTCACAGAAGCCACCCCTGTGACCTCCCCCACTGGAAAAACCTTGCCATGCAACCCCAATACATCCTTAATCAGCACTGCATAAAAATCACTTAGAGGATTCAGGTACTCAGTTTGGTTTTTCTACTAAAATGTCTCTGTCTATAAAATTGGCAGGAGAGAATATGAATGATGTGTGTTTTGTCATCCTTTAAATTTTATATTCATGGCTAAATGACTAAAGAATGGGCTGTACAAATTACCAATCAATAAGTGTGGTAGGAGAAACATGCAAAAGAGCTTTGAAGTGTGAGGTACAGGAAATGAGATTATTACTTCTTATGATGGAGGTTTTGTTTTCTACCATGCATTTCTATGCTCAACAGTTAATGCATTGCTTCTCTTCCTTTTGTAACAGGCAATCATTAAAAATTTGACCACCTGCAACTGGAAAGACATCAATCAGATCTCATTTGGTAAATGCTAAGTTCATAGTTAGGCCTACCAAATCTTTGGCATATATATGTGAAGAAGGGTTAGGAAGGAATGTTTTATTCAATCTCTTATATGCTGCTTTCCACATGCTCTTGTATTATGGTCATCTCTCTAATATCATGTATGTGTCATTCTATTTTATGAAAGAGCAAGCAAAAATGCACTATGGGCATAGAACAAAAGAGGCCAAGGTTTTCTTGAAGTTTTGTTCTTTGCCCCATGAAGAAGTCTTGATGAGCCTACAAGAGAACCCATCTCTTGTCCTGATGAACTCTGGCCTTTCTATAGAGTGTCCTTTTAGGACAGAGGGCTCTAACTGATTATGGTCTGCATCTTGAATATGTACACAAGTATTCTGGGGAAATTTTTTTAAAAATTTGATATCAGTTTGAAATTTTATGTAATATCTTCATAGGTAGCACAAAACAAGAGTAGCTTGGTGGCAGTACCACTGCAGAAACATACAAATGTTCCCCTTTTTGGGAAGCAACCAAGGCCTTTGGGAGCTCTCATGAGAATTCAAGAAGAAATACACAGTAGCTGACTAGAATAAGCTAATTAATGGTTTTATTCTATGCTGATTTTTTCCTACTGATTTTTTAAGGGAATAATGGAAAGCTCTTTCTCAAATGAAATATTCTCTGTCTCATTAGTTATTACCTGTTATTCATGGTTCTCTTCTTTAATTTGAGGATTGCCATCCTTGGGCTTCTCCACTGCAACTCAGAGAGTCCTGGGGCCCCTGTGCCATTCCTGCTTTGGGGACATGGGCAGAAAAAAGGTGGTGAGTAAAGAATAAATGTGTTCTTGTGTTTAAGAAAGCTTCCTGAATATGCAAGATTTTCTTTCTAGTAAGTAGGGAGTTATTTCATAATTGCTGTTCTGTTTTGCTCTAACTGTTTGAGGTTATTTCTATCAAGTCTTAGTGATATTGTACCTGGTAACACCACAAAAGTGTGGCCATGCATAATTCTTACCTAATTGTGTTTCTAGGCTATATCTCATTACGATTAATTAACATGCTTTTTGGGCAAGAAGGAAAATGTTTTATTTAATAATACAGTAAACAAACTACCAACATACCAGTGTTTAGTGAACTGTCAGGGGAAGTGGTTGTTTTCAGATTCAAAAATTATCACACTTAGTAATTATTTTTAGAAGCAATCCTTTTATTCCTATCTTGCTTCATATAGCTGGACTCATATTTATATGGTTTTCAGTCTTCAAGCCAAGGCAACCATCCTGTTGCTCTCATTCTAACTGAAAGGGATTTTCTTTTAAGCCCATTGCAGTATTTGCTCATTCTAGGCTATTTAAATATCATTGCTTAACAAAAGAATCCCTCTTCCTCTAGTTGGCTCTGCAAGCAGTACCATACTATTTTATCCCAATTTTGGCATGGCTGCAAGGAGCAGAGTTTGGTGTATCCAGGAGTCCCAATGTTTCTGCAGTACAGTGACTAACACTTCATTTGGGGCGGGGCTCAGTTGTGGCTTGTGGTAGATCCCTGTCCAAGAAGAGAGCAAGAATTGTATGAGCTCTTTCTCTTCATGGCTTCCTAAGGGCACTCCTACCTCTCTGATTTCTGCTTCCCCAGCTTCTGATGCCTCATCTATATCTGTGTCCCAGCTGAGAGTCATTGGCAGAGGAAAGCAATCACAGCTTGCCTTTCAGCTTTCCACAGAGTTCCCAGGGGTCTATATGCCTTGAAGGCAAAAAACCTTTTGTGCTTGTTGCCAATACAGATATTTTCATCCTATTTATGGATACATCAACACTGAAAGTGCTGAGACATACAAGCTGGTGCAGCATGTGAAAGTCTGGAACAAAGAGTGGTGGGAAGGACAGTGGATGTATCCATGCTTGTTTTCTAGAACACTGCTTAGTCTCAGGAACAGCATGTGTGCAAACACAGTCAAATGGCCTCTAGATCTGAGCTCTTATCTCTGCACACCATCACATAAGACTAACCATTCAATCTGCATCCTGGAGTCAGACTCTCAAGTCCTCAGTGAGAGAAAATTCTCATTGGAGTCTGGCAGAAGGAACATATCATTTTGTTAAAAAACACTGAATATGCAGTAGCAGCTGTGAGTTGTCAAATCCAGCATAGGATTATGCCCCACATCATATGCTTCAGCACTTTATACAGACTATGTTTAAATTAATTTTTAATTAGCTCATTATACAGATAGAAGATCTGCTCATCTCAAGTTTTACAACCACAACTTTGCCTGCAGGTCTCTCTATCAGACAGTTGGATGATGGCAGCACCCAACTTCAGCTGGAAGTGCTCAAACCCCGCAGCAATGAGACTAATATTAAAAACCCTGATAGTATCAGGCACCACACTCCATTATATCACGACTGCATTTCCATCTTCATGCTCAGTCTTCTTAAAAAAGCTTGTGGAGAGCAGGGGCTCATGACAGCTGGAAAGCCTACATGCCACAGAGAGCCAAAGATATCTGACTGTGCATAATGGTGCTACCCATAAGCTTGGCATAGGTTTTGATGATGAAGTGCAAGGTAAGCCCACCCAAAGTGATTCATATGAATTGTTGGTCTGGAGATCTAAAACCACAGATCTCCCTCTTCTTGCTGGAGAAGATTTTCTAGACATACATGCCTGATGAAATGTGATGGTGCCAGTTGCCTGTAATAGCATTACCTGCTTTAGAAATACCTTCTCTCCTTTGTTCCAAATCTGTTTCCTGTCATGAGGTACTGCAGGTGTACGTAGCTTGAAGCATGAATAGAAATGGCTGACAAAGTTCTAACTTTACAGACCTGGAATTAGGGTACTTCTAAAGCCATTTGTTTAGGTTTGTACAGTAAATATGTTGCACAGTGAAGGACAGGCCCCAGACCACTCTAAGATCCACATACTGTGCTTAACCAGAGATCATCCTTATCTCCCTGGTATCTGTTGGATAACAGTTCCTTCATTAAATGTTTTTAGTTGCATTAACATATGCTCCTTAGAGCTTTTAAATTATCCCAGTGTAAAAAGCTGACCACAGTGAGATTATGTGAGATTATTCCAAGAATTTGTTTTGTCTTTTGTTTTTTTTTCTTTCCATTTGCTATCACAAATGCCCTCAGAGAAGTAATTTCCATGAGATCAGGAGCTGGACATTTTATATGCTTCAGTATGACTTTTTAAGGATTGCCACGTTGCAGGAGACTGGCTTCACACTAATCAGACAGAAGCAAAGGCTGTCAGCTTGACACAAACTGTAAAATTGACTCAAAACTTCTTGTGAAAGTGTATGATTTGTTTTTTATGCTACAGCAAATCTTTATGGAAGGATATTCAATCTCAATTTAGTTTCTACGAAATCCTGTTCTTGGCCCATGTACTACACTCCAGTGACAAGAGGTGATCCAGCTGCAAAGACTCCTTAAACTATTGTCCAGCCATTCACACCTCTGGAATTTCATGAAAAATTGAATCAACTGAATGCGGGGGGGGGGATTAGACAATGAACAGATCTGAATGAGTGGCGAAACCAATGACTCATCTTAGTCTCTAATTTCATTCCTGTACAGATTGTTTATCTAGGAAGAACAGGGCAGGGAATGTGTGAGGATATATGTGCTGTTTCTTTAGAGCTGTAGTAGAAAGTTAATTCCTAAACAGAATCTCTGTTCTGAAGCAGAGATGGAGAGCAACTGATTTGCTATAGGGCTATCATGAATTTATTTTTTTTAATGACATCTCTTGTCTTTTATGTGTAACAAAAGATAGTGACTTTCTTCAAAGCCCATCTGTTTGAGATCCTTCATTGTTATTGATTTCCATTCAACTCTTTCCAGTTTCTCTATGAGTTAATGGCATTCAAGGGCCAAAGCCTAGTGATATATTTGCTGTAGTTTTATCAATGCTGTACATAGCCTCATCTCTTTTCTAGTTCCTGATTGTGGTGAGCCCAAGGATAGAAAACTAAGCAGCACTGAAGAATTTCAATATCCTATTTCACTGCAAACTCACATTAAATTTGCTATTCTCTTTGAAGTCAGCAGAAAAGCCCTGATTGACATCAACTGAGTATCTGGTTCTGTGTTTCTGACAACATTACTGCTTGTCTGGTGTAGCAGTCCCTGTGGCCACTGAGAGTGAGAAGTAGCTGAGGCAGTTTCTCAGAGGCTGGGAGTACTAAGGGCCCAGATAATTCACCCTCTAACCAGCCTGGCATCGCCCTCGCCTGTTCTTTTCAACTTGTGCTGTTAGTGCCACTGCCACTGTGTGATGGGGCTGTGCTGAATTGTTGGGAAGAATACAAATGAGGACATGGAAGTAACTGTTGGGCATGAAAGTAAGCAAATATTTTGCTTGCCCAAGAGTGGTAATGTTCTCAATGAACCTGTCTATTTCTCTGAATTTAGATGTTGCAGAGGATTTTCTGTAAAGCCAGGCATCTTGCCTCCAAAAATATCTTGTACCTGATCTTTCAAAACCCTTCATAATGTACCTTGCCAGTTCTATGTTGCTGAGCAGGAAGGTTGAGAGGGTTATTTCAGCTGTGGCAATCAGTTTACACCTTGAACCATGAGATCAGATTACTTTTGGCATTTAATTTTGAAATATTTCCCCCAGATGTACAGTACCTTTGCATGTTTCCTGGATGAAATTAATTTTGTTATTTCCTGCTCTTATTTTTAAGCTTTTTCAGGTCTTCAGTGTTATTTTTCTGTCTTTGCTTGTATTTGCAACACTTCCTAATTTAGCATCTTCTGCAAATTTGATTACTATATCAACTTTTTATATCACCTGATTAGTGGTTTTAAAATATTACTGAATATCACTTCGGTTTAACACAGTCTCTGCAAATTTCCCAAGGGGCAGTTTCCTCAAATTGTTTGTTCTTGGGGGTTTGTTCATGGCTAGTGTATGTGACACTGTGGATGTATATAAGACTACTCAACAGAAATTGCTGGCGCCAATTAATGCTCTCTTTGCTCTGAAAGACTTCATCTACAGACATCTCAAAGGTGTGAAACAGCATAATGAGGGCACAGGGATGTGGTTGTGCAATAGCACATGAGTTTTCTACAGCAGACATCTAGCAAAAGTGAATTTAAAGTTGTCACAAACATGCTTCATGTCATAGGTGAAAAAAATAAGTTCTACCATAGGGAAAGAAGACTTGGGTAGTCCAAGCAAGCCTGAGAGTTCTTTTAAGGATCAGGATTAGTGAAAGCAGTGGTAAAGAAAGATGCCCAAGGACAGTGCTTTGCAGTGCTCTAAAGTTGTGTGCTGAATTTGATTTATAAGTGTAAACCAGGGAGCTGAGAAAGAAAAGCATGAAAAGAGAAAAAATACTTGAGATGGCCATTTCAAAAACATGGAGTAAGAAAGTTTTAAGACAAAAAAAAAAAGAGATATGTTGATGTAGCTGAGGCAGCAGATGACTAATATACAATCTCTGAGCAGCAGAATAAAGAAAAGGCTGAATTTTTAGCTTTTAGACCCAGTTTTATGTTACCATCTAAACAAATGTAGTTGAATATTTCAGATGACTTTCCATTAAATTATTTACTAATGTCTAATGTATCATACTTAGTTTATTTTTTTTTTTAATTCAGCTGTACAGTATTTTAGTAAGAGTGTAACAAGTTCCTTATGTAACTTCTTAGTGCTTTACACAACCTCATGGTTCTTGGAGATTATTTTTTCCTGTGCCTGTTTGACTTTGGTGGAGATTCCTTACTGGACTTGCGCATCTGTTTAAATTCCTTCTTTACCTTTTGTGATTGCCTATATTCTTAATACAGGAGAAAGAACATAATGAGGTACTTTGTTTACTGTGTTTCTTTTTACACAAGTCTCTAACATTTGGAGAGGAATTTTTTATTTAGTGATTTTTATAGTGTTATTTAATCGCTATATCTCCACTATAGTACATCATATTTTGCAATTACTGCCACTTCCTATTTGAGATACTTTATTTGGCCTAATTGTGAACCAGGTGCTAGGTGCTGAGCAAAAGCAAAGAAAGTGTGGGCTTTTTCCCAGTGAATTTGCAGCTTTGTGCTGTTCTGGTGTTTGGAACTGATAAAATTGCATTTTAAGCATTATTAGTGTTCTAAAACAGTCTTCACCACACTGGAGATTTTAATGCTTTTGCATTAAATATGCTTTTGCAGAATGAAACTGGAGAGGTTAGTTGTGTTTCCTGATTGTGTTTTTTAACGAAAACCTAATTTACAAGACCACAGAAAAGTGATGGTCAGATAGTGTTAAAACCAGAAATTGTGCTGTTTTACAAGAGCTTGTCACGATGCCCAAACCTCTTTGTGGGATATAGGCAGGATTTACTTAATCAGACTTCAGTAATCTAGCATGCATGTGCGAGTATATGAGGTCCAGGCTCCTCACATACTGAATTAAGAGAGGTGGGTACCCACTTCTTCTTTGTCCTCTGGAAGTTCCCCTTTCACATAAAGCCTGCTGGCTGAGGGACCTCTAGGAATGGGTGTCACTCTCCCATTGTGCAGCCACAGGCACAGGCAGAGTCTCACTAGTGAGCAGTTATGTGGGTTGTTTTAGGAGTTGTATCACTAAATCTGGGACAATTGTCCACCCTTGAAATCACAGCTATGCTTAGGGATCAGTGCCATTGTGAGAGGGCTGCAGGCAAAGGTGATCAGCTGGTCATTTACACAGAAGACAGTCTGGATTGAAGGGGGTCAGATCAGGAGCTTGTCTGTAAATGAAAGCCCTGCCCTCACTGGGCTACACCACAGTGGAAAAAAAAAGGCAGAGTGCACTTCTCTGGTAACCTCACTTATTAGGCAATTTTAATATAGCTGTAATAAGCTCCCCTCAAGCCAGACCTTGGAAAAGGCCTTAGAAATGCTCAGCTGCCATGTGGCTTGTAACAAATATCACAAAGTATTGATTTATTCCATAACCACTCCCTGCCATGTGTTATGTAAATAACGATGTTTGATAGAGTGTGTGGTTCTTCGTGCTGCAATGCAGAGGTCTTGGGAAGGTCCTGAGTCAGAAGATGAAAGGCCTACTGTCTCCAGTTGTCCTCAGGATGTGTGCATGACACTGCAGCTGCATACACATGCGCCAAGCCCTTCCCTTTTGAGTGCATTTAATAATCATGGTTTTACTATTATATCTGGATCTGCTCTGCCTGGATATAATCTTCTAATTACATAGCTTTAAATTTTCTCAAATTGTCTCTGTCTGTAACACTGTTAGTTAATCTGCGCTGGTAAAACTGAATTCACAGTGCTTTCATTGCATATGCTTATATCTCTACAGATTTAAGTTAGGAAAAAACATGCAGTCTGAAAACACCACTAATTGTACCTCAGCGTGTATGTTGCAGAGCAGCCTCATTCTGTTTTCCCACAGCCAAGGGAAGGCCTCAAGGCCAAAATGTCACCTCAGATTTCTTTTGATCTCAACTTATATTTTATTAACCCTTTTAACTTCACTGAGGGTGTGCAAGGAAACATGTATATTCCCTTTCATATAAACCCAGCATTGTCCTTACATCTTGCGTGCAAATGTATGGACAGTTTTTCATACAAAGGATTATTTAGATGTAATCTATATGCCTTGTGAGTTACAGATAAGAAGGGGCAGGCAGCATTTATTCTGCAATGTTTATGATTTATTTGCCTTTTATTTTCTCTCTTTAACTCCATCCAAAATATTTCTGAGTCTTAGTGAAATATAATACTAGAAGCCTTTAATGGCACCTTTTCATCTCACAATTGCAGAGTGCTTTTCAGGGCTTAATTAAATTTTACAGCATGCCTTTCAGGTGAATGTAATTTGAATGCATCCATTCCTGTTTGTGAGGAAACTGAGGCAGGGAGTGGTGATTAGCTCAAGGCTGTGAGCCAAATAAAATGTTAGAGTAAGAATTATGGCCCAAGAGATTAGGAGATTTGATAATTTCAGAAAAATTTGGTTCTTCAAAATTTCATCAGACAGACAACACGGATAATGGCTGCCTGAATGGCAGAGGAGCCAAATAGCTTCCAGACTCTCACTTCCCTTAGCCTTTGTGATGACTAGCGCTTTGTCTCAGTCTAGTTTTGGCCTCACCAGTCTTTGGGCACATCAGATGCTTGTTCAGTCCTCCAATATGATCAGGAGAAAAGGAGTGATTTGCTACGCTTTACCTCTGTCATCTTCTCAGCAAATGGTTCAGGCCTTTCACCCCTTTGCACTGAGAGGACTCTTAGAGTAGGACTTGAATGCATCCACTCACTCGTACAGCCATGGTGTTCTACAAGATGAGCTCTGCAATGTTAGTTGGAAAAGGCCTGAAGCTCCTTGCCTGGTGGTCAAGGATGAACTGTTCATCCATCTCCCTGCTGGAAAGTATGGAAAGCAGCCTGTTCTCTTCTGTGGGTAAGCAGGTAGAAGGGGAGAAAGCTGCTGAGACAAGTGTTCATTTATTCTGCACATGTATCTTCTGAAGTTCCTCTATAGATTTGGCCATCAGCAGTTACTACTCAAACATGGTTACTGATGATGCTGTAGGAAAAGCCATAAAGCATCCCATGGGAATGGGTTAGGATAGTGGAAGATATTTCTGGGCCCTAAGTGTTCATAGGTCAGAAATCAAACTTGGTTTGGCCAGAGACCAACTGCAAGGAGCTCCATGAGTGTCGCTCCCTCTCTGTGTGCTACTATCTGGAGAAGGGATGGCATTATCCAGCCTGTCTGGCAGGCTTAGAACTCATATGTGCTGCAATTTAAAAAGCGGGGTGTGGCTGCTTCTTTGAAGGTGTGTGAAAGAAGACTGAAATCAAGCACATGAGAGATCCCACAGATACAGTACACAGGCTGAGAGCACCTTTTCCTTTGTACCTGCTGTCGTGGTAAGAAAAGGTCATCTGGCTGTGAGACAGGCTCAAAATAAACAGGTCGATGTTTTTAATAAGCTAAAGAATCAGCCTTTGGGAAATTTCTTCTCTTGGTAGAGAAGCTGAAGATTGAATGATGTCCCTCTGTCACCAGACACCAGTCTCAGATCCAGAGGAAAGAGAAAATACTCGTAGTGCTTCGCTGCCTGGTTCTGCTACAGCCTCAGCCTGCAGTGGGCAAGCGCTGCCACATCTGGGCTTTCCAAAGCCTGAGCAGGGCATAGCAACCACAATGCCTGACTGCAGATCCTCCACATAGGGTATGGAATGTGGTACACAGTATGTTTCCAGTGTGCTGTGACAGTCAGCCAGTAGACACTAAGCAGGTATAATGAAGGCAAAGAGGTTTTCTGCTTCCACTGTTGTCAGCCCAGTGTCTTAAAAGTTCTTACATGGGAGTGAAATGGCTCCTCTTGGTTCTGCACAGGCCAATCTTCCATTGCTGTATCTTGAAAAAAGACACTGCATGGTTTGCGTTTTTATCAGAATAGTATGATCAGAGTAAAAATGAGGTCAGGCAACTCTTGAACAGGTTTTGCTGCTTACTGTTGATCATCTTTCTAATAACTTTTTTTCTTCCTTCCATCAAGATGTTGATCTTATCTAATAGTGAAGTCAGCTGTGGCCACAGGCACAGGACATACTTTGACAGCAGCAGGACATACTCTAACATACTCAGCAGCAGGACTCAGCTGACAGACACTGGAATATATAATTTCGGTAGCATCATGTGGGTCAATAGCTGGCTCTTCTATAACTCTGTTGAAGGTTGAAGGCCTTGTGTGTTGTTCTTCTTTTCATCTTCTTTCCACTACATGAGCATTGAACAGGGATCCTAAAGTGTGTGTAGGAAAAGGGACCTTGGGGACAGACTTTACTTCAGGGTTAGAAACACAGCTTTTTTTAATTTACAAGTGCTTGGTTGTGCGTAAATCTGTTTCACTACCCAAACTTCACATCAAAGTATTTGTGCTGTGCTTGATGAGAGTAAGAGTGCATGTTTGTCATTGCATAAGTGAAACAGAAATTTCTTTGGGAACAGGGAGACAGAGACCGGGACACAGCACACCATAGAGGATTTGCTGCTAATTCAGTGACAGAAAATTTTGGGGATTTTACATTATTGACATTCCTCCAGATGAAATCTTCTGTAAAAAATGCCATTTTGAACCTATTTATGATTGAGGCTATTGCACAAGGGTTCTTAGGCTCCTTTGAAACCTCTCTGTGGGGTTGAGTTAGTGACTTAGGAGACTCTAGGCCACCAGGATGGAGTGCAGAAAGTGCCCAGAAGCCTAATTTGCCTCTCACAGAGCACAAACACTCTCATTGACCCCACTGCTTGAATGCCTCTGCTGTCAGAAGAGAGCCATGGCAAGAATTCACTCATGTATATCAGGAGGGATTTCTGCTGATGCCACACTGGGGAGAGCAAGAGAAATTCTCTGAGTGGATTCCTGCCCTTCAGTGAGAATGATTCCAGGGGGTTGTAAAAAGTGTTTAGTTTTCAGGAAGATCAGCTACACTTTTCATTTGTCTGTGGAAGATTATTTTTGCTCTGTAAACGGTTCTAAAAAATGGCAAACCAGTACAGACACATACAAAAAAAGAGAAAACACAAGGTTATGGAAAGAAGCTGAGATTCTATCTATTTTATTGAATGATCCTGGAATACAGTAACAAGGGGACAGTCGTGTGCTTAATCATCTCACTCTTACAAGTGGAAACGATGCTTGACAACAGAATGTACTGATATGAATGTGAGAGTAGGGGAAAAGAAAAAAACCTAAGGAACAAAATAAGCATAATATGTAAACAATATTCTGCTAGGAGTATTTGTAGTGACAGATGCTTTGGTAGATAGGGCAAAAAATATATTCCTTTCTCCTAAAGGGAAATAGGTGGAAGTCCATCAAATAAACTTTGTCCTGGCATATTTTATTTTTGCATGGAGGAAAAGGAAAGGATCGTTTTTGATGTCAGATTTTTTTTTTCTGCTGTTTTTTCCCTTCTCTGCCATACTAGAAAAAAATAGATCAGGGAAGATAAGCCAGGCAAAAGAAGAAAAAAAAAAGGCGGTGGGGAGGGGGAAAAAAAGGTTACTCTGAGTATCAGAGAGGGGGCTAATTGTCAAGGTTATATCTCCACAGATGATTGATGTGAGGCTGGGTTTTTCTGTCAGCCTGTCACAAAGCAGGAATGTTTAATGTTCTCATTATTGGTTACGCTGTTGTGTATATTTCTCTGTCAGCACTACGGACCCATCTGAACTGCCAAGGCACTTCAAAGCCCTGCAGGTCATTTATCATCCTCCTGACGCTGCGAATGTTCAGCCTCAGCTGAGTGCCAGGGATTTGTTATGACTTGAGAGCCAGCTGACAGACAGGTCTGCTGCAAAAAGGATTCCTTTTTGTCACACTGCGAAAACATCAATGTTCCTATAATGGCCTACAACTGTCAAAGGGGACTGCCACCTGACAGTTGTGTGGTCTCACTAATTTGCAGCCCGGTGACTTGTTTCCTTGAGTTTAGATTCAGTTACGGTGTCACATGCAAACAGGTCACCATCTGTCGTCCTGTGCCAGGGGGCACATGGTAGGGGGTGGAGAGGGAGAGAGAGTGAGAGAGAGAGAAGGAGGAAACGATGAAGTGACAAACTGGGGGTGGGGGAGAGGCAAGGGGAAAATAAAAACGGCCGTGCAAATCAAAGCTGCATCTTTATTTTACATTCCTGTGTTGTGAGTGTGCCTAGCCCACCACAATGTGAATCTCTGAAAGTTGTGCTGAAAATTGAGGCAGGGAAAGAAAGGACCTTGCAAAGAGCCAGAGCTGGGAGGGGTGGGGGCTGGGGGGAAGAGAGAGAGAGAGAGAGAAATATCAGGGCTTTGTTTCCTTTCCCAGGCCATGACATGATTAATCGTTTTCTTCTGATCTAATTTTGGAACATGAAAAACAGCACATTTGTCTTGAAGAAAAATGATGTGCCGTACTGCGCAGATGGAAATTTCGAGCAATGAAAAAGATTAAAGTGAAATTCCACTCCTTAGACCTAATCATGAGTTGTAGATTATTCTGTCGTTCTAACCAGATGGTAGGCTTGATTCCACAACCCCCTTCTTATATTAATGAATACTAGACTGTTATATTTGACTTAGGTAAGTGAAATGTCTATCAAGCCTAATGGACTGCCAGCCAGCATAACACATGTTGTACCACTGAGGGTCCTTGCTGCATTTTTCATGTTTTATACTAATGTAGAACATTTTGT
Source organism: Zonotrichia leucophrys gambelii (assembly GCF_028769735.1). Classification (NCBI taxonomy): domain Eukaryota; kingdom Metazoa; phylum Chordata; class Aves; order Passeriformes; family Passerellidae; genus Zonotrichia; species Zonotrichia leucophrys. The sequence continues at coordinate 21,513,034 of NC_088176.1, forward strand.
TTCCTACTGTTTTCCATCATTGTCACTGTTTGCTAAATATTTTCACATGTAGGGGGAAAAAAAAGTAAAAAACTTGTGTCCAGAGCTAATTTCCTCGCGTTGGTCACAGCTATAATTCTGCAAGTAAAACAGTCACCCGAAGCAATGCATACAAGAACTCAATAGTAACTTGATTAAGTTCCCAGTCAACAAGACTGCACTAGGCTGTATGTTAACAAACCTAATTATAGGCAGCATGGTGATAAATTGTGCAGGGTGCATGTAGCACATCTCTGAGGTCATGTCTAGAAAAGAAGTTTTACCCCAGGGGACAGGGATGGGGTGTCATTTCTAAATAAAGTAAATGCAGGTTCACTGATGTTTCCCATTGGGTTGCCTTCCGTTTTCTGACAAATGTTGTTCTAGCAAGGGTGTCCCAAGAGATCCTTGTGAGAACGGAAGAGTGGAGGAGGGACGGGTGAGAGGCTGGGGGATTCTCTTTAACCTTTCCAAGTGTGCAGGCCAGTGACTGCCACACAGCTTCTGCCATGCTTGGGCTTGTCAGAGCCATGGGTTCTGCTATGTTGGGATGGATGCCATCACTTGTGATTACAAACCATGTCGCCATTTTCAGCATTTAGCTGAACAAAATGGTACTTGTCACATATGCTGGATGTGAGAGTGGGACGGAATCTCCTCCTTGTATGTGAAGTTAAAGGTAAAAATCTCTGGTTTCTTCCACTGAAAAAACACAGGCCTTTGTGCCTGAGTGGTGCCCTGGTTCTGTTGGGGAGCTTGCTCCCAGGTAGGGGAAGCGTGCATGCACAGTGCTAATTTTAGACATTGAAAGAATCAACAGGATGCATGGATCAAGTTACTCTCTGCCTAGGAGAGAACAAGTCCAGAAACTTGAGTAAGCAGTCAAGAGTTGTTCAAATCAGGACTTACTGAAGTATGATGGATACAGTAAAGTTATGAAAGTTCATTTAGGCTGAACAAAGAAAAGCAAAGCACCAAAGTACACCTCCTAACTGAGAAACTAGGAAATCTGCATGTGAAGTGTTTTTGATAATAGAATTAATTTAAAGCTTACATCATTGCTTTAGAGATTTTATTCTCACTATTTTCAAACTGTTTCTTCAGAGTCCTGAACTCTGACAGACATGCCTTTCCCAGTGAAGTTACCATTGATTTTAACTGTTGAATAAGGACTCCTAAACTGTGCTATAGAATAAACCTCAAATGGCCCTGCAGTATGACTGCCCTGCACTTGGGACCCTCATTGTTGATGTTTTTCCCTTTTTCTCTCACAAATAAAATTTTTTGAAAGAATGAAGTGAGGAAGGCCTAAGCAGAATGCTTATTGTATCTTGCCCACACTAAAAGCGAACAAACTGGAAGTCTGAAAACAGTATGTCTTAAAAAGCTTTTCATTGTAATTAATTTTAATTAGCTTTTTTATTGGTACAGATTGGCTCTATCTGAGAACATAAGCTAAAATACCAACATGCTCTCACCACATTTCTTTTATGGTTGGATTTAGATTCTGTCTTAGCCCTCCCTAAAGCTTGCTCTCAGGGGATAAAAAAAATTCATTCATGAGAATTCCTATGCAAAATATTTCATAGCAGATTTTTTTTCAATTAATTTAGAATGAAACTCCCTCTTAGTCCTTTATACTGCTCTCAGTAAATGCAGGGTAAGTTACCCCTTTAAAATTATCTGTACAGATTACCAGTCTCTGTAGTTCCTAACCTCTGGGGAAAACTGGCTTTTTGCAGTCCTGCTTCTCTTCTGTGCAGGGCATGTGGAGCTGACTTGGCAGTGAAGGGAAAGTAATTTGTTCCTGACAAGGGCCAGTTGCAGACTATTTCTTCACTGGAAGAAAGTGACAATCAAGCAGGAAATTGTGACTGCAGTTCCTTATTTGAACTGATCCTTCTTAGGAGCTAGTAGACATATCTTAACTTAGCCTTTAGCTTGTTTTCCTCAGTCTCACAGCTTTGCTTTCCGTGAAATGTCAAGGACCTCGAATTCCTGCCGTGTTTACAGTTTGACCTGTGGAATTTGTGGCCTGCTTAGAGTGTCGCAGATTTACAATTATATTGCAAAGGTAACACAGGAGAGGCAGGCGTTCCTCTTCCCAGTAGCATTTCCCAGAAATGGCTGCAGTTTTGCGAGAGGACTTTGACCTACTGAGGAAGAGAATAGCACATGTGGAAGGGAAAGTAAACCGTCTGTTGCTGTTGAATCCTTACTAAGCCAACTTGTGTCTAAGTGCAGGGACAGATGGATGGATGGAAGGCTGTGTTATAGCTATAGGGAAGCCTCAGAAAGCATTTGTCTTTCTGGAAGAGTGTATTACAGCCTTTCTGGTCTGCAGTGGGTTATCACCCTGCTGTAGCTTTGATCGATGGCAAGTGATGGCAGCAGGAAATAAAGGTCCACTCTTTGTGCTCAGGAACACTGCCTAGGAGGGCAGGACCCTGACCAGATGGAACATCTCTGTGGGTTTGGAAGCAGTAGGTAATACAGCAGGGTCAGCAAGATGTTGGCCAGTGTCTTTGCCTCCAACCCCTGTGTAAGTGCTCAGAGCTGGGGTGCTTGTCCCCATGGATGAATCAATTTGCCCACAGAGGGCTGACAGCTCTGAAACAGCCTGATGTCGGCTTTCTGCAAACACAAATGCATGGGTCTTAGCATTTTGGGTGGGATGTATTTTCCTTGTGTGGCAGATGCCTTTCTAATATTCTAGGCCAACCAAAGGCAGATTTGCACACTGCCTGCACACACCCTGCCCTTCATTGCCTGTTGCCTCTTTTACTTCAGAGAAAATGACTCTATTCATCTTTCTGACGTGAGGCTCAGATCATCAGATGCCATAGCCATTCCCCCTGGGCAAAGTGTGTCCCTCTGGTGGGTCTGGGGGCAAGGGAGGAAGGAACAAATTCTTTCTCATCTCAACTGCAAAGCCATCACTTAGAACAGTTGTCATGTGAGAGGTGACAAGTCTCTCTTTTTTCCCTCTACTATTTATTTCCATTTTACGCGTATTCCCAACTTCCCATTCTCCATGCATTCTGCTTGTTTTTGTACCCTGTAACTTTCGTCAGTTTCTTTTCTTTCACATGTGCTCAAGACACAGCACAAGTTGATACAATCTAATACAAACTTCCCTGTTTGCTCTATCATAAAATGTAGTGCCTCGTGTGTTCATTCTCCTCCTGTCATCAAGTGCCAGCTTCAGCAGGACTTAGTACTCTAGGTTCTTCCTGCTGTCATTTTCACTTCTCCCCAGGGACTAAACATTTAAAACCCAAGAAATGCTAACTGAGATCCTAAGTAACACTTGAACCATGCTGATCTTGGGTAAACAATTCCCAGAGTGTTACCATTCGTGATGTTGAAAGAGCAGATCAGTGAAAGAAAAGAATGTGCATACAAATTCTCAATAATTGGGCAGCCATCAAATTTCTAAATATTGAAAGATTCCCTTAGAAGACATTAATTTTATGTTTAAAATGACACACAGACTGAGGAGCCTACCATTTACTCATTTAAAACTTTTACTCATTTAAGATTTTTAATAGGAGTTAAGGGTTTAAGGCTAAATTTAGAAAGCAGAATACTGGATACTTTTTTTTTCCTATTTCTAATGTAAATATTTATATATTTAAAATTTGCTTCATTTAACTGATTTTTGCAGTCTACAGAGCAGACAAGTAAGAGGAATGATTGCCCATCACCCTTTGTGCAGAACTTTTTTTGCCCAAACACACATCTATATGGGAGATCATATCAGGTGCTGAACAAAAACTTGATCTTTTTTTGGCCAAATTCCAGCTTTTCAGCATAAGAGCAGGTATATATTTTTACTGAAAGGTAAAGCAGCAGTATTTCTTGCCTAAACAAGGCTTTAGACTCCCATCTCGTCCCAAAGTATAGGTTAGGTTCTATGAGGCCCTGACTGGCTTTAGGAGCTTGGTGAGGCCCTCCTGAGGCCTTGTCCCACAACCTTTGCCTGCAGGTCCATGCCTACTCAGCCTTGGGCTGTCTGCTAAGCCAAGTTATAGGTGTTCCAGGCCTTCCATTCATTGCTCTGGCTTCCTGACTGGCTTTTTGGGGTGAACTCCAGAACTGCCCTGCAAGGTAACTTTGTCTTCTGTCTGTATCCTGGGCGTACCTTAGAGCTGTGTCACAAACCCATTTTCAGCCTTCTTGCTTGATTGTGCTTCCTGGAAGGATGCTGCTGTTGACTCTCTATCTCACCTGGTCTGGGACTGTCAAACCAGCCTGATCCTTTCAGGCAATGTGGAGCTTCATTCAAGCCACCTTCATTCCCCAGCTTCTCCTCTCCTTGGAGAAGCCCTGCTCTTTCTGCTCCCTGATGAGTGGCCCTGTTTAGAATTCATGTGTGCACTGCAGCAGGAGAGCTCCCAGGCAGCCTGCCTTTAGCCAAGACCTTTCCATGGCCCTTGCTCAAGAAAAGCAGTCTGCTTGAACATCTCACATGTGGTACCATGAACAGTCTGTTTTCAAGGGGCTGGAGAAGAATTCTGTTCCTGATTCTACTTGGTTTTGAAAGTAGTTCCTGCTTCAACATGAAATCTTTTTCTTTTCAGTAGTCACAGAACTCTCCAACTTGCTGTGTGATTTTGTGCAGATTCAAAATGGCTTCCTGTCCCCATTTGTTAGTGGAAGGGATAGAGTTTCCCTGGTGCAGTGCCAAATTCATATAGAAATTCAAATGTTCTTCTTGATGAGATGCTGTGTTCTGTAATGCTTAAGGAAAGCATAATATCCTTGAGGATATATATAAATACACTGGTATATGAAAAAGAACCCACAGGATTTTTAAATGAAAGAGTTGAACATCTAGCCTGTATCTCAGTTTCTGTTGTTGTTTTCTAGAAAAATACACTCACAGTAAATTCATACCAAATTTCTCAGTAAATTTGATAGAGAGTTCTTGAAAGGCTTCAACGTTATTGCTGACTAGCTAACATAAACTGACAATAGTGGATGACTGTGGTGAAATACTCATGTTTCCTTAGTCCTGCTTCTTCCTCTTTCTGAGATGTTGGTTCCGAGAGCACTTATAAGCCAGTGGTTTTACCACATTGTTAATCTCCAGATTGGTGTAAAATTAATTGCAGAATTCTATTTTTGTGGAGAAGAGTTGACACTTTAAATAAGTAAATCTTCCCTACCTCTGTCCTATGACATGAATGTTTATAAACTCTAACCCAGGCTGGTGTCAGGGCAGGGAAATAGAAGTCAAAACTGTGATTTATATGATCAACGATGGAATTTAAATACTAAGTTCTTATTAATCTAAATGTGAATTAGATAGCTAAATCCCTATATCCTTTCAAAAATATGCCAGTGTTTTACTACTCATTTGACACTTTTGTATATAGTGACAGATTTTGTAAAGCTACTTCCATAAATGAACAAACCCCCAAATGTATGTCACTAAAACCTTAGAAGACAAACTGATTAGATTTCCTGAGGTGGAATTACATTATCAAACAAAACACAGGTTTTGAAATGCAACACCCCCAAAAAAATACAGTTGGCTGAAAATTCCCATAATGAGAAATCCATGAGCCTAAATATTTGGTGTTCCTGATTTGCTCACTTCCTCAGGTTAATGTTTCTTCAACATGTTTCCAGTTCTTTTTTTTTTTTTTTCCAGCTGAATTGGTTGTTGTAGTTTCAAAGGTGATGATTTGCAAATGATGATTTCCAGCCTACTGTAGTCTATGTATGGCAGAATGTCCATCAAGTTGCCTCTAGGTGACATTAGCAGTGCAATCATTCAAAATGCAGCCTGACAGCATTTCAATCAATTCACTTTTCAACACTAGACATCAAATATACATTGCAAACCCAGCACCTGCTCTACTTGCAGTGTGACATCAAATAGGTTAGCCTCAGGTCCTAAGACAGAGGCTGTCTCTTGAGCTGCTACAGTAAGGAGTGACTTTGGCAATGATACTCTTGGAGATTAACACTCCACCAAATCTGGCTCTCGACCTACAATACAGTGTAATCCCTTTACTCCTTGTGTTTGTCTCTCAACACAGTCCACAGGAGCTCTGTGTCTGCTCGATGAGTCAGCCACAGAGCCTAGCTCTTAACCTCATCCTGTAGAGCTTCATATTTACAGCAAAGGTGGGAGCAGAATGGCAACTATGCGTTTCTAAAAACTTGTCCCAGGTCTGAGCTCCTTGAGGTTAGCTTCCTCCCTTTTGCAAATACTGCATTGCAGTACCCCTTGAGGGGGCAAATTTGGCAACTCTTCATGAGGTCTTGATGGTTGTATCAAGACCTGAGCTTTTAAAAGAGCAATGGAAGCACTTAGGATAATATCCAGCTCTTGTCATGTTGCTCTTGAGATGAAGAGGTCTGGCTACTGCTATCCCAGGACTTTGTAATTTGCTTGGAATCAAAAACAGGTCAGTTAGTGGTGTCCTTGAAAGTTCTCAGTACTCTTCTGTACTTTGGGCTGAGGTAAGGTCTATTCCTTGACCTAAAGCAACCTATACTGTGTGTACTGAATCTTATGGGTCAGATCAATAATTGCCTTTAAATGAGAGGGCAACTAGCTATTGTCAAACACCATGGAGGTGTCTAACAAAGCAGGCAGGAGGTGAGTGTGCTCAGGATTTCAAGTTCAGAGAAATAAAAAAGGCATGCCAGCACTCATAAACCTTAGAAGAACAGGGTGAATCCCCCTCCTTTTGTTCTGTTTGCTAATCAGGCTTCGGTGCTGATGGCATGACTCAGATAAAACAGTACTGTAAAGGCATGAGCATGTTGGCCATTGTGTGACTCAGGCACAATTGGGGCCTTCTGAGGTGACCCTAGGATACAGGAGTGGGGATCCAGGTGTGATAGGTTTAGAAAGAGAGAGTTTTGATGTGGCCTATTTACCACATGCCTCACCACCATCCCTACTAGTGCTGTAGTAGATATGATCTTTTGTGCCTAGAAGGACAACACCTGGTCCAGCCCTGACTGGATTCCAGGTACTAGGCAGAATGGCGCTGATCAGATAATCACCTCAGTCCTAGAGCCAGGGATTGCAGGTTTGTGTGTCCTATGCAGGACAGCATCTCGCTCTCAGTTTGCAGAATGAAAGGTGGCCAGCTGGCCTCACCATTAGCTCTGATCTCACAGCAGGCAGGAGATTTGTGTTCCCTTGCTCTGCAGGAACCACCAGCAATCGCATTCCTGGGAGCTCCACAGAGGACACTGCCCTGCTCATTGTTGCCGCTCTTGCTGAGAGATGCTTCACATCAGAAACATGAGTGCAGCAGGAGATATCCATCCCAAGTGGCACCAAAGAGGTAATGTAGTACCCAATGACCTTCACAGATGAAGCAAACAGCTGAGTTGAAAAAACTGTCATAAGTATTTGCATCCCTAGCAAAGTTAATGGAGGAAGAGGAATGCTGTCTTAGAAGATGAAGCAGTATATGGACAGATTTCAGAAAGGTAGGAAATTGTGTAGGGGTGGCAGAGATTATTCAGAGCTACTAATTCAGCATGGAGGGATGATTTTCTTGTTGAGGAGTTCTGAATCTCTTCCCAGTGGAAATGTTTTGCTCTGGAGATAGACAGACTGGATGCTGGTAAACCCCAGGTTAGGGCAAGGTTAGACCCTGCAGGCCTGCTCATTCTGCTGCTTGGGACATTGAGCTGGCTGGTGCAGCTCCATCCTGCAGGCTCACAGTTGGTAAAAGGAATCAAGCCAGACTGAATGCTTGCTGGGGACACAGATGTGCTCTGAAGATTGCTTTGGTATTTATATGAAACAACTGCTTTTTATTAAGTGTTGAAACTAATAATAAATAATTATAAATTATATTAGTGTATTAAATTGTTGACATAACACAACACAAATATTTCTTAGGAGAGTGAATAAACATATAAAGCTATATTATTTTAGAAATGAATTCATTAGTATTTATTACAATTACAATCAATTATGAAGCACTATGGTGACTTGCTTGGAGACTGGATTTTTTTTTTTTGCTAATATCAATAATTTTAATTACCAACTTTAAGTACTGGTTATTTCCCACACATATCCCAGGACACTAATTTTTATACAGCTTCTAAAAATGCACAGTGGTTTTGGTTTGGGTAGCTTTGTACCACAAACTGCTGAAAATAGTTTCCTAGTTGTTAAGTGGAAATAGAAGCTCTGGGTGTCTCTCAATCAGTTATGACCTTGCTTGGAAGAGCTGGTTTACATTGTGCAATAAGAAATTTATTTCTCCAAAGTTTTACGCATCATATCCAAAACACCAAGAGGCTAAGTCTGCCGATGTAACTGAGTTTAGGTCCTTCATGCCATCAGACAAAAGATTGTGTACTCAAAAGCTTACACACGATTTGTCTGACAACATGTAGTATCTAGAACAGGTTGTCCAGAGAAGTTGTGGGTGTCCCATCCCTGGAAGTTTTCAAGACCAGGCTGGATGGGGCTCTGAGCAGCCTGGTCTAGTGGAAGGTGTCCCTGTCCACAGTAGAGGATTTAGAACCGGAATACCCTCAAGGTTGCTTTCAAACCAAACCTTTGTATTCTTGTTGCCTCAAGGGTGTCTGTAGATTGTGATGGTCTCACTGCTGGACGTATAATTATTTCTGATGCTGACTTGGTTGGCCCTACTACACTCTTCTAGGTGTGCAACAACTAGACTTATTACAAAGTATTCAGACAGTCTATTTTCAGGTATCTTAATTTGTTAAACAGATGCATAACCTGAATGTATTTTATTATCACAGGTCTTCATATCCTCACATCTGTTCTCTAGTTCTTTTCCCTCGAGCCTCCTCTAGCACTTCTACACTCTGATCTCTCAGGTTGTTGAGTCTGACTCCTTAGCTACCTGGGTGATGTTCTGTGTTTCAGACACACAAACTCTAACACAGATGTAAGCATTTTCAGTTCTCAACTGCCACACTTAATTTCATGTACAGTATCTCAGTTGACATGGGGATGCCTGGGCAGCTGTACCCCAGGCCTCACCCTTCCTTACCCTCTTCTGTGGTACTGCCATGAGCTCCAATCATCCTTACAGCCTTCCACAGGTCCTCTGCTGATGGGAGTAGTGGGAGCTGGGTGTTGCCATCCCTTCACCCCATGCCCTGTAGCCACAGTGAATGAAGGTGTTAACGAGGACACCTGAATTGATTTGGTGCTGACACTCAGCTGTTGAACCAATCATCAGATTATAAAAGCAGCGAGGTGGATTAACAAAGTATTTTGCATATTACTTGGGAGCAAAGGCATTGTCTGTGCATGGTAGGGTAGCTTTATAGTACCTTGTAAAATGCTTTATGCTAGAGCAGAGCATAGTTATTCTAGCTTTACTAGAAGTAGTTACATTTTTACACATTTGTAATTATTTCAGTGCTACTGAATGAATAGATTTTGGATGTTCTAAATAGGTTTTGCTGTCTGGAGGGAGTCAGGGGAGGGATGTCATAACCGAGCTTTTTTAAGGTTGCTCATTTTTTTTCCTTTTCAACACAGAGAAAGGAATGAATTCCTCATGGAAGGTGCTCTATGGACAATTCCTTTTTATCTTCACAAGTCCTGGAGAAACAGCAGTGGATTGCCCTGCCTTACTTCACCCCTGGGCTGGTCCCCTGCATGTGTCTCTCACATAAGGAGCTCTGATTGCTCTCCTCCTTTTCTGTTAAAAACATCCAAGGTGAGTGTTTGCTTCACAGGGGTGTCTCCTCCCCTCCATTCAGAGTGGTTAGTCATTGAGTAGGTATGACCAGGTCAGCAGATACAGATCTACAAATGTTGATCTGGTATGATAGCTTATATTGCCAATAAGTGTGCAATTTTACTAATGGTACCTGAACAATCATTTTAAGTTGAAGTGTTTTCTAACCAGCAATATAACAAGTTGCCTGGAATTTGCTATATAAGGTTATATATTATAGATATGCCTTGATTCAGCAGAAATATAACTTTATAAAATCTGTTTTTGTAATGTTTTTACTCCTGATGAATTTACAGTAGTATTTTCCCTCTAGAGGGACTTGACTGAGATCTTTTGCCTTCCATTATAACAATTAAATTTCTTTTACACATTTTAACCAGTAATTTGTTGCAAAGCACTTTGATATGCCCTGCTCAGATGGAAGACATTATTGAAGGATTTTATTGCTGTCAAAATGGAGTGAATGCTTAAAAACATAAATAATGATTCAAATTTAGAAATAACTTGGCTTTAGCTGTCTTTACACTATTGTTGCTCAATGCAGCACTGTTTGAAAGACTTGGTCACAATCTGGAACCCTGCTGTGCTAGAAGATGTATTGACACTGGACAAAAAGGTAGCACTGCTATGAAGTGCTTTCAGTTTTCCCACAAACACTTATGCAATTAAGTTGGAGGCTCCATTTGTTTGCTTGTTTTAGTGCTTGCTCTGGCTTTTTTGTTTTCCTCTTTCATGAATGATAATGAAAATTTATATTGAATGCACTTCTTTTTAACTGCCTAGAATACACCTAGGCAACATGTGAAGGCTGTTTCCACTGAAGTTAAGGAAAACTCTTTTCTTTATTTCTTTTGTCTGCAGATTTCTTTGAGTGTCTTACTTCATGTTCTCAACATATGTACAAAAAAGATGTAAAGCTGAATGAGGTTGAGTGGCCAGAAGTATATTTCAAAAGAGACATGGTCATCACCTCTTCTAAGCAGCCCTTTCCTGACCTTCAAAACCAGAACTACAGAATGTGGCATTTTCAGATAATGAAAAAAGCTGTGGCTGTTTGACTGTTAGTGCTTGTATTGTGTGGATAATTGTTCTGTAACATAGGAGGCAAAATCAGAAAACCAAAGTCATCGGTGATAAGAAAGCAACAGAAGCCACAACCCTGCCACTGGGGAAATTTATAGCGGGGAACTGACACAGAAGGGTGAAGCATATTCATGATGTGAGGGTCAATCTCGTTCACTTTGTCTTGGCCCAAGCTATGTTTCCACCTGTTGCTTTCTATGCCTGTGAATTCCCCAAAACTGCCCCAAGTATGAAACTAATCTGTTTTGGTCTGGAAGCAGTATTTCAATCTTTTAGGCTTGGAGATACTTGTTCTGCTTATTAATTTTGTGCTTTAGGTGAATACAGATGGTGAGATAGGGCAAGAAGATTTATGTTGAGATTTATTGAGGGAGCCTATTTTTCCCCTCCTGGCTGACATCAATAGGGTTGTGTGGTCTATTCTCTTGGTCACAAAGTGCACCCTGAGAAAGTACGGAGAGGGCCCTGATTGCAGTCCTGCCTTCGAACAGGTCACAACTCCATTGTTCTGGAACAATAGGGGTTTTATAAACAAAGTCTTGACTAGAAAGATTGTGAGTTATGATACTACAGAGAGCTTTGCTGAAAGCAAAACAAGGCAAAAAAGAAACAGGGTAAGGCATAGAAAAATGCTTATAAACACTAAGTTAAATCCCAGGTCTTAAGCAATATATTGATGATTGAGGAACTGTGCTACCTTACAGAATGCTGAGGTTGGTCTGTTAGTGTTTACAGTGTACATGCTGCATAATTACAGTGAAAATAAAAGCATAGACATGCAAGTACTTAAAAACCTGGTTACTACTGACTTCAAAGAGATTGCTTGCATGCTTCAAGTTAGGCATAAACTTAGGCTTCCTGTTGGGGACCTGAAAGAGGCTATGGATGATGCCCTCTCCCTGCATTGTCTATCACAGTCATCCCATGGTCCCTTCAGTTACTATTTCCAGTGGCCACCTGTTGCCTTTCATCATAAATTGAGCACTACCCTGCAAACTCTCCCTTGGCAAGGCCTGCTGCCTACTCATGTGGCAGTATTTTTGCAATACTGGAACTTACTCTTTTGAAGCATGACTGTCTTTTCACTTCACAACATGCAGTACCTGGTGTAACAGGTGCCCTGTGGGTGTAGAGCAATGTGAGTAATGGGTGGAACAAGTGAAGGATGCTCTGAGAAATCCAGAGCAAGAAAGGAAGCCTCTTGAATTCAAGCAGCTCATGTGTTGAAGATAGTCAGACTTGTATATATATGAAATTAAAATTAATCCAACTATTAATTTATCTTTATGCATAGATATTTATGTGGTCTTTTTACCTAGGTATTATTTAGTAGAGAGGAAATTAGCATTTCAATCCATCCCACCAACCAAACCAACAAACTTTCCCTCTTTGGTACTAGCCTAGAAACATTATTTTTTCTTCCCTCTCAGAACTGTAGGTATCTGAAAAAAAAAGCTCATATTACTTTGTTTTATGATCTGCTAAAGTTTGTAATTTTGGTTGCTAGTGCCCAGAGGATGAGTAATCAGTTATTAAGCTAATCAGCCTTATGTTGTAGTGCATCATTTTGATGAGGTTAATGTTAAAAATCTGGCATAAGTATTTGCAACCTTCCTGTGTTAGTAGACTGTAATGCTTTTCTATGTGAAGATCAATGCAACAAGCAGAATTAATCCAAGATTGAGAGGAGAGAAGGAGGGAGTCATGGCAGAAGGGATTGAAACTCCCTGTGTACTGGACTTCCTCCTCTATAGCTATGGCAAGTGATTATTACCAAAGAAAGGGTTCAGTATGTATTCCAGTAAAGCAGGTGGTCAGAATGTTAGGCAATAACAATTTAGGAACTGCTGCTTTTCTGCTCTCTTTTTAAATGCATCTATAATGAACATCCAAGAAGGCTGTGTGCAACTTTTCAGAAGCATTATAATGAATGTGCTCTTATTTGTTAATAAGGGAATAATCGAAGACTAAAAATATCCTCCTGCTATTTGTTTTTTTTTTTTGCTTTTTAACTAAATTTTTAGTATATGATGTCTGCTTACTCAAAATGTGAAGCAAGTATTTAGATAAAAGGCAGGTAACTAGGACAGGACTGAAAATTAATTATACAGCAAAACTGTAGTTCAATTTTCTAAGAAATGAAGCCCAGAGTCTCTTGGAATTACATTGGTTCCAAAGAGTATGCTTTTACCACAAAACTAGATGTCAGAGTTTCTGCACCAGGCTTGTTTGAGAGGTGGGGAATGGAGGCTGTCCAGGTTTATCAAGCTGAATTTTGCATTCTGCAGCCCAATCAGTCTGAAGCTAATTAGCAGCCTCTACACAAGAAGGCCACAAGTCATTAATCATAGGAGATGAGAGCAGTCAGCCCCCCATCCTTGACATTTCAAGAAAAGTTTTCTCTCGCACTTGTTTTTTTGTGATGGGGCTTCAAAAGTCGCAAGATTGCTTTTTGTGGTCAATAGTGTGTGAAGTAGAAGCCATGTCTTGATGTGACAGACAAGGGACCACTGTTCAAAGACCTATTGGACTCTTTTTTATTTCTTTTTTCCTCCTTCTCCCTTTCTAAAGGCTGTCCTCTAATAGAATGGAGTCAACTGATGACTTTATTTGCTTTGAGTTGAAGCATAGTTCAGCTGGGAATAAAAAAGAAGTTTTAACAAGTATGATTTTTGTTAGAGCAAAATTCAAGTTTTTTATAAAGCTGCTTAGTTCTTTTTAAAAGTTACAATCCTTTCTTATGCACAGCTAATGAGGAATGAAAGTCCTTTCACATGCCTAATGCAGTTTAGTACAGTGTGTCTTGAAATCCAATGCTAACAGCTGCAGGCTAAGCACTAGGAAACCCTTGCAGGAAAAAAAAAACATTTCTTGAGGCTGTTGATCAAACTTCTTACAAACAACTTGGAGAAGTAAATTTTAATACTAGGTTTCTTGTATTTAATGATGCTGAGAATTACACAGTGTGTTATATTTTATTCTCTGGGCAAATGATGTGTAATTCTGTCTGTATAACTCCCACAATAAGGGATGGGTGATGTCTGTATGCCTGTCTAGCAAGTCTTACTGCATGGATGCCCATAGCATGTCCTTGCACCTGTTGATAGCATCATTGTTTCAGGCTCGAATGTTTACTACAATATTATGGCCATTTCAGAGCTTCTGGCCAGGATAGTGAAAAGAGGAGGTGTTTTTATAAGTAACAAATACAGTTCATACAGCGTTCTTTTGTTAATCATTGAATTTTCGCTATGAACAAAACTGTTTTGTTGAAGGATAGGTTTTAGACATATTTCTTGAAGACCTAAATATCACCCTCAAGGCCTCTTTTTTTTATCCTATTGAGTTATGTGGATTTTGTTGATTTACTTATGCAATTGGAGTAACACTCAAAGTAGGTAATGGGCTTTTTTCTGTACAACTTTCCAGGAGCTCCTTGTTCTACCAGGCACTGTACCAAACTCAACATCCATCCCTGTACCTGGAGTTCCCCGCTGCAGACTGGGAGTGGCTTTTTAGAAGGTGTTAGCTCAAGCAGCAAAGCCGTATGGTGACAAAGCACTGCACAGCATTGCCAACAGCCTGGGCACACTAAGGTCTAGCGCTCCTCTGCGAGCAGTGCCAGTTGTGGTTTGATTTGCTTATGTCTCCTGTTTGGAGATTTTAAATGATGTTGAAAGGCTGTTTGGTTTGGGATTTTGTCATTGTTATATTCGTTTATTTTCCTCTTACCAGTCCTTGAGATAAAAACTGAAAATGAGCAAAGAAAAGTTCCATTAGGAGGCTCAAACAAATTAAACCAGCACTCTGGCTCTAGAAGCTCAGCTGTCTATAGCTGTAATATGGCTGCAGGTTGTTGCATTTACTTCAGTGAATCACCAGTAGATCTGGTCCTTGCACTGCTGCTCTATTTCAGTAAAAATGATGTCTTCAAGGTGCTTCTTGTGCATAATCTCTGCATCTGGGGAGGTCATGAGATGATCGCTTTAGGTGACAACAGCGAGATTAACCCAGTCATGAGTCTGCAATTGAAAATTTAGCTCTAGATAAGACTTCAGCATGAGAAAGTCTGGGTTTTGATGCCTGAGTGGTGTACCTTTATGTGTTGTTTTCTTCTGGGACCAAGGTTGTGAAGCCCTGTTAAGTACCACCTCTTCATTGTATTTTAATTTTCTATCCCCTCCTTTAAACATGCATATTCCCATGCTCACTCCTTGCTTTCCAGTTCTCTGTTTCTGAAATGTGAGCCCTGTGATATTCCAGTTCACACCTGGCTTTCTGCACTGGCCTGAGTGGGCCTGGCAATTGGGCATCCTTACAGAAAAAGGCACCAGGCAGAAACTTGAGCAAAAAAATGGTATGAGGACTGAAAGAGCCATTAAATTCCTCCTGTCATATCAGTGAAACTGTACATACTTTGAAAAATTCCCCTAATATATCTTTAAACCATAGACCATAGCACTGGTTGTGGTCTAGAGTACCAACTCTTATGTTTCAGTAAGAGGCCATTTTCTTTCTTCTTGTCTCTACTACTGGGGGTGGGTGGAGGATGAGGATGGGAATATGATTTGCATCTACATAAAAATAAATTTGTAGTGGAATCACATTAAGGATTTGACTAAGCCCGCACAAGCAGAGAGTTAAGACTGATATTCTGTCATTACCTCAGCTCATTACATCTTGGGGTTTTGTTACTCATGTAGTCTGTAAGATCACCCACTCTCTGGAGAATCCTATACTACCTGGAAACAAAGGGAAGTGTTATGTTGTAGCTTTACCTCTGAAATTTCCTTGCTTTGCCAACTTTCCTCAGTGTTACCATAAAACAGTTCTTGGTGACTTATATGTATTAATGGCATTAATTAAACTATCAGCACAGCTGAATGGGAGAAAATGCGTCTTCTGAACTTGTTTCTTGAATAGGAGTAAATGCCTCATTAATCTTAAGCATCAACCCAAGAACACTGTGTTTGTTAGATAGAATAATAAATGACTTTACAGGAAATACACAATAGCAGATGCTGGAATGCATCCATTCATTAGTCACTGTGCATAAATATCCCCTTATTTCCATGAAGAGACATTTAATGGAGGGCCAGTCTGACAAACATGTGCAAGTTTTCACTCACTCATCGAGAAAATGGAAGGAGAAAATGTCATACAGATTTGCCTGCTGAACACAAAGTATCACATACCTTATGTGTGCTTTTTCTGCTCCTTGCCCATCTTTCATCAGATTGAAATGTGTGTTAAAAAAGGGCAAAACTGTTGGACAGGTTTTGGAAGCCCATAAGGCATTACAGTTATTTCTACTTCTTGGTTGCAAAGTCTGGGTCACTGCTATGTCACTTGGAAGCAATCACCAACTTTACTCAAAGCCCAGTTGAGTGTCTGGTGAAGTCAAAGGAAGGCTATTTGCTTCAGAACCTTAAAAGAAAATATTGTTGGGTTTGTTTTTAATCATTGCTCCCAAGATACTAGGAAACAAGCAAACAAGCCTATTTCAGTGAATAATAGTGAATGTAGAAAAAAAAAGTTGCTCCCCTCCCACAACCTCTGCTGTCTGTTAGCTTTTGTAAGCTTATATGTATTTCCTAGTCTTGTAAAGTAACTGAGGCAATGAAGCCCCTCTGCAAACAGGACCATCAAAAGAAAGGGAATTCTGTATATTAATTGTTTTGCTTTCTTCTCCATGTAATTGGTCAGAACTACTGTTCTGCTCAGATTGTTGATTCAATGTACAAGCATATTAGATGTGTTACAGGAATACCTAAATAATTTGCTTGGTATGTGCAATTGCTCCTCAATGCATGTCATAATGAAATAGTCATAACAACTATAGCATAGTTGTTCTTAGAACACAGTAACAGTGTTTGGATGTCATTACATGTTTGAAGTCTATCATGTTTCTAAGCCTAAACTGACCAGAACTAGGAAATATGGATTTATGAAACAAATTCTTAAACTGGTGATTGCAGTGTGTACCAAAGGTATCAATGTCCTATACCAGCAGCCATCCCCATCAAGAAATCTTCCATCTAAGCATGCAGGTGCCTTGTGCCAATGGATTCTCCACAGGTGTCACAGTGTTTCTCTGTGTGTTCGGGGTGCTTGGCTTTGGGCCTGCACAGACTCAGCCTCATAACATAGGGGAGGACAAGGTTTAGTTTCTTATCCTTGAAGTTTCTGAATAAGTATGAATTTGAAAAACTTCTATGCATGATTTGGTGAATCTTCTCATCTGAATTTAGAGCTTGGCAATGCTTTATGGTATTGTTAAATCCAATGCTTTGGACCAAAATTTCAAGCTGGGTATTGTGGTAACTTGGGTGGTTATTTTTCTACTGGCCTAAATTTGCAGTCTTTGCTCAGAAGTTCTACTAGCATGAAAAAACATCAGTATGCTTACAAAATTAGAGCCATAGATCAGCAGTGAGTTACTAACAAAGGTGAGGGAGGAAGAGTTTTGTTTCAAAGTAATATATAATGATAATAGTAGCCTAAATTTTCAGAAGTGACCAATGAGTTTTGAAATAGAAAGTACCAGCAAGCTTGCTGTTTCTTCACATCTGTCATCTGGCAAATAGCCCCACTTCAGCTGGTCACAAAAATTACTGCTAGGCTAATAGTTCATTAATAATAGCAGAAAATATTACTACTTTATGAAGTATGATGCAAATATAAGTTTCTAAGCAATTTTTCACCATTAAAGATCCCAAAAGAAGGAAAGAATTTTCCCTTTTGTGATTGTAAGATTCCTTCTGAGGTACCTTACATTTTTCCTGAATCATACTCCTGGTATGGTTTCAAGTGGGTAGGCACACCAGCGCCAGGATTTGCACGTTCATATCCTTGAAAAATCTGTTTTATTGGTGTACTACAATTATATTTCTATCCTAGGAGCTGCTACATTTCTTTGATCAGCAAAAACCCTTTCAATATATACAACAACATTAAACTGAATTACCTTAACATTGATTAGACAGGTATGGAGGTAATAAAACATTGCCCTTTTCTCCTAAGAGGTCAGTCATCCTACACAATGGTAGTGGGTCGTTTCCACGGTTGATCCTAAGAGATCAACCATACCTCAAGCCAGACAACTCCTGTTGGAAGAGAAAGGCAGAGTCATTCTTTACAACTGGAATGCCTGGTGGGAATCCTCTGGACTCCATCTGGAACAGCTTTGACCAAACAAAGGCCCCAGATCTGCTTGCAGTGCAGTCGGTGGGAATACTGCCACAGCATTCCTTGGGAGCAACATTAGGCTTCGATTATGGTCACAGCAAGAGAGTAGTGCATGCACAGCTGCCAAAAAATATTAACAAATAATGCTAAAAAGCTTGTGTCTGCCTTCATTTCTTTTTGCTGTTTTGTAAGGCAACTAGCAGAAAACATTTTCATCCGTCCGGAATGAGAACTAAAATAAAGGTTTACTGCCCAAGCTTCATCTGCTTCCCAAGACAGGTCAGAAAATTCATGGCTTTCAAAGTGCTCTGAGCCTCTGTCCCCTCTTGCAAACACAGCATTATGCAAGGGCCTCGACAGCTGCTGGTGCTGTCCCCCAGGCCTCTGGGTGAAGCCCAGCTTTGCTGATTGCAGCCTGCCTTGTCCTTTCCCCCTCTGCACCACAGAGTCTACCCTGGGACTGCTTGAGCTTTTCTTGTACAGCCAGGTATGTGTTGGAGAGAACTCAGCAAAATAAGGGTACAAGGTGTGGAGAGCAGGGGCCAGACTGTGGCCCAGAGTCTCTAAAGGGCCAAAGAGCACTAGCACCTTTTGGAAAGCCTTTTCCCACTGCAGACATTCTCCTTATGAATTTGATGCATCTCCTCTCTATCCTGTGTGTTAGCTCTGCCTGAACATTTTTTTATTAGTATTTCACAGCATGTGTGCTCAGAACAACGTTCTGCTGTTGTAACCTTTGATGAACTAGCTTTGCAAATCGGAATAACCTTAACTTGGGAGGAGAAGATAAGGCAGAATTATTGGTGCTCAATTCTTTCTTGCCTGAAACAAACAAATATCTAAGATCTAGAACTTTTTGATTATTGAGAAGACTAGAAATTAAACAAAATATTGTACAGTGGGAAGAATAAACTGCAGAAGAGTTTCCTTAAAACACTCTGTGGACAGCTTATTTCCATTAGATTAAAGGTAAAATGGCATCAGTTATGTTGAAGAGCTTCCTAGTTATGTTTTATTTATAGATATTGAAGTCATGTTCCTGAGGTCAACAAGTTTTTGTATCATTACTTTCAATGGAAGTACAGTAATATTTGAAAATGATTTTTCTAGAGACTTCCATAAATATTCCTTTCCTGTGAAGTCTTTTACAAAGACTATAACAGATTTTCCTTCTCCAGAAGAATGAATTTAAGACCATTGGAGACATCTCTTTGTTTGTTGATTTTCTAGCTGTGTAATCCAGTCTTTAATGCTGTGTGAATGCTGAGGCCTTAAGTCTGGAGTGTTTTGTACTTTGTCCCATGATGTTTCTTCCATAGGCTCCAAAGGAGAGACCTTTCCCAAAGTGAAAATTGTAAAAGTATGGTGCTGCTAGTCTAAAGGCAAGTCAGGATAATCAGTGAGGTATGAGAAATAGAAGGCCAAAAGCCAAAATGAATGCTGCCTGGTTTTATGATTGAAAATGTTTTGTGTAGATAATGGTGAAAATATAAGCATATAAATAGCTGCTGATAAAAAAAGATCTCATTGTAACTAGATTAAATGTCTTAGGTTTCTAATTCTATAAAGACTATTCAGAGGCATATAAAAATTAGTAATTCTAGACTGATCAGTATCTTTGCATCATATCAGTCTAGGGAAGCAAATGTAAAACCAAATAGTTCTGACTTGCAAGGTTTTAGATCCACTTTGTTTGAAGGTGCAAAGCGTGGCACAAACTTCAGAGCAATTTAGTACAAAGCTGCAGCGTCCTTACGTCGTAGATGATTCACTCCAGCTACTCCAGAGTCATCAAGAGATTGTGTTGGATGTAGAAATCAGTGAATTTAATTTCATGTCTTTTGGAAATGCCTTTCCAACCCCTCGAAGTGGAGAAGGGTACATGTTTACTCACTCCCTCCTTCTCTGTGCTTACTGTGTCTTAACTGCTCTGTCAGTTGTCTTTAAGGCAAACATCAGGGTACTATGAAACATGGAAACCAAAAAACATGCTTGGGGTAATGAAGGGAGAGAGATGAGCCTCAGCTGAGCTATTTGGCCTGGGCTGGTTTGCTAGGGTGCTGTAGGATATCAGGACCATCTGTGGTGCCTGAAGACCTCAAAGAGGACATAGGTATACAATCCCTACATAATTAGCTTCAGATCAGGTAGGCGACAGAGAATGTGGTAGGGGTGTATCTAGATGCACTGAAGGAGGGCTCCTACCCTCTACCAGTGGCTCTTCAGTGACTCATTACATGCCTCAAAAAAAATGGTATGACACTGTGCTTTTGATCTTTATGTACAAGGAAATATGCATTCACTTTGCATATTTGTTTTGCAGAGGCAGTTGGCATGCAGAATTAGCTGTGGTGTGCTCTTGCAAAGAAACACACAAAGAATTGCAGCTGTGCATGGCATGGTATCAGTGGCACACACTCTGTAATTTGCATGCAGAGTGCTGACATTGTGATCTCGGTGTGCTGTGCTTTACATCTTGATCCCACCTCTGCTTTTAAGTGCATATCTATCAGTCTAGTTGTGCTGGCTGTCAAGCAGTTGGTGAGCCATGCTCTTGCTGTGTCTGGCCAGCTTCTAGAGCTAAACCCTCCCACTTCTGCCCTAGGAGTTCAAGGACTGACACAATTCACACCCCTGATACGAAATTATGAAAGACTAGGCACTCTGCTTCCCCATCTCCCCATCCGCCCCTCATGCAGCACACGAGCACAAATTAAGTCTGTGACTGAGTCACATTTTGACTTGAATTCAGCAAAGTACTCACTTGGGCTTGCTCTTAAGCATGTGGGTAATCTGCTGCTATTGAGCAACTTAAACACACCATCTTTAGGGGGCACTAAGCATGTGTTTGGATGCTGAAATGAGGTCTTGGGGGTTTTTTGAATAAATTAATGCCTAGCTATAAGTACAAACAAATGTTAGTGTACATGGTTAATGATGCTCTAGCTGGAATTGCTCATCCTTGCATCTGTACATCAGAGTGTAATTTTAATTAGAGTTTCATTATCTTTTCATTTATTTTCTTCAGCAAGTAAATTTATACCTTGCTGTAAGTTTTCTTGGGAGTATAAATTAAAATAACATTATTAACATTATCTTTCCTAATTTGTATATCTACATTTATTTATCTGTGTTTTTTATTAGTCATAATGAAGCATGTTTGAAGAAATTGTGCAACTAATCTATGTACAGAAAAAGATAATGCTAAACAATATCATTATAATAATGAGAGGCTGTTTCTGATTTACTGAATAGAAAGAATAATATAAATTTGTGATTAGGGTTTTTAATATATTTTAAAAATTATTTTCAGGGACAGTTGCCCGCATAATAAGCATTTAAGTAAAAAAGAATTCTGAATCTGACCTTGGAAATGAAATTATTCAAAAATGATATTGAAAATTTTTTGTTCCAAATTCACATGTTAATGCAAGCTAATGCCAACCTAATTTATAATTATTTAATAATTCATTATGGAATTTAATCTCTTCTGGAAGATATTTGTGGGAAGAAGTTTGATATGAGCATTTTAAAAAACTCTAGGGAACTTGATTGCCTAAATTTTCCTATTGGAGTGAGTTATTTCTTGGACATAGTGCTATATCCTAAATAACTTAAAAATTTGTATTTCTGCTGACACATTTTGAGTCTGAATAAATGCTTTAAAATCATTCATCAATATCTGAGACAAATGGAAAAGCAGTATGAGCCTTACTGTGTACAGCAGAAGCCTCAAGCACAGGGAAACAAGAGACAATAAATTTAGGCAAAGTGACCAATAATTTGAATAATCAAATTTTTGTATGCTTTACTTCAAATGTCTTAAGATGTCAGTTTATCTGTACTGGACAAGGATAAACTTTTTCTGCACCTTTTTTTGTTTTTCAACATTCTGTGAATGATTTCAAAGCTCTGCTTAGCCAGCATCCACATCACAATGGGCAGTTCTTTTGTGATATTTCTGCTCTGTAGTTGTGAGTTACTTCACTCTGCATGCCTGAGTGAGCTGAGCCTCACTCCTTTGAAGCATCTAAAAGCTCAGAAGACATTTTCTCCTTTTGTCTTTCAATTTTCATAGGTTTTTTGGATGGCTGCTAACTGTGCAGAGTCCTCTGAGATGCATATCACTCAGAGAATGATAAACTATCTACTCCACCCTCTTTTAGGCTCCGTATTATAAAAACATTCTCTTTGGTTCTATTTTTTCCCCTCTTTCTCCTTTAAGTCTTTTTTGTATCTCTGAAGTATCCAGCCTTGCTGCAGAGTTAGTAAGCATTTCCTACTTTACTTCCCACATTGCAAAGTGCCTTTCACTGAGACATGATAGGCAGTCACAGATTGTCTCTGCAGAAGTCACATGATTCTTGTTGTGGTTGTTTAATGGTGCACCAGGTACTGAGGGATTAGAGGTGCTATGAGATGCCAGGGACTAAAGTTAATTGTTACAATTGCTTTTCTGCAGAATGTTCTTGGACCATAGGATATCACTGAGTAGAGTAATGGGGCTTGGAACAGTGACAACCTTGTTAGGAGAGTTAGAACCAACCCAGCAAAGTGCATAGCTGGTATTTACCAGGATTGTGTTTTCTGTTCTGCGTGACCAGAAAGTGATGGTAGCATGAACTCTGCCTTGTCATTTTAGAACTCTGTTAGAGTCCTTCTTTGGCTAAATTCCATGTTCTATTCCTCCAGGCAGTCACAATGTTGACCATGAAATAAGTGTGTTGCAATGATAACCTTAGACTTAACAAGCATCTGTGTCTCCTATAAGTGGCAAAGTATTATTTCTATTTCCCAACTTGAAGGAGCCATTCAGCTTCAAGTCTCTTCAGAATAGTGTAACATGGAGCAGAAACTGGCTAAACCAGGTTTACAGAACTTTTGCAAATGTTTCAAACGTTTTCCCTTTCTAAGCCACACAAGTCTTGCCTGAGGCACCATTCCTAAAATAAAATTAGGCTTCTGAAACATTTATTGTGTGCTTTTGGAATTCAGCATAGTTGTCTTTTGCTTGTTCACATAATGAGGCAGTTGTGAAACTCTGACTCAGGGGTGAACTAAACCCTCTTCAAAACGGGGACAAATGAGTGTGTGGTCACACATGTAACTTCATCATAGAACTGAGTCTCTGTATGCAGTACAGAGTGGGCTAGAGAAGGGTTTTGAAGGGCTGCCTGCTTTATCCACTCCTCCTGTATTTGCTGGGGGGCCTGCTATAGTCTGCAGGTACTCATGAAACAACTGATGCTATATATGGAGTCACAAAAGCAAGTGGAAGCAGGTCTGTGTGGTCCCTAATGATGATTGCCCTGTGCCCTGACACAGCTTGTTCTTGCCTGTAGTGACATTCTGATCTTTCTTATTTAATTGCCCCTGTGTTGGCTCTGGTTCATAGTAGGGGGTGATTAGAGAACCGTGTTTCCCTGCTGTGTTAAACAGTCTTGTCTTAAGTGAAGTGTACCCAGTGCATTGCATTTAGTGTTGTGTGTGTCACATAGGAAAAGACTGCAGCAGCATTTGAAGCTGTTTCAGTTGATTGGAGCTAAAAGACCAGAACTTCCTGCTGCTACTGCCACTCCCAACTCCGTGCAATTTCAATGGGCTGTTTTGCTGAAATCAGCCCCCCTCTGTGTTGTTTACTCATCAAAACTGGTTTTGCGATATAGGAGCCATCAAATGCATTTCCAAATGTGGAGTAAGCTTCAAACTACATCTGGGAAAGGGTGTGTATTTGTGCACACAGACTAAGATGCTTTTTCAGTGGAGTCTTTCAATAAGCATTCTGAAAAGTGTCAGTTTTTTCCAGAGCAGTGCTTGCCATAAAATGGATTAGATTCAGGTGGCTTAAAGAAAGTAAAACTGTTCCTATGCTGCACCTAATTCTTTTCCTTTGTCTTCCTGTGCAAACACAAATAACTAACACTGGCAAACAGTAAATTGCAGTGAGCGGTGGAAGTGCTAAATGGTAGCAACACTTAAAACATTGCTGAAATTCAAAAGAGCAGCTGTTAGACATTTAAACCTATCATTCTCTTCTGAACATACATCAAATTTACTTCATAGCACTGTCATAAAAATGTATGAGAATGTAAATGCTTGAGTGACCCATTAATCTTTTCAGTAGTAAACATAAAATCTTCTTAACCCCAGTGATGATATACCCATACTTTATTTTGAATGAGGGCTTTATCACAGAAGTGAAGATGTTCTGTGTCTTTCTGTGATGTATAAGTAAGAGCAAATTAATATTAAAGTCTGATGTCTATGAAAAGTGTGCCATTATATTGATTGCAATATGAAGATATATGTAGTGAATAAAGCTACACTCAATTTCTGATGAGCACAGAAATCTAATAATAAATACACAAAGAGTATAAGCTCGTTACTCATTGATGGTAGTCACCAGTCTGATGCTGTTATCATTATTATTTACTAACTAACTCAATAATGAGTGTTTGTTCTTACAGAATTGTCCATAAAACTTTCCTTTTTATGTGTGTCAAATGATAAAAATGCCTTCTTAGCTCTCTTTGTAGTGAAAATGCACCCTTACATATTGAAAGTGTTGGTTGGTTCTTTCCATGCATAGCCCAGTCAGTTTGTCTCAACCAGGCAAACAGGCCATTTACATCACGGCGAATTCTGCTTGAATATGGAGTGGGAAAAAAGCTTGGCTCCAAGTTGGGAGCACTACTATTTGATTTATTCCAATCCTTCTGTATTCCGTCCACTGTCTCTTGAAGCTACGTTTGAAAAAGCATTCTGACTAGCCTTTAAGGGGAAAAGGTACTGCTCATGAACAACAAACTGCTTTTGTTGAAGAGCTAGATTCAGCCATGATAGAAGTAGGAGAAATTTCATTAAACTTCTAAAGTTGTCCAGTTCAAAGCATTGTGCCCACAGGGTAGAAAACTGGGAGAGTTGGAAAACTTCTATTAAATAATCAATTTCATCTTCTCATCCAGCCAGGATTGTTTCCAGCAGTACACTGAGATTTCTTAAGCAATGGGACTTCGTGTGTGGGGAACTTAATTTATTCATAAGTCATTTCAATTTATTCATAAGGCATTTGAACCTTGTCCAAGTAAGCATGGGAAAACTTATGTCCATCAATTCCTAATGATACTTAGAGATGGAGGTGATTCCAACAGAGAACAAAAGAAAGAGGGAAGGATAAAAATGATAAATCAGTGTGTTAACAGAGTCAGATGAGCTGTATTGGTTTAACTAGAGATGCAAACTAGCTACCAAGTTATATACTCCATGAGAGGCATAATAAATAATAAAAAAATAAATAATTCTTTCTAATGAAAAGAAATTGCTACTTGTGAAGGACACCAGATCATGTTAACTTTCAATTTGAGACAAAGTTTCTCTTGGTGAATGACAAAGGACAAGGCATTAGGGGCCTTGATGATAAGTCAGAAATATGATCTGAATTTGAAAAGCTTACCTTAAACTGAAACGTAGGTTGCAAAAACAAAGTCATGAGACAGAAGCAATACATCAGAAAGTAGTCAGCCCAGAGTTTCATGTGTTTTGGGACCCCCCTTCCAAAAACATCTTTAAAGTTAAATAGATATATCATTGGCACAATTAATGCATGTAGTAGTCTGTCTTGTCATCTTTCTTTGATATTTGTTTATAAAATACCTTATTACTGCTGCATAGGTTTGGAGGACAGGGCTGGATGAAGGAAAATTGGAGGAGAAGTGGTATTGTGGAGAGTGGGTTGGGCAGTAGTCCACATACTCTTCAGGTCAACCAGAGGCATCAGAGGCCAGGCTTACAGTATGTGCACTTGTACTTTTGTAGCACAAAGTGCTACAAAATCAGGTCCCAGCAAATTGGAATGACCTGGGGTGGGTAAAGGGCTATTCAGTGAAGTGCTGAAAAAGTAAGTGAGAAAATGAGTTTTTCTGCTAGGTTCCTCAAATCTTCCCACATCCTGGACTTCCACTTCTATTTCACAGCCTGAGAGAAAAGGGAAAAAACTTCTTCCCATGCAATGCACTCTTCTTTTGCCACAGCTTGGAATGTTGTTGTTCCCAGCAACAAATTCAAAACAAATAATTCTGTTCTTTACCTGAGGGCAGCAGAATAAGTTTTGTCTACTGAGCTCTAATAAAACAAATTTTCATTCTTCACTATTACATTCATTACTTTCATAAAATCAGTTAGGATAGTTCTGAGTTGATTCATGCTTTTTCAAATGACTCCTTTTACTCTGTTTTGGTACCATGTGGTTAATTTGGGTGAGAAATTAGGAAGATGTGGTTATGTGTTGTGCTGAGTATACATAGAAAGTCTATAGAGTGTTGAAAAAATGACATTGTTGTAAGACAAGTTTTATAGAAACTACTCATTTTGACTTTGTCTTCCCAAAACTGTTCAAGTGTATTTAATGGTATTGCAGTATTCATGGTGGATGTAACTACATTCCTGGGGAAATTCCCACAGATCTTTCACTTTTTGAATAAGCTTGTATGACTCATAGCACCTGCAGGATATGGCTAGAAATGTTAGAACACCTGCCAGTGAGGTTAGGGACAACTTGAACATGCTTGATGAGGTACTGTGAGGCCTAAGCCAGAACTATAAATAAAATATCACTGAGATTAAGACTGCAGTACATCAAGGAAATGCAAAAGACAGGACAGGTTCTAGAGGCAGCAATGCTGATAGAGGCATTGAAGAGGAGCGGTTCTACTTTCTATTTATCAATGTTTTACTTCCCATAAGAAAAGGTTTCTCACTGCTTGATTGTGCTATTGCAGTCCTTGAAAGCTCAAGTAAAAATATCACTCTTACTGGAAAGACACTCATGAGTTCAACAGCATATTCATTAACCAAAAGCAAAGAACTGCAGATAACAAAATAGATCTGACCCAACAAGCCCTTGCTAAGATCATATTAAAAAATTACAAAGCTGTCTGAATTTTGATATCAATCTTTCACACACACTATAATTGAGACTGAGGTTTCATAGCCAGTGTATTCATGAGCCTCCACCTGGGCATGTCAGAGCTTGCATGATATGTGTAGACTTTTGTGATATGTGTTTATTGAAGGCATAAATATTCTTCTGTTGCTTATTAAGAGGAGAACTCTAATTTAGAATGAGCAGCAGTACTTAAAAATGTGTAACTCTTGAAAGAAATGCTTTCAGTAGACTACTGTGTCCTACTGGGAAGAATTCCCTCTTAGTGTGGTGCAAGAAAGTGCAGGGACATATGCCTGATGCTTCCTCCTGCAGCCCAGGCTCATGTCACTGCACATTGCTGCTTCAAGCAGTGTCTGAGCTCGGCTCTGAAACTTGGCTCTGTGGCTCTTTCCTTAGCCCACTTCACACTGGAAGAACTCTCCTCAGGAGCTTAAAGTTGCCTCCTCTTTCCATTGTGAAATGAGACAATTCTCCCACACTAATGCACACGTGCATGTGGGATCAGTTAAACACACACACACCTATCAAAACATCACTGCTACTGTGCACAGAGTTATCCTCCCCTTGGATGCTTTCCCCAAAGAGCCACAGGCTGAGGACTCACTCGTGGTATCCTGTCCCTTGCTGAAACCACAGAGTCGGCGCTGCCAGGAGGTGCCCAGGGCAGTGCCCAGGGCTGGAGTGGTCACTCTGGGCATCCTGCCTCGTACCTCGGTGAGGGAATAAGGCTCGTGAATAGGGAAGAGCTCTTGATTTCCTTGAATTAAAATGGAGTTTATATGAACTCAGAAAAGACTGAACATCATTTACATAAAGATAATATCTAAAGTACCTTCTTGGACATTCAAGTCTCCATAAAAATGCAGATGTTTCTCTCAGCTATGCATTTTCAGTATAGTTCTGATTTTCTGTTTATTTTTTGATTACTCCAAGCAAGTCACACCAATGCAGACAAAAACCCAGATGGTCCCTAATATTATAGAGAAGAGCACAAAAGGAAACCTTTTTCTCACTCTTGCATATGTGTTTTTCATTCCCATATTGCAGGAAGGAACTGTCTTTTCTTGCCCATCTCTTTCACTAGCTAATATAGAAAGTTATTGAATGTATTGGCTGTCATGAAGCTCTTGATAAATACTACTCCATGGCATACTTAAAAACTGCTGTGACTCCCTGTTGAGTATCAATTCCTTTTTCTTTCTTTCAGAAATTTTCATTTTCTTGTGAGTTTTTTGCTTTTTTTCTAGTCACCTTCTAGAGTTACCCAAGACAATGAGCTAGTAGAATATTTTAATTAGATATAGGGAATGTTTCTTGAAATCAAAGAAGCCTGTAAACATGACAATTTAGATCAGAAAACTGAACCTTAACTGCTACACCTGTTTAGTCAGGAAATAAAATACTTATTTAAACTTGGAATTCAAAATTCCTCTCAACTCAGTTCCTCTTTCTTATAATATATTTTACTATGGAATACTTTGAAACAAACTGTTTAAGACCAATAACTCTGCAGAAAGTACATAGTTGGAAAATATGAATTATGAGTAAATTAGAGAAAATCACTATCTGCTGGTGTGCAATTTGCTAGAATACAAAAAAAAAGAGATTAAATATATTGAATATGTTACTTGTTATGAATTATTTGTCCACTACAAATTGATGCCCTGCTCTTCTCATGGATCTGAGCCATATAGTATTTATAATTTTCTCTTTTTATGCAGTTTATTAATATTAATTTTTTTCAGTTTCTCCTTACTTGCAAATCCTTCTTTTACAGATTACAACATCTGCAGCTAGGTAGAAATATTTATCACTTGAGAACATAACATAAAGACATCTGAAGAGTGAGATTGGAGAACAACTGCTGATTTTGTCACTGATGCTACAAAATTTAGAAATGCTAAATCTGAAATATGAATTTACAAGAAAATATATTGTAAGGCATACAAAATAATAAATCTTCTTACCTACCAATCACCTGAAGAAGTAAGTTCCAATTTATAATTAGGAACACCTTTTTAAATTAGCCTTCACTGTTGTTTGTAAGCAATGTACAGGGCTACTGTGCCATGTGAAGATAACTATATCCATCTATACAAATCAAATTTTCTCTGTAGGGGACAAATATTTTTGCATGGTTTGGAGAGATTAACATATGTTTAGAAATCAATTCTATAGGTTTCTTCTCATAAAAAAACCCCAAATCTCAAACCTAAAAAGGGGTGACTCTCACTCAAATGTCTCTCTCACCTTTTAGAGGTTAAGGTTCAGCCTTTCAAAATCCCATTCTAAAATGAGAGGATATCATAGCTAATTTGATCATCATTGAAAAACATGCTCACAGCTTGATGCCAAAAGGTGGGGGTTTTTTCTATTGGAAAGTAAGAATGACACCAAGCATACACTTGAAAAGGGGTTAGCAGTGTCTAGATTTTTCTAACTACATGGCCTGCCCTTGCAGAGCCATTGCATCAGAATTACAGCTGGGTAGGTGTTCCCAAATTCTTCTGACCAGATTCGTCTGATCAACCTGTTCCAAGGAAATTGAATCCTCTGGAGTGAGAACTTAAAATGTTCTGCCCATATTAAGGCAAGTTCACTTAGTGAATTTAGCCACCTTTTATAAAAAGGATTTGATTCCTGTCCAGAAGATCCATACAAAGTCTATATCCTGCTGGTCCTGAACTTGTAAGTGAATCTAATTCCATAAATGAAAGTGAGCTTTGCCAGAAAGTCAGAATCAGGTTTAAAAGTGAAGGTACAGACAGAGCTCTTGGGACCATGGTGTAAGAAGCATCAGGGATGCAAACTGTCAATTCAGATGTAGCAGTGGTTAAGTTTGCAGGTCTGAAAGGTTCTAGATGTGTAGGCGCCAATTTCCATGGCAGTCACATGCTAAATTAAACTGATGTTATTCTAATAACAAATCCTTGGTCATTTTCACTTCCTCTAGTGTGCTATGTGTGGCTATTAATGGAAAGCAGGTGTTGGAATCAGCCTGCAAAAAAGAGATGTTTGCAAATGTTGTTGCACTGACAGCAGTTCCAAACCATGCCAGCACTCATTGCTGTTGCTCTCTGAGTGCTTAGTCACTCTGTTCCTGTACAGTCACTGAACAGCCTCACTGTGTACTAAATGCCTATTTAATTTGTTGTGTTCCTAGCATACTTAGAAATTCTGGAAAATCATTTGCAAGGTAGGATCTGAGCCATCAGCTGACTCCACTGGGACATGACTCCTTAACTTTTTGATATATGTACAGATAAAAGTCCTTCCATGAGCAATTGTTCCCAAGCTTAAGGGTGTGTGAGTGAATCATTCCTCACAGTAATGACAAAGCACAGTCCCTTGAGAGCTAGCTAACCCTTATGTGCTCACTATATAAGATGCCATTTTTTTCAGCTAAAACTTAATGGGGAATCTGGGGTACATGCAATGTAATTCCTCAGACTGGAATTTGCTCCGAACTTTTTCCAAGAGCACAGTGGAATTGCAGTCATCGCATCTGTCAGGAAGCCAGCTTTGCAAGATGGCATCCCTTTAACAGGTACTAGTTTAATAGTGGGCACATTTATTAGGGTTTATTAGTGATTCAGAAGGGGAAAATGCTTCTAAATTAATAGCTCTAATCACTTCTTGCCACAGCCTGCCTTTCCATAGCATGTTCCCAATAAACATGTTGATCCAGTTCTCTCAAAGTGTAACTTCTCAAACACAGCAGTGGCTCAGAGAGAGCCATCAGTTGTGATTTGACCTGTATTTGTCAGTGGAGTGTCTCAGTGCACTGAGACTGGAAAGGAATGAATACTAATATTTTGGTGTCATGGAGAAGCCTTCCTGTCCTGCTTCTTCTTTCAAGACACATATATTATGGAGAGATGTAGTGATAGGCAGCAGAATCTCTCTTACCTGCAGGCAAGCCACAGTTAGAGATTTCCAGTTTTTGTGTTGATGACTTGTAAATTTATTAGCTGAAAGCATTCACCTCTTCTGGAGGGAATGGCAATGAAAATGAGGGGATTTTTATTTGACTTCTATAGAGATATATACATTAAAATGTATACTTTGTTAGACCACACAAAATTTTAAGGCAATTAAACTCTTGGAAGTAATATTGAATCTCTAACAGAAGTAAATTTGTACTACTTTGTTCTTGGAATATTTCATCAACTTCTGCTAAACAGACATCTAGTCTTTATAACTGTGAAAAAGTCCATGATTTGACTACTTGTGTTGAGCTCGTAATAAAAACCATGTAATAGAGGGACTCTTATATTTTAAAGTGAACTTTGAGGATTTTGGTTTTGATATCATCTGCTGCATAAATGGTCACTGTATCCAGCTACACTAGGACTGTGTCTAAGGACATCTTAAAAATTATGTCTTTGGCCAGGAAACAGTTCCTCAGTTAGTTCTCTTCTGCCTCAAGCAGAGCATTAGTAAAGCAAAATTTGGATTAAAATCAATTCCAAGAAAATGGATGCCAATCAGTTCAGTGTGGAATAGTTTAGAAGTCCAGTCTGAAGTCTCATATACCATCTCTGGCAGAAAACTTCTGTTGTCCCTTCTCCTTCAAATTATAACATGACTCTGGAAAAGAACTTTTCTCCACCCACCTGTATTGCACAGAACTAAATGACGGTTTTAGAGACTAAAATGTTTGGGAGTGAAAATCTGGAATAAATTGAAAAATATTGCACAATCATCAAATTAACGGGGTTCATAACTCCAAGGAATCTGTTGATCTCAGCCAAATCAGTGAATGAGTGCAGGATTACTAGTTAGTACAACATCTCACTTAGCATGTGCAACCAAAAATTGACTTGCCTGTCTCAAAATTGTTTCCCCTTTTTTGCTCATCCTCACCATACTGGATGATCGATGACTTATTGTAATCATAGACCGTTATCATAAATCAGAAAATGGGTATTGTCAATAACAGCTCACAAAATGCATCTGTGTTGTCCTACAGTCCTGTACCTTTTGTCTCTCTATTTCTTCATTGTAGACCTAAGCCTCATCATTCATGTGCTGCTTAAAGATACAAGAGTAGCTCTTTTCTAAATGGTACAGAGAAATTAATTGGCTTGAAAAATAGATCTTCACTTTATTACTTGCATTCACAGAAGTGACAGGGGTGTCACCACCATCCACATCACTCTGTTCTACCAGGTAAATGGTAAGTGTATTTTCTATTTTAGACTTTTCCAGAAGAGGTGAATATGATGATAAAACAAAATTTTGAATAAAATATCCCAAGGCTGTGAGACCAAAAAAACCTGTGTTCCTACTTTGCCAGTTGAAAGGCAGAGAGATCTCTTCTGGCAAAAAAAAAGCATTAAAATGTCTTGAATCAATTGAACTTCTCTATATTATATAGGCAATGAAGCAGCATACAGGAAATGTGCTGAATCACTTGCTGTCCCTTAATATACCACTATATAAAAGGTCTTAGCCCAGACTCAGTGGTGTCTTCATTTTAGAGGAAAGCAATTAGCTTAAAGGAAAACTGTAAAGCATGTCTTTTCTATTTCACATTTGTACATTACTATATATTCAGGCTGATAGAAAGAACCTGACTCAATTCATTTGCATTTAGGGGTTATACAGCATATTAATGCTGGGAACAATTGAGCAAATCAGTGCAAAGAGAAATGATAAACAGATTTGTCTTTTCTTACATGATGATTAGCTAGAAAGTTCTAATATGTGGCTTTTAAGATCACAGTGCCAATAAACCCTGCTGTGTTGCAGCTCTACACTGTATACACAAATTAAGTTTTTCTTCAATAAACCCATGAAAATAACAATCACACCTGACTGGTTTGCTATGAGCAATAGTATTCTCTCTCGGTATTTCACCTTTCTGCCTCAACAACTGTGCTGGTTCCTGTGTTTTGCTCAGAGGAGTGCAAGAAAAATATAAGTGGAGAAGTAGAAAGAACCCCTTTGATTGTTATTCCCTCTTGCCTCAGCAGCTAATCACAGTAATGCAGTGTAAGTGCTATATCTCTAATTGCAAATTGTTTGTGGGGATACATGAGGCAAGCTGCAATACAACTAACCTAGGGTCCACATTTCCAGAAGAATTTTTGGGGGATGGGGAGAAGTACAAGGGATTCTTATTCCAAACCACAACAGTAAGATGATCTTTACTATTTATGTTATTGGGAATAGGTTTGAAATTACACCAAATAGGTTTATAATTATAAGTGTTTATTAACAATTTATTAATGATTCTTGAGGGCTAACTGGAGATACCTTAAAGCAGAAATTGCTGAGCTCTTTGTTCAGAAAAGAGCACCTAAATTGACAGCTGATTTTTCAAAACTTAGGTCTTTGTAAGAGTTTGAGATTAGCCTCTATGCATGCATTTGTGTGACTTTGAGGAAATTGTGTTGGAGACAGCTCATACCTGTCCTGCCTTTTTTCTTTCTTGAAATCCACGCTACCAGTAAAAGAAAATGACTGGAACTCATACTGAAATTGTTTGTGCTCATGATGTAGGGAAATTAATTAATCTTTATAGCTTTCAAGCACCTCTTGTGATCTTGAGAAATGCATAAAAGTGCATAAACTTCTGTGTATTTTTCTTTTAAGCTCTTTAGTATCTGTTTCAGGATTAAGCACTAATTTTAACAACTTCACCTTAATCATTCATCAGGAAATAGAAAATGAGCTCTCATTGCCAGAATAAAGGGGCAGAGAAGGAGCACACACAACAGTGAACTTCATTTTAGTTTTTGCACCTAGAAAACTGCGAGTTGCATATATCACTTAGCAGAGGTTAATGCTAACTTTCATTGTAATGAGCTGATGAATCAATGATTAATATAGTCAGTGTTTGCAAATTAAATTCCATGGTAAAAGGCAAATAAACTGAAGGGCTTCATAATTTGGTCAAATTTGATTTTCTCATCAGAAAATTAAAAAAAAACCCAAACCAGAATAAGCTGGAAGTGGGCTTCTAACTATTTTTCAGTGCTGCCCAACTTTTCTCTCTTCTTTATTACAAGCTAAAAAAATAAGTGCAATACAATTTATCTCAATCTACTTCATATTTTTTAAGCAAAACAGTATGTTCAAAAGAGTAGAACTAAATTTTCTTTCATTGATATACCAATGAGATTCCACCTCTTAGTTAATTTATATGGTAGACAGGTTTATAACTGGTAAATTAGCATCATGTTTTACAACAATTATTTCAAAAAATCTTCCAGAAATGTGCAGTAAATTTAAGTGCTTTCTAAAGCTGTCTTCAAAGGTTCTCACTCCTTATCAGATATTCAATAAATCCTGTGTTGCAGTAGTGAGTGCTTACATCATGCCAGAGACTATTTTAATTGTTCAGTTTGGATAGTAAATGCCAGGTGAACATTGATTTTTATTTTTTATTGTTTTATTCATTACAGCTTTTAGCCCCCTTTTTTTTTTTTTTTTTACTGAAGGTATTTCATTTAGTAGACAAACCCAGATTACTACTACTGACAAACTACGTCTAAGCCTGATGGTTTTGGTTCTGTTCTTGAGAAAAATATACTAAAATTTGTTGCTCAGTTACAAAAACTACAACATCTATGTCACTATTTTACGAATTAGAATATTAGGTACTTAGTCTGCATAATTTTATAATCTTTATGAGTAAAATATAGGGAGGAATTAGTCATGCTAAGTTGTGGTGGACACTGCAGATAAAAATTTTCTGTAGCCCCTGATGCTTGATGAGAGTTCCCTGGTGCAGCGCTATAAGACCCACCATACTTCTAATTCCAGCCTGCAAGAGTGTCCCTGAATCCTTAAAGTGCAGCAAGCAGAGACTTCAGTCATGTACTCGTGGTGATCTCATAGCCTGAGATTTCTGCCTAGAGCTTTGGTCACAGACATAATCTAGGTGGGCTTTCACATTTATTAAAAACATAAAGAAACATCAAACCAGTACTGGGCTATTTCAGAGGTTGTTGTCACAACTGGCAGCTAGTGGGCCTGGTATATTATATCTCTGTGAAAAGAAATCCTCATTGCTTCTCGCACTTCCCAGAGTTAAAAACATCTGCATGTCATCTTCTGGGGGCATGTTTGTCACAAGTAGGTAAGAGAGAGGTAGCACAGTGTATGCCTTTTCTTCCTCATTTTGACTTTTCTCTACTGCAAAGTAATTGGTCTGGCTTCCTTGTATGCTAAAATAATCATTATCTCAGCTGTGCCACAGGCTGTATGTGTGTAACCAGCAGGTTTTTCTTTTGTTGCTCTGTTGAAATTAAATGCAACAGTTTGCTTTGTTCAGAATATTTTCTGTATGGTTTTGCTTGTTCTTTGTTTTCATCACTTCCTACTGGAAGTTTTGAGCTGTGGAGCCTAAGTAAGGGCACTACAACCTCAGTGAGATTCTGCAAAGCACAGCAGGAGCCACAGCACGGCAACTAATTGTGCCTTCTCAATCAATACCAGTGTTACTCAAGGATCCATTTAAACTGATGTCCTCTTTCTTTCCCTTTGAAAGGAAGAGAAGGTTTCCCCTCACCTGGAAGTTCTGTCACAATACAAATAGAGCTTTAATGCCCTAGAGACTGGGAGCAGTGGGACATAAAGGGGCTGCTTTCATGTACAGACTGAGGCTCCCAGGAACAGCTATGGGGAGCTCTGGTGATGGCAGGGATGAGCTTCTCCCTTTGAGCTATCTTAGCAACTTTCACTCAAGGAAAGAAAACACAAGTAGGGGTATATTAAATATTATATTGCTATAAAAGGCCTGATCTAAGGACCAGTGGAATCAGTGGGAATCTTTCCAATGATTCTTGTATGTTTTGAATCATACTATAAATGCTTTCAGCCGAGAATGTGACTCGGAAGCGGATCCTACAGATGGTCCAGGGTCATCAAGACAATTTGCTTCAGTGAAAAATTATGCGAGGACCTAGAACACTTTGATGTCCTTCTCATTAACTTTTACTCCACAAAGACAAATCTTTTGCCTTATGAATGACATAAGAAAAATATTACCCTGGAGAATAAGTACTGAGAGGATAGAGTTTAAACAGATTTGTTTTCCTGTTATGAATTACTGTATTGTTCTGGCTGTGCATGATCCAGACTTTAGTAGTTTAGCTGTCACTGAGAACCTTTCCTTGTTCACTCTCCTTAGTTAGTTATGAGGCTTTTTACAGTCTTAGAACTTATCAGTCCTGAGTGTGTGCTTGGGCTACACTGTGTAATACAATTTACTCTTTCAGTTACTATATTTCTATATGAGAAACAGCAATGAATGAACATGAAACTGTCTATTAGGTGGGATCAAAAGCACTGTGCATCATCAGGAAATAAGGCAGAGAATGAAATGAAAACATTTCTTAGGGGCAGATAAAATGGTTACAGAGGTTTCACACACTAATCCACTCAACCAGGATTGTGCCTACTGGCACGTCTGCAGTGTAGTTGGGTTGGTTAAAGTAAAAAGAACACTGATATATATTTCTGTCATTATTTAGCTTGCTTATATTGTTTTACCTCAGGAAGAATTCTTAATCCCTCAGATTCTGAATACAATATAATAAAGCATAACTTAAGTTCTGCTGGGAAAACGCCTGCCCTGATACCTATAAAATCTCATACATTAATGTTCCCATATATTTCTAAGGCAAATATAAGCAAAATAATCCATTAGTATTCAAAGCGGGAAATGTAATTAGAAATAAAAATGTAAGATAACCACATCCACCTTCCCAGAAAGAGATTTACAGTAAAGAACAAGATGAAAATGTTTGCTCTTAAAGATTTTTACTAGGTAATTTCTAGCAGGACAAATATCTCTTCCTCTTGTCTCACACAGCTGTCCCAAACCAAGCAAGGGCTATATTTATCTTCAGTTCTGAATTTGTGTTGTCATTCAGAGTTCTTCTAAGATAAAATACATCATCATTTACTCTATTAGAAAATAAATGTATGGATGTATTATGGAATTTGCATCCCATTACCTTGGTTTGCATGCCATAAAACATTTATTACACCCTTGGGCTACAGTCTTAATAATGACTGGGTGAAATGCACTAATGTGGTCTTGGCCTTGCTATAGAACAGAAGATTAATGCTCTTTGATGTCACCCAGCTAATAGTTGTGCTCGCCAATTTGTCCCTTCAAAAGACATTACAGTCCCACAGACAATCCCTGTAAGACTAAAGCTAGCAAAAAATGTTCAAACTAAACCACAAGCTGAAGTGCAGTTAACCAAATAAGCATTACATTAGATTTTCATCTCTAAAAAGAAATGTATGCAAGCATCTTTCAGTAAAGGAAGAAAGATCTTCCATGTTTTATTTCATCCTCTCCTTTTCTGATTATACCCTGCTGACATAAAGTTTAAAAGAAGCCATCAATATTTTCTTATGTTTTATGGCAGTTACAAAATAACATTTTAGTTAAGCTCTGTAAAAGCATATTTCAGTACTTTCTACAGTCCCAAGCCTCTCAGGCTCTTCTCATGTAATAAATTTCACTGCCTATGATAAAACAATTGAATTTTTGCCTACCTGCTCCTCTTTAGAGAGAGGAAGCAGTTGTCCCTTTAACCTTAAGAGATAACAGTGAGATTTTTAAACTTTTTTTACACTATGCATTGCTGATGTTTGTGTAGCTTATAAAGAACCCTAAAACACTTAATGCAATTAAACCAGCCTGTCATACCAGCAAAATTTGCAATCTTGTCAATCTTAGTGAATTGAGCTGTGGATCAATATTTGGATGACAAACATCAGGGGAAAACTATAAGGAGGAGCCTTGTGCACCTCCCTGAGCCCCTGTCCCAGTAGTTGAGGGGATGTCTGTGCTGCTGCTGTATCCACCTTCTTTCTGATGATCCCAAATTGAGAAAGAGCTGGCCCAGTTCACAACTGATGTAAATCAGCATTGTTATTTTGAAAGCAGTGCACTGACAATGACTTATACCAGCTGACTATTTTGACAAGACTGTATTATTTGTCACACTGTCTGTGTTCCAGCCTGGAGGTCCAGCACTATGCCCATTTGAATTTTCCAAGGAGTTTTAACACAGGATTTTTCTCCTGCTGCAATTTCGTATTTTGACTAAAATGGTTTTGGAAGGTCCTTTCCAACTGAAAACTCTCTGCTGGTGTTTCCAACTGGAGATCATTGAGCTTCTGGGGTGAAGGAAGCCTGTATCTGTTTGAAGCAAAGCTGTTTGTAATCATGGAATATAAAGTACTAGATATATAATCAGCATGTGCTATATTAAAATCCTTTCAAAGCTTTCAATGTTGACTGACAGGCTATCCAACAGCATGCTTATTTAGCAAAAAAATTTTAAAAAGCAGGAACACTAAACCAGTGGTCATAAAGCAATCCTTTGCAAGCAGTTGTGATTAACAGATGAACCAATATGAACATCTTTTTCTTTTTTTCTTTCATATGGCAAGAGAAAGCACAGTCTGTTTTAAAAATTCCAGTGCACAGATTATAGAGCAACACAGAGAGGTAACTAAGACTCTACAGTAAATTTTGATAAATAGACTGTAAAAAAAAGAGTGAGAAACTGATGTTTGTTGAATAACAGATGGAAGTTGTCTCTTTATAAGGAAAGTACAGCCCTGCCAAACTAACACTTGTCCTGAAAATGAGATGACAAGAAAATAATACAGATTGTAATTTTTTTTTTCTAGCACCTATTCTGAAACAAAAGTTTTAATACTCCTCTAACTACATGGCAGGTCTTATGTTTCTGTTTGTGTACATCATACATATGGATGTATGACTATGTAATATGACTGGATATATGGAATCATTGGATATATCCAATTATATCATTGGATATAATATAATCATTATGTAAAATCAAATGTTAATAGTAGGAATAGATATCAGTACATTTACTTCTATAATCTGTTTTTAAAAATGCCTTCACAAATCTCCAAAGACCTGTGGAGAACTTTACTCATTGTGTGAATAAGCATTTCTGTTCTAAAGTTATATGTTTTGTGTTTCAAAGGTACTATCTTCAAACCTCAAAGACTGAGGTAAAATATAACAGGATGAGCCATATAGACTTGGAGACCTAATATGGGGAATAATACAATGTTTAGTTAAACAGTAGGGAAGTTTAGTATCTAAATGCCAAGAATTTTTAGTTACCTGTGTAGAACCACTTTCCTCTCTCCTTT
Source organism: Zonotrichia leucophrys gambelii (assembly GCF_028769735.1). Classification (NCBI taxonomy): domain Eukaryota; kingdom Metazoa; phylum Chordata; class Aves; order Passeriformes; family Passerellidae; genus Zonotrichia; species Zonotrichia leucophrys. The sequence continues at coordinate 21,552,148 of NC_088176.1, forward strand.
CCAAAGTGCCAAATCACCTGTAATAATCACAAGACATTTGGACTGCAGTCTTAGAAAAGCCTCCACCAGCACTGGTGTACAGGTCTGTGCAGTACCATAACACATTTATTTCAAAGCCAATTTCAAGCAAATTGCACGTGCCACTTCTTCTGCCTGGTTGGATTTGTGATTTAAGTATCTCATTTAAGTCCTAATTAAACCTGCATCTCCTCCACTTGAGCTCTGGTCAGTTGAGGCTCCGGTGTCTTTGCGTTTGGAAGCTGCTGAGCGGTCTCTATCTGCCTGCCAGATAACTGTTGTAGGGATAAGATATTCCACTTGCAGTTACAAAGTAGTCTTCATGTTTTCATCCCATACGAGCAGCATATCTCTCTTGGCAATTGTATTTATGATGGCTTCTGGCTGTGTTTCTATTTTCCGGGGTCAGAAATTCTGCTGGTGTGCACTTTGCCTGACAAGGCCTGGTTGTGGAATCCAAAACAGAGGCCAGGCCTGTTCTGTTCCTCTCTGCAAACCTTTCCTGGCTTGGCAGCCAGGTGTGACTGCTGTTTGTGTGAGCTTGCCATATCACACTGTGATGCTTGTGGCTCAGAATCACCAAACATCTGCCCCATGAGGAGCTGATAATTGCTTTCATCCCAGAGCTTGGTGGGTAACACATATTATCACTGTCAACCTTGACTCCTCTCTCACCTTGCAGAGATACCTTTCATAAACAGTGAAATATCTCTGCAAGGCCAAGTTTAACCATTAAGATACTACCAGTAACCCAGCTTAAGATCTTGAATCAAGAAGTCCCAGAACAGCTAGACAGAATGTTGCTTGGTAGCTCCTACCCCCTTAGGACTTCTGTATACTTCTCTAGAGGAGTCTTCACTAGGACCTGTTTCTCTAAATCAGAAAACAGAGCATCTAAAATGTTCTTACCTTCTCCCCCAACACCCAAACCTGTATGTTATGGTTAGTCCTTACAGATATTTCCATTAGACTCCTGCTACTCAATAAGAAAGATACTTGTTTACCTCTTATATTTTGCATTCACTGTATGGCCACAGATTTTTCTTCAAAACTATCACTGAATTTTCTTTTTCAGCTTTCTATTTTTTTCAGTTTTACACACAGAATTCTGGCAGAGTAAAAAGAAAAAAATTGGATTTTCCAAGATGTTCATATTGAGACATCTACAGCGTCCCTCTATCTCCCTCCATCTCCCTCTTCCCTCCATCTTTGGCTTTTTACAAAAAGGATCTAAACTTCAGAGTAAAACTCCAGTCAATACCAAGTACAGTTTGAATTGGCCCATGTTTCATGTTGATCACTTGTAACTCAAGGAATAACACAGCTGGTGACTCCCTCTAAAGTCTTAAAGTGACTTGTTCAGCATCATAAAAAAAATTAATTGGCTGAAGAAAGATAAGCTTCAGTTCCTAACAGTGGCGTTCAGTGGAATTAGCCATAACTGGTTTTTGTTCACATTTTAACTAGAGTAAGAGATGAAGTAAGAATCTTGCCCCACACCAGGTTCACTGACAGCACTGACCTGGGCACAGCATCGAATCTGTGCTCTGAGTAGTTCAGTAGTTTTATGGCATAAATAGGAGCTTCGTGGTGTACATGACAAAGGAACCAAAATAAGGCTATGTGTGGCTAGTTTGGTTCTTGTTACCTAAATCTTGACTGACACACAGAACTACTAAAATATGACTTTACTGTTCCACACTTAAAGTAAGCAATACTTAAAGCATAACTTCTAGCTCATTTTCAAAGGATTTTAGATTATTAGATTTATGCAGAGATGTCTAGCATTTAAATTGTCAAGTGGTTGCCAAAGAAGGGCTATAGACCTCTCTCTGTATTAGTCGCTAGAAGGGAATTAGACACAAACTTCATTTAAGGGTTTCACAGCTGCTGACAAGAGAAGAGATTGAGATCCAATATTAGGCTTAGTTTCCAGGATGTGAACTGCAGGAATAAGCTCCTCTGCCCCTGTGAAACAAGCCTCTTGGCCATGCCTTTATACCCCTGCTCCTTCCACGATTCAATCTCCTCTGTCTTCCATCTGCCATTCTGAGCCCACAGCAGCTGCAGAGAAATCATTGCTTATTATTTGTGCTCGGGTCAGAAGCAGGTGTCAGTGCTGATAGCCTGGGCAGCTCTTCTGGCACAGAAGGCTTGAAGGGGGTGTGATATAGAGGTTACACTTTGCTCAGTGATAGGAAACCAAACCAAGTGACTGTTCTGGAAACATGGGCTTCATGATTCTGTTTTGCTTATGTCCCAGAGGTGAAAAACAGTATGTCCATTCTAATTGTAGAGTCTGATATGATGAACGAGGATGGCACAGTAAAGCTTTGAAAATTGAATTCCTACATCTCATGAATAGAGTCTGCTGCTATTTCTTAGTCAGTTTTGAAGTACCTGGTCTCAAAATCCTCTTGCTTCCACTTTCCCATTATGGTGCCATCGGACCATAGGATTTAAAATCTCTTCCTTTAGCTTGAGCAACTGCCATGATTTTGGTAAACAATTGTTTAAAAAAAAAATCATGTTTCACAAAAAATAATTTAATTTCATTTATATACTGCCATTTTTAACATCTAAAGTGTTTAACTGTTAAATGAGTTAATCAAATTTTTTTAATTACATTTATATTCCAGGATTAATTGTATCCTAGAATAAGGCCATGCTCTGCCTGAGAAAACATCTGTCCAATATTTATTTGTAGCTTGAAAACAGGAAATTATAACAGAAGTATAGCTTACTCAAGGCAAGTACTGCAGCTCTTATGGCATCACTCAATATAGAAATAGTAGCCTGTTACCTATTCATAGCCAGTAATGATCCTCTGTGATCACTAACCTTGCTTTTCAGTGCAAGTGCTGACTTGGCCAGGGCCCAGTATGTTAATGGTAGCCCAACTGTTTAAACTGGGGGGAGGGGAAATCTGTTTGTCCAGTGCCTGTGTTTGACATAGCCTTTAGTTTAGTGGCCATTGAGTTCAAGGAGCCTCCTGCATGTTGAAAAAGTCAAAAAGGGGTAAATAAAGCCATTTGCTACATGGCTGTCTTCTACTAATAAATTCCTAGATACTGGAATCACTGCTGGCAGGTCAGTGAGCATCTTGCTTGCAGACATGGAGTTGGCCCCATTTTCCATGTGGTGAGTGACTTTATGTGTACTTTGCAGATCATAAGGTAAAAATTTAACAGGCAGAGTCTGAGAAAGTGTGAGTGTTTTTAGGATAGATATATATATCAAAGTTCTTGGGTGTTTTTTAATTCTTCCAAACAGAATTTGGAGATACTTGTCAGTTACCTTTTTTCTAAAGACAGATAGCAGTTACCCAGTGTGGTTGTTAGAAAGGCAATGGCTCATTAACTAAGTTTTCAGCACTTTTCTATAGAATTATAAGACATGGGTTACCTCTAGCAGGTGTTCAGGATATACACTCAAAAATCCATCTTCTGCAATGGGTAACAGCTGGTACAGCTGCCTTATATCACTCTTGTGGTAAGCCTGACAGAAATCAAACTCAGGAATTGAAGAAGAGGGACTTTGCTACAGGGCACAAGTGCATGCAGTTCATTTAATTATTTCAGGAAGCCATGCATACTTTGCTCATTTCAGACCAAAATGCATAATGGTTATATCTTTCAAATGCTTTTTGTGCAATTAATTAAAGATGTTCTTGGCTTGCCGGAGTATCTGGTAGGAATTGAATGGTTGATCTTTGCTGAGGCAATTCTTTTCCTTCCAATAAATCTTAAAGAATGTTATAGGATGATTCTTTTAGTGGGCCCTTTGTTATAGGAAACTCTACAGGATGGTGTTCTGTGCAGCTCTCTTATTTGTTATGTATGCAAGAACATTTGAGACTGTAAGTGGACTTACTAATGTGCAGGTGGCACCCAGCTGTCTTTCTCTGCTATCACACTGGAAGGTTTAAGCTCTTCATTCTTGTAGAACCAGACCTCTGGGGAGGCTAAAAGACAGGTTGGACCAATCTCAGTTGAGATAAAGTAGAATTTGTGTGGATGGGGGGACATTCCTGATGATGGCTGTTGACAGGGCAAATGTTGTCTGTTCTAAAGAAGTATATCCACTTTTTTTTTTTCATCTGCAAAGCCAGTATGTTATTCACAACTTCCTTGCCCAGGACATTGAAAGAAATTGATACCTCAAACTGCCATCTGTGATAGGTTGTGATCTCATGACAGGCTTTTCCTTCTATTCTCAAGTCTTACAGAAGAGAGCATCCAGGGAAACCTAAATGAAAAGTAAAGCCATCACCTAAATGAAAATTAAATTATTTTAAATGTATAAGACCATCGTAAGCTCTGTTCATATATATTGCAGTGAGGAAGGCTGAAAACTGCTGGAAGCATGAATAATCATTGTTAAATATATCTCAGTTCCCAAATTGACTCTTATTTGAGATATATAGTCATTTTTGAGCAAATAAGACTCAGACTTAACCTCTGCTGTAGTCTGTGAAGATGTAGTAATTCAGATAAAAGCTATTGTGCCTATATGCTTTTATTGGTGCAAGCATATATAGAGCCATAAGCAATGTGTTTATATATATTAAAAATCAAGAAAGGAATTGCTAGAGTTCAAGGAAAAGCATGACAGGACAAGAAGCCCTTTTCCTGCCTGGCATGTTCCTCTATTGCAAATAATCAGCTGATGATATGTGCAACAAAGAAAGAATCACTGCATGAAAAACTGCAGCCTCCCCCAGTTATTGCTTTCCTCACACTCCTGCCAGAACAAGGGAATAGAGAGATTTCAATTTGATGTTGATGTTATTTCCTTGAATGGTTTTGTTAAAGTGCTGAGCATACAGCTTGTTTGCTAGCAATCTTTGGATTTACGAGTTGCCAGTCCTGGAGACGTTACTGTTTGTCATGCATTTTCCTCCTGATTTCCCTTCTTTATCCTCCTGCCTTCAAACCTTTTTAAAGTCTTTGCACTGCTGATACTCTGATGCTAACTGGTAGTAATGGAGGGCTGTGCAGCTGTGGCACTGCAGCTTCCCCGGATAATGCTGACCGCAGCCTCAGCAGCATGTGCCAGCTCAGCACATCTTGATAACTCATAATCCCTACCATAGGTTTTTATAGTTTGTCTGGTCTACTGTAAATCTCTAACTCACTGTCATCAACAGAGCTCTTGACCTGATTCATAGGCACCAGGAATTAAGCTCCTGTCACACTCTGTTAGAAGATGACACTATTTATGCTGTGACATTATACAAACAGAAATAGATGCTCTTGAATATACTTAAATGATTCAATATATTGAACAGCATCAAAGGTCATGTGATTATTTTGAATCTTCTTAATTAAGCAAAGAAACTAAAAAGAAGGAGGAAAAAAAATTCTAAAAAAAGAACAAAAACCAAACCTGTGTACCAGCCAGCACATTGAAGTACAGACAGGTTATCTGATCTTTCCTACTATCACATCTGAAATTTAGGATAATCTTGTGTGTAATGAGAAAAATATGTACATTACTAAAAAGAAATAGTTCTGTGGAGTTTTTTTCCCCCTCTGTCTCACTGTGAATATATAAGATAGTCTTCAGTCCTATTGCAGTGTACATTGGTTCTCAGCTATAGGATTCTGTCCCTCTAAGGAAAAAGGACCTCAAAATTCTTAAAAGAAAGAAATTCAATCAAATCACTTTTGACATTTTGATGCAGCAGAAATTACATAGGTTGTGCTGTAAAAAGGAGCCCAGTCCAATTCTGTCTAGTTCCTCATTAAAGATCAATTTTTCTAATAATGAGAACCCTGGATAGGGTACCAAAATATCAGAATTTTATTCTAGATCAAATCCTGGCTTTTCATGTGACTTTTGTACTAAGGCTTCAGTGCTTTTGATTTTTACTGCATAATTTCTAAATTTGGCCCATTCTTAGTGCAAGGTCCCAGCAGACTGCTCAGTGCAGCTGGCTAGTGGAATTTCTGATTGCAGGTGGAGGAGCAGGATGCTGTAATAAAGTGGACTTGATCTTTGGTGGCTCTAAATAAGACAGAATGATGAAATCACTTCGAAATAAATGTTTTAAACTGCATCACTTAACTTTTATTCGGTCATTCCAAGCATTTTTCCTTTGCTACCTGAACAGATGCAAAAGTTTTCAGTGGAGAAAGTAAAGTGGTTTAGATTGTTATATATGATCTAATAGAAATTATCTTCATGGAAATATTGCTGTATTTTTACTTACCAGATTTGCCAGCATGGAATAATTTGATAATTCATAGATTCCTTGATTTCATTACGCTAACTAAATATTTTTTGATATAAAAACATGATTCAATGAAAGAAGCCTTGTTTGAGTGAGCACAAGTTTCTTTTTGAAAATTTATACTGGTTCCTGTTTTGCATTTTTTCATAAATGGTGAGGAAACTGTTCTTCCAGCTGCATTTTCCTGAAAAAATATGTCTGACTGACACACTTAACACAAGAACATGTAAATACTCAGAAATTTATTATTATTATTTCAGACATTTCCAAGTCCCCTTAACTTGATCAGCTTCATGATCAGATTTCCAAATTGTGAAAATCTGATGAGAAACAATATGTGAAATTGTAAAGTAATCACAGAGGAACAGCATAATATTGTATATGTAAGAGAGGAGACTACACAAAGACCTTGTTACACCACCTCTGCTGCAGGTAACTCTTGGCTGTATCAGTACCTGTCATCTGAAAGCTGCCTTGTGGAGTTAGTTACTCTGGTGCACATGCAGAGGAGCTTGCAGAGAAGGGAGCAAATACCTCATGATACATCCATCCTCCTTCAGGCAAGTTCAGGGCCATTAGCAAGGACTGGAATGGGCCCACGCCAGCTCCTTGGGGTATTCTTCCCTTTTGTTGGTGATAGAAGGGCACTGGCGCACAGAATAGTGAGCACTGTGTCTTCCCCTGTCTATTGTGTTGTCAGTCTGGGATTTCAGTTCCTAGAGATGATGATTCAGCTTCTTTCAGTCATATTGAGTTGAGAAGATTTGTTTTGCCCCTTGAATTGTAGAGGTACATATTGTCATAAAAATTACTTTGTTGAATTTTTGGCCCCATTTGAACTCATAGCCATATTTTTCCTCTAGTGGTGTTTTAATTTGTCATAGATATGGCCTGATAATATCTAAAAAATCAAAACACTTAAGAGCATAATTCAGTATTCTAATTCAGTGACTTCTCTGTGGTGTGATACCTGTGATCTATAGCACTTCTGTCTATATCTAAGGCACATTGGTGCCAACTTATGGTGCTAAGGAGACACAGAAGGAAAGACAGCCACTTCTCTGATATGCATTTCTTCTAGCCTTGGGATCCAGCAAACCTCTCCTCTGTGTGAGCTCTCTAGAGCTCTGACTGCACTGATCAGAAAAGAGATGATCCAGCAGTTCCCCACTCCCAAGCCATGCTGAAGGTTGCCTATTCCAGGGCAGTCAGGGGTAAGGTAACTGCTGCAAGGCTACCTTTGCCTGGATCCTGGAATAGCCACAGGTACTGTTCCATGGTAGCACTCAGTGGGTGCCTCCAGCACTGGCAAATGCAGGATTTCTAACATACAGATGGGTAAATCTCAGTTTCTCTTGAAATCTACTGATAAGGGCTCTGCCTCGACTTGGATCTTTTGAGTTTTTGAGTTCCCTGCAAGAATAACCAGCCCATTGGGACAGAGGGGAACAAACATCTAGAGAGTTTGTAGCCTGTTGTACCCACAGTCCTAAACCATTTTAGCCATAGCATATGCAACTGTTAGATTGATAGATGCTGATTTCTTCAATAGAAAAATCCTGTGTACTACTTGTTAGCTTGATGCATGTCAGCTGGTTAAGTGCTAAAGCTCTGTCACTACTTCAGCAACCTCATTGCATGTCTTTATTGTAGAAACAAATAAATGAAAATTATATAGATTAAAGCAGGATGATCAGATCTAGTTCTCTTCTGTACAAGAGAAGGTATCCAACAATGATATTTTCCAAATTCCAGTGTGTTTTCTTGTGCTTTATAATTTGATATTTCAGTGCACTGTCACTTGAAATTAATTGCAACTAATTAAAAGTGATCCACTTAGGACAATTGGACAATAGTGCCCTGGAGATTGCTTCATTCCCAGAGGTTTTAGTGACTTTCTGCTGTACTGGTTCAAGTCTTCAGAAGGGTGCTATATATCATAATGTCATTTTACATTGTTATTTCTATGAAAGCAACAATTTAAAAGAGTCTCCAGTGAACCTTGAGCAGCTTTGCACTAAAAGAAAAATGTTACTGTTCAAGATCTGTAAAATATAAAATATAGATTCAAAGAAATCACTTGACATGAATAGTAGTATTAAATTTGTGCCATTATTTGCATGTAATATATAATGTTGTAGTAAAAGGCTAACAAAGCATTTAGGCTGCTCCAGGGCTCATTGATTTTTCTGCACCTTTGTTCAAACTAGGTCAAAACCAATGCTGGTCTTATTTTATCCCACATGTTTTTCTCATGTTTGAGACTTCTGTCCTAAAGTGATATAACACAGTTAACCCCACAATATATTGTGGCCTGCAACACCTATTTAAAGAAAGGCAATACTCTTGTTTTGGTTTAGATTACCCTAACCAAGCAGCTGGCTAATGTGACCTAAAATTCAGAATATACAGAGGCCCCAATTTTTAGTAACTTGGGTGAACTGAGGGCTTAAAGGAATAAGGCTTGCTTTCATGTTAGGGTGAAGGCCAGTCATTTAAAGAATTATGAAAATGAACTTTGCAACCAGTGCAAACCTGTTAACACAGTTAAACAGCTCATTTGATATTCTGCCTCACCACTATAAACAGGAACATAGAGCCTACTAAAATTAGATTTTGTCCCAAGTCCCAAAGCAACAAATCTTCCTGCCTGTGCAACCCCTACTTAGAATACCTTATTCTGTGAAGAAATAGAGATGCAAAATTGGGATCAGAATGATCCTCAAAGAGGAAAAATATAAGGTAGGGGCTATTTTTGGACCATGATGAAGCTTTCAAACAAACTTTTTGTTGCGAGACTTCACATAATTTCTCCACTGTGAAATGAGGTCTATCATAGAAATCAGTCCATTTGTTATAGTGTGTGATCCTTCCTCCCACTACAGTACATCTGGAACATCATCTCTTCTCAACATATTTTGTTTTTCTTAATTCATCTGATTTCTGAACAGGACCATCAGTCAGTCTTTGAATAGGTTTGATTCAACACTGTGTTATTTCATTTCTAAACAGTCATAATAGCACAAAAATCAATGAGTTGTACTGACATACAAATGGAGTAATGTATTGGCAGATCAGACCTATTGAATCTATTTTGCTCACAAGACCATTAAAATTGGTTTTCAAAAAAACTTCTGCAGTGAGATAAGCAGTAGTTTAGTTTTGTGCATAAAATCCATCCTGTGTTCTAGTACTTTTCTCATATTAATGGGAAAATGACTGGATTCTTTACTTTCTTATCAAGAAACTTTTGAGAAAAGTTATGTTAAAAAATATGTGTATTTATTTGTACAACTGTAATCTCTGTCTCTTCTACAGACTGGAAACTGATGACCTATATTAATGGATAAACTATAGAACAGAAAAATCAGAGACAAAATGCTGGTTCCACTACATTCAGCTGAGCTTTATGTCCAACTTTGCTGGAATTAAGAATTTATTCTAGGAATCTCCTTTCTTTATTTATTCCAACTCAGCCACACTAACAAGTAGACAAAAGTACACACTTCCTTGTAAGCATGGCATTATTATCTTCTTCATTATGCTAACACAAATCTGTCAGCATTTCCCTGGTACTATCCCAATATCCTCTTGCTAGATGCAAAGTAAGATTAAGCAGACTTGCAGTGTGTTCTGTGCATGCTGAAATTCAGGTTTTGGCAGGCATTAAGAGAGAGGGTTCCAGAGAGAGTCAGTAGGAATGTTTTGTCCATCAAGATGTTTGAATTGGACAATAAAAGCACTCCAGGCAGTTGTAAGTTATACCACTAGAAAATACCAAAAAAAACCCTGCAGTCTCAGAGATAACTGAATTCAAGACAATGCACTTTGGTTGGAAGATAACTCATGTCACTACTGCTGAAGTTGGTTTTTAAAAAGTAATTTTTCTCTATTCAAGTCAGGGAAGAAAACCACTAGAACACAAGAATGACTGGGTGGAACTTAAAGAGGCTCATGTGCATTAGCCTTTATTTTGTTGGTAGACAGATAATTCTTTTCTCAGGGTGCTGGTAACTGATCACAGAGTTAAAGGGGGAATGGGCACTCTCTCTCCCCCGTCCTCCTTGTCCACTACTCTCCTCCCCCTTTCTTTCTTCCCCCCACCTCTTTCTCTCTCTCTCTCTAAGTTTTGAACCTGATTGAGGCTGTGGTCTGACGTTCACTGCAGAAATTGCATTACTAGCTTAAGACAAAACTCCTGCTGGCTTAACCTCTTCCCTTGACAAAGGTTATTGGCCCAGAGCACTGCCAAGTTAAGTGGACAACTTCAAGAAATCTTCTATGGTAGGTTGGGCTGCCTTAGCAGACTTTGCAATGAAGTGGGTGAGGGTCCCTCATCTGCCCCACTCTGCTTGCTTTGCAGGATGCTGTGGAGAGCAGCACAAAAGTAGCAGTCCAGCCATCTCTGCTGTGAATCCTTGACTGAATCTTCAGTAGTCAAGTAACAATTGCATTCAAGTAAAAATTTCTAAGTGTAGTTTTGCTAGATCTTCCTTACTGAGGTCTCTTTATGACACTGTTTTTCTGTACCCATCCTGAAAGAACAGATCAGGATCTCCTTGGTTTTAACCCACTCTGTGTGGCTGTTTCTGATGGAAGAGGCAGTGGGGTGAAAAACTGACAGATTAAATCTCTCAGATCCATCTCCCATTTACTGAACTTAAGGGGTGTTTAGTTGACTAAAGAGTGTATGGCTTGATCTGTATTAAAGAATTGTCTTATGGCATTTCAGAACTGCTAAGATAGTCACTAAAGTAATTTTACAAAATTACATATACTAGGTATTCCAGTGTAAAGACAGACACACAGGGAGAGTGGATAGTTAGCACATATGAGACATTTCTGTAGCTTTTATTAATAAAAATAATAGCAAAATGGTATCACAAAGTCCTGTTCTTTTGACTTCTCAGTGTAAACTTTCTGGATTTGTATTCTGGCAAACCAGTAAACAGAAATCTGGTTTTTGCAAACATTTTAAGGGCTCTATTCCATGGTCTACAACACCTGGTGTATCTCAGCTCTTGGCATAATTTAAACAAACAGGCCATGTAACACATCTCTCTCTCAGTCAAATAAAGCAGACTTGGTGTGCTGCCAATTCTGCTCTCATTTATTTGCTAACCCTGGGTTTTATTTATTCCCTGAATCATCAAACACATTGCAGAGAGTGACAGGAGCAGACAATATTACATCTAATAGCTATATAATAATGTAAATAAAATCTGGTAAATCAGGTACGTTATTTGCCTGGTTTTAACTGCCCCACTTAATTTTGTGGGCTTGAACCAAAAGTATAGTAAATGAAAAAGCTTTTTGCACTGAGCAATGCTAGAAAAAATATACCCATTGGATACTGATGCCTGTTATTTAGATTAAGTGAAAAATACCTTTAATAAAAAAATACACCTGGATGTAATACAAAATTTCCTGCAAATTTGGCCATTGTTGTCTATGGCAAAATCTCTTCTGACTATTGTGACTCAAGGATCAGCCCAGTACTGCCTAGCTGTGGGATAGTCCTGTAAACAGTTAGGGATGTGAGGATCTGTGAAATGCTGGAATGCCTTCCAGTGTTGAGTAAAAGTTACTGAGATGATTTCTGCAACTAGAGGGAGAGAACAATCAAAGGGGAAAGCAGGGATGAAAACAATGTTTTGGAGTTAAGAAGTGTGAGGGAGATCACTCACAGTTCCCACAGGGGCAAAGTGTTCATGGTCAACAGACCATTGTGTGGATTAGATCTGAAGAACAAGTGTGTAGGTGACAAAACTTTGTATTTGCTTGAGCTTCTGTTTTAATGAGATTTGTCTAGGAAAGGTCTAGCTCAATTTTACATCAGATTGATTTCCTCTATAGAGTTGATTTAAACCACCACCAGGTGAAGTATGGGAGTTGGCAGGTCAGTTACGTGTTGCTTCTAAAGATAACTATTAAAAAGAGAAGTCAAAATTTTTGCATCTGTAGTATGATGTTGAAATACATTTCTGAAAACTGATTCCAAGAAAGGTCTTCAAGAGCAGCATGCTTATAATGAATGGAAATTGATGGCCTGAAGACTTTTGTGTACAGTTTCTGACTATAAAGTTCACCAAACACTCACTTTCTTCTGCTTATTAGTTGGCCATTCCTACTAGGTTAACATGAAAAGAGAAGACTCTGCAGTACTTTGGGCTGTGCCTTGACCATGTAATTGGAAAAGTAAATGGTTTCCCTATGATCAGAGTTGGAATCTGTGCCAAAATGACTGAGGTCCATTCAAAAACCACTTTTCATGAGTCATTTTGTGGCAATGCTTGTTAAGAAATGGCAAAATACCAGGAGTAAAATGATTAGCACACCTCAGGCTGCTAATAATAACAAAATAAGCCTTCCCTACAGTGAAACTGGCTCCTCTCTAGTCTTCACACTTACATGAGCTTCCTAAGCAAGAGTAAGTCAGAATCAGGCCGTGATTCTTTTTTTCTTTAAAAAATGTATTTTAAGATCCCAGTGTATCTGCTGCCCTAAAACATAAAGAAGTGCTTAAATTTTCAGTTTGTGAAGGAGTCCCAATGTCCTTTAGCATGTGTCTCTTAGAGAAAGAATGTCTGCAGTATTTTGTGTTTGAAGAATGAATGGCAAGGCATAGTTACAGAGGCTGGAATTCAAGAATCATTGGCCTCACTACCAAAAGCTATGAATCACTGGCTTGACTGTTCCAGGTCCAGCTCTGGACACCCCTCTGTCTCCTAAATCTATCACAATATCTTAATTTGTACTGCAGCTACTCATGCATTGTGCAATGCATTCTTTATTACTCTGTTCTACTTATGCATTGTGCTCAAAAGACAGAGATTTTTTCTTTCCTGCTTTTCTAAAAAAGCAGCAGAGGTCTGTGAGTCCTGTCAGATTTGAATCTAGTACATGCTAGAGAAAACAAGTATTTCTCATCTTCAGTGTAACAGTTTGCTCTCCAGAATTTTAATAGTCATACTGAGGAGAGTATACCCCTTTATTTCTGAGGATTTCGTTCCTTCCTCTATTATGTGGGCTGGGCACAGAACATGGCCCTAAGTATTCTTCATGTGATTTATTCTACATTGACAACCACTTAAGTGGAGGCGAAGTTAGACCCAAAAGGCACAAAGTGATGAAAGCTGGAACTGAAAAATAGCATGACAGTCAAAATTGCTGAGTTTCACACAGCCCCTGCTTTAACAGTGTTAGAAAACTCTTGGTCGAAAAGAATCCCTAAGAGCCCTCTGGAAACCCAATCCCATGACTCATATGATCTCCTTGAAGGCTTTTTTCTTTCCCTCTACAAAATGACATTGAATAAAGCCTGGTGACTATGCTACTTGCTGCAATTTGACAGCTTTTAGTCAAAATGTTTTTTATTTACAACAGAACTTCTTTAACCAAAGTTGAACACGCTGGCATCTGCAAGTCAGACTGAGCTGGTTTTGGTTGGGTTGTGGGCTAGATCTTTCCACAGAGGTGGAATGCCTCCATGGCAGGGGATGGGAAGGGATATGCCCTACCTCAGGAGCTTTGTGATAAATTAACACTGGTGACTCAGGCAATGTTTCCCAAGGACTCCCAAGAGCTGGGATGGCACTTAGTGAATCAACACTTTTGTGTTTGCCTAGTTCACTAGATAGTTTGAAAGACTGACAAGCCAAAGCCACTGCATTACCTGCGGCAGGTGAAGCCAGGAGGAAGTAATTCTGGTCACTATTTGTATTGTGGCTGTTCAAAAGTAAACAGAAATAGAGGACTACCCTTTCCTTCCCAGCAGCCACTCTGTGTTGATTCACAAAGGCCAGATGCTGTCTGATCTTCCCACTGGGATTCAGTTAAGAATGCAGACCTCAAATACTCAAGTTCCCTCTGAGTATTACATAAAAATGAAAATTAACTGGGCTGTTAAAGGAGCATGCATGACAGATATAAATAATGTAATTTTTTTATTATAAAGGTGTTGTTTTGATGATTGCTTTTTGGGATATGCATGTAGGTTTAAAAGTGTTTTTAAGATAGATACAGCTAATCCATTGAAGCTAATCAGTCTTTTCAAGTTTGTGTGTTCAAGACCCTTTTAAAATCCAAACAGTACAAAAAAGTGTTTCCAGAGTTTTCCAATTTCACTGTCAACAGCTAAGAAATGGATCAACATGCTTTCATAATCTTGTGTGTGTATGAAGATGCAATAATAAACTGTTTTTTTCCTCTGGCATAAGAAATGGCATTCAGAAGAAAGTTAAAAAAGGAGGAGGACAAAGGAGCACAGGTAGGCCTTTTCCAAGTGATTTTTCTAAAACAAAAAATCAAAATTAACTAACCTTATGCCAAAAGTTGTATAAGAGTACAAAAATCTGAGTTTTGTTCTACCTTCTTTTCTTTACTGAGCCTTAAACTAACTGTAAGTAGCCCTGTGCTTGCATGATTTATCTCTGACAATGTTGTAGGAGGCAGAAGACTTTGAAAGGAGACTTTAAAGTCAAGAGTGCAATAATAAATTTTTTGTAGTTTTATGTCTTTTTATAATACTGCTTTAACAAAGGATGTCTTTTCTTTGCTCATCAGTCTGGATTTCTCTCTTTCAACATGAGAAAATTAAAGGTAATAGATGTATGCTGAAGTCCATGCTTCTTTCACTGTTCCGTTGGTGGATGAGAAATAAAAGGGGCTAACTTCTCTTGCTGATGAGACACATGTATTTTGTCTATATAAAATTTTATATAAAGAGTATAAAAAAGCGTTTTCTCATTTCCTTAGATTAAAAATTTGCAGATCTGGTACTGCTCCCCTTCCTACCATTCATAATAACCTTTGTCTCTATAAATTATAGACTGTATAGTCAGCTGGCATGAAAATGAAGTTGTCACCTACAAAGTTAGGGTTGTCATCTGTCTGACCCAAACAATGGCAGTGTGGATTATCATCAGGAAAAGCTGGTTTGAGGAAATATGTGGATCATTAAGCAGGCACCAATCTGTCACTGCATAGGTGCAAAAACATACTATAAAATATAAATGCCAAATGCTAAAAGGAAAAGCAGCTGTCAGTTCTTTGCTGTCTTCATAAGGTCTCTCTTGCCTTGGTAACTTTCTTGAACTGATGCTGCCACACCAGTAAATATATATGTGAGGCATATTCCACAGAGGGGAGGGTGGCTGTCACTGTATTAATGATGTTCCAAACTGAGCTCTGTATATCTAGCTTATGCTAATTCACGTGGCTTCTTAGTGCTTTTTTTGTTGTTTTATAATAATATAAATCTTTCATGTATTCTAACTAATGCTTCAACCTGGATCCTTTACATTGACTTTTCAAAGTGTTCTGCATTTCAACTTATTTTGTGCTAGTTAATGAGCAAGCAATGATTTTTGGTTTGCTACTTACTACAAACCTGAGACAAATTTAAATACTGGTGAGACATTTAGGGCCTAAATGTCCAGCACTGCATATTCCACCAACATTTTCACCATTGCATCATGGTAGTAAAATGCTAACTTCATTGTATGTTACTTTGAATGGCCTTCAGAATACATTTGCATGCAGGGATGCAGCCTTCTTTATCAAAGAAGTGTTGAGTAGCCCACATCTTCTAGTTGGCTTTATTATTCTTACCTATTTTACAGTAATCTCCTTAAGGTAATCAGCTGTGCATTTCTACAAGTAATAGTATTGGCTCATAATTGGCAATGTTACTAGTATTAAAACTTTAATAACAAAGTTCTAAAACTATTAAGCAACAAACTGCTTAATAGATTAAGTTGCACTGAACTTAAAACAGAAAAAAACACATATACATAAAAATTAGAATGTTTTCTGTTCTTAATCTTTTCTTCTATGGGTTTTTAGAGCAGGTTTTCAGCTTGTCTGCTTTCAAATAAATTCCTATAAAGTAGAGTTTTTTTTGGATGATTGCTTATTAGAATTGTGTGCATGAAACTGAAATGCAATAGTTTAAGTCATTACTTCTTTCAAACATCAAAATAATCTTTATATCTTAACATGGTTTACCATTTTGAAATTAAAACAGTTATTTGTATAATTCAATGTGTATCTCTTTAAACTGATAGAATATTATCAGGATTTATTAAAAACCAAGCACATCTTCCTATTACAGCTATGCTTCAAAATGGAACAAATGGATTAACAAGTTCTCTGTAATTATATCATTAGTTAATGGTATTTCAGATACAGTCTGATAAAAATACTTAAGATAATGTGGTATTTTAAACTCACTATGTAAATCTTACTGCTAAATACCTTCTACAAAATTTTCAAGGAAGGTTTTTTCAGGTATTAACTAAACTGGGAGGACAAAATACTAGGAATAAAAATAATACACTTTTTACTCTTAATTATCTGTATTCTCATGGGACTATCCTTATTCTTTTAGTGGTGATCCTAATCCATACTCCTGAAATGCAGGTAAGTGAGCTGTTAGAGGCACCCTTGCTGCCATTTGCCCACTGTACGGTTTTGTTCCTTCATTTCTTGCAGATTAAAGTGAGACAATCCATCCCTTTTCAGAACATAATTATTTTTGCTTGCAACATGTCTTCCCAGGACTTGGTCTACACAGGAAAATTTTAGTCTCACGGCTCTGTCCAGACTATTTTCTGTTCTACATTCATTGCACCATAGCTGTGCTGGCAGAATTTCTACTTTATATGCACTTATACCACCAGGAAATTCTGTCGCCAGTTTTTCAGGCACTGCTTGAGAAACAGGTTTGTTTCTTTTGCTTACCTAAACCATATGCCTTAAAATACAGATTGCTTTCATCTTGGCATTCCTAGTAAACCTTTGAAGAGCAGACATGTCTGGGAGGTACCAGGACTCAGTTTTGGAGCAGTACCAGCTCAGTGACACCATCATCTCAGTATGGTATGCAATAGCACAAAAATCCTGTAAGAAAGATGGGGTTTTTGTTCCCCCTCATCAGTGATTCTTTCAGTCCTCTAACCACAATCACTGATCAGCACCACAGATATCTGCAGCTTGTCAAAGATTAAGTAATTAGTTAGGTAGAGCTTCAAGTATGGGAACAGTGGGAGTAAAAAGGACAGTGGCAGAAAAGGGAAAGTCTTCACAGCCTCAACATTAAAAACACACCATAGATGGAAAAATCTGCTTCTTAAGGATTCTTGGTAAGTAATGTGACAATCTAAGTCATAAAATCTTTAAAAGCTATTTAAAGGTCAGTGGATTCCAGTAAATTTGACATTAGTGCTTTGAGGTTTTGAAATTAATGCACTTATTGAAATATTTTATTACCTCTTTTTTCTAGTCAATAGATAAAGTAGAATTTTGTGGTCTAATTCTAATTAGACATAGTCTAATTCTTCAAGCTGCCATTATGTCAATCAAAAAAATAAAAAATACGTCTGGCAAATAAATTATTTTGGCAAGTAAATGAAATGCTTTTATGGTTAGTTTAGTGTTTTCCTAAAACCACAGCACAGTCCAGAAAGCATTCTGCCTTTGCTCTTAACCAGACTTACTGATTGCTACACATCAGCCACAGATAGTCTCTAATATTGTTTTTGTTTTGCCCTAATAACCTTACTAAGATGCATCTTAACCCACATTGGCCTAAAAAAAATGCAGGGGGCAGTGGTTTCTTTTGAAATTATTACCACCACCATTTCCCTGGTGAAAGATAAACACATATTAAATAACAGACATTAATAATTGCATTAAAGGGATATTAAAAAAATAGTTTCAGGAAAGAGAGTAGATCATTAATGAATTACTATATTACTGAAGTAGTTTGGGCAATAGTTAAGATGTTTGTACTAAGTTGATAAATGCTGTGCAAGTAAATCACTTGCATCTATCTTCTTTTCTAGCCATAGTTCAGAGTCCTTTAGATCTCCAAAGGTTGTAGATAATTTTTGCACCCACTCAGTCAATGACTGGCAATGCGGCATGGAGCCGCAGTCATTCATTCTGTCAGTCAGCAGCCCTTGATAATGTGCCTGTCAATATAATTCAGTGCCTGCTCAAGGAAAGTGACACTTTGAATAGTGGACACTTTTGAAAAGCATTCATACAGGGTCAGTTCCATGATAAATAAATATATTTTGTGTTTGGAACAAATAGGCAGTATGCAGGAGCTAGAGGCAGAGCAAAAATACACCACCAGTCTGCAGAATATATTAAACTGCAGAGTGAATGAAGAGTGAATATCATAAATGCATCTTTGGGTTTTTGATGCTGTATTAATGATGGGATAATAGATAATAAAGTCTTCAGGATCCTACTTGGCTGGATTGAGCCCTGATCCATGACCAGGGGCCCTATGCACTGGTACCCTTTGAATGAGATATTATAATAATAGTATCAATAATTCTTTAAACCCTATTAAAAAGGGTGAATATTTTCATTGCTGAATGAAAAACACAGGCAGAACTCTTTAATTACCACTAACAGTGTGTTAAAGAAAGTATTTATATGGCATACGGTGTTTAGTTTCTATTAATACAGGCTGAGAATGTGAGGAAGAAATATGTGATAGTGACAGGATTTTTAATGGTACCTCACCTTAAATGCATTTTAAAATATGTAAATCAATAAAAAAATTATTTGTAATAGCAGACTAAGAGTGCTGGTTAGCCTTACTGCTGAATGAAATGTATGCTACAAGCCCTATTACCATACATCGTGGGAGCTGTAGTTAGGATTAATCTGTCAAAAGGGATGGTTTAGTGTTGATGAATATGACATGTGACCATTAATGATGTTGATTTTATCTCCTGAGATTAGCATGATTTACTTCGGATGGATAATAATGTCATTTGCTTGATGCAGTAGATCTGTTTACGAGCTGATTAAATTGTAAGGCCTTGCTTCATTTCATGCTATTTGGTTTACAGCTTCATTACTGCAATCACAAAAGCTGTGGAAATGTCCCACATCCCATGTCACAATAAATCATTGTTTAAGATTGCAGCTATGTATTTTAGCATTTCAGTTTTGCATGGACCATGCATTCCTTAACAAATATGTGATTGGGAATACATTAACAAGATATTCTGGAGCATACTGCTGCAGAAATGTAGAAAATAAGCCTGAATCTTTTAATTGAGATTAAGGAAGCACTTGAGTAATTAGCTGTAACAAATTACCTTATTATTTAGACAGTGAAGTAAACGTTTTTGTTGCAAGGATGATTATCATAAATCTGCAGAAAAGTGACAGTCAAACAACCATAAAGGAAACTTGTAAGCAAACTACATTTTCTGCCTATTACCTTTTATATTTAAATAAAATTTATCAGAGACATACTCCAAAAAGAATGTATTTCTTGTTCAGGGATAGTATATGTTACAAGCTATACCATCTGTAATTACTGCACTGGGAAGAATATATGCATATAAATCACAAAGGGAAAAAAAGAATCTGTTAATTATAATGGCAAATGCTAATGTTGCCATAGTTAAGGCTGTGTCAACGTTTTCATTATAAACCCAGTAATAAAGGAAAGGAGGAGAGAGGGAGGGTGGTAATCAGCCATCAGAGATTGCTGTGTGCTAAAATTTTGTATACAAAAAGGCACAGTCACACCATGTAAATCAGATGTATTGGAGAGACCATGTTCACAGTCTCAGTGAGTGGAGGACCACGGCCAAACTCTCAGCTTGGGAGCAAGGGTCACTTTGTTGCAATAATTTTTTCACATTTCGCATTAAATGATATTGCTATTTTTATTGTACATATTAAAAAATGTTGCATTTATCAGCCAAATGGGACCTTTCAGAGCTTGTGGCTTACCACTAGCTGAATTTGATAACTAAAGTTGATTAAGTCTTGGTTCATGTGTACAATTTTAATTAAAGCTTTTATATTTCTTTTGAAGAGCATGCTTAAATAATTAGCTTAAGTTGGGTATTTTATTGTAATAGAATGGAATTTCTTTTAGTTATTTTTATTCCCCCCCTTTTTTAATCCCTCAAGTTCGTTCTCAGTGGATTTCAAGCAAACATGTCAAGTTTGCATACATGTGAATTCTGCTGGGTTATAATATGGTCAAATGTGATTGTGAACTTTATAGCAGATCTGTGAACCTTTCTCCCTTAGCAAAACTCCCCTCTCACCTCAAAGTATTTCAGCTGGCAGATGAAGAAGCAGGAACCCTAAAAGGAACTGTACTCATGCATATGTATACATACATATACACACAGGGCTAGAGTACCCATGGATTTCCAAATGTGTTGTAACAATGACCAAAGTCGAATTTTTTTACAAATGATTCATGACACGGCTTTTCTGGTTGGCCAGTGTCATGTCATTTGAAAAGCCAGACCTTTTTTCTCATTTGTTTTCAATGATTGATGCATGAAACATTTTGGAAAGGAGGTTCTTTCAGGAGAGTTCATGCTTTGGATTTAGAAAGAGGTAACAACTGTAATGGTTGCAACTCGGTTCTGTTTGGGGACACATATACTGAACTGATTTTGTTTTCCAACATATTGTGGCTGCTGGGCATAGATCTGCTCCCCCCTGACTTTTTGCAGAACCTGTCCCTGTTGACATTTGTAAAATTAATGAAAATATTTCACATGTTGAAGTGTTGATTTTTCCAGCAACATTTAACTAATCAAATTAAAACAGTGATAAACATTTTCTCCTGTTTTCTAAATAGCTCCAGACCTGAGTTGATGAAAACATATCCTTGAAAACAGGGGGATGCATACATCTTTTGTTTCGTTTCCTTTTTTTTTCACAAAAGAATAATTTAATTGCTGTGACAAAAAGAGGAAACCATGCTTTGAATCTTCATTGCTTCAGGAAAAATTTGGTAATATATTGCATCCTTATTTAAGTGGCTGAAATGTTTTTACTGCAGTTTCACACTTTTATATTTTATAACTTTGAAATGAAACTAAACAAAGGTTCCCTCTCTTGATGAGCTGCACCTTTTGAAAACAATTTGGTTTCTAGCCAAAATGGAAATGCAAGGGCAGAATTTTTCAGGGTAGACATTCTTTCACTGCTATTCCTGTTAAAACAAAAAGAAAAATGCCCTTGAAAATCCCAACTGCTGGCTTCACTGAAAATATATAATTTTACCACTGACCTGCCAGGGATGGTTAATTTAGTGTAATTTATGCACAGAAGAAAATCCCTTGCTAGTGCTGCGAGGTGGAGAGGCTATCAGCCAGGTTGTGATAGTAGTTTTGTGGAAAAGGACACCTTTAACTGCATAGTTGAAGTCATCTCCTTGAACTTTAGCAGCCACTGTTTATATTACCTTGGGAAAAAGTACAAAGGACATGTAATTTCTTAATTCCCACACAAGCTGTCCCCAGTCTGCCCTTTACCATTCCTTCAACTCTGTGATGTTTGAGGAATCTATTTTAAAAGAAATAATGAATCTTGGTTGATGCTATGAGTTTGTTTTTCTGAAAATGGTGGCGACTTTGGAACACACCTGTGTCTACCTTACTGATAAAGCTGCTACTGTGGTAAGAGTGAAGAGACTATTTGACCTCTGTGACTGAACCCTGAATGAACAATTTATACATTCAGGGTGAATATATTCTTTGAGAGATTCCTAGGAACTGGCACTTCCTAAATCTGTGGCTGTTCTAGAGAGCATCCAAATGACTGCTGAGAAGGGTCAAAGCCACAAGCAAGGAAAATCTACAAGGCAATGTGGATGCACATACTTGCATCATGACCATGAGTCTCACTGAAATATTTTGTATCTGCTCAATGGCACTTAGAGTGGTGAGTTCTGAATAACTTTAGGCATCAGAACCATGTGTTTTCTGAAGAAATATAGATTTCTAAAAGATATCTTGTTAGATTCCAGGAAGAGCAAAATCTCTGTGATGTGATGTAGTCTGATATTCTTTATTACTGGGGCCACAGAATTTCATTGAGGAACACCTGCAATAAGTGTAGCTGTGTCTGATTGAGCTAGCTAAAGAATATGAAGAGAAATTGGGGCAGATAATTTGTTATTTTCTCCCTTCATAGAGTTCAAAAATAGGTTTTGCAAAAAAGCAATTATGCCTCCTCTAATTATTGAGACTGCTGTAGTCAAGCCTTTTAATGAACAAATTTTGTAGAATTTAGGGTCTCTGAAGTGCAAAGCCACAACAGAGTGTGCCTCTTAATGTGCCATATGAGCATTATGTTGCTGGCTTTCTCTGTCAAAGCTGGCATGTATCAGAATGCAATAAAAGAAAAACTATTTCATTCAAAATTAAATGGCCACATCCAATTAAAGACAAGACTGAAGTCTGAAACCGTAAAATCCATTGACAGTTCCTTTCTGTTTTAGAGGAAATGTACCAATTGCTAATGGAAGCGTTACTCTAAACCATTGGCTACTAGTTAACTATTATGTGTTCAAGCAGGATTTGTGGTTGGATTTTTTTTTTTTGTCATTCCTCCTCCTCAGAAGATTTGGGGAAAAGAACAGAAAAGTACTGAAAAGGTTTCCTTAGTCTTTTATCTTTTGAATCAGTGTCATACTAACAAAAAGATGTTTTGAAGTCTTTAACCATTAATTGACTAACTGGTTTTCTTTAGACATAAAACTTGTCAAGGCCTTGATTGTTGTGAATCCATGGTGATAGATTCTGGCTGACTGCCTAAGTACAAGGTCTCTGAACACTAGGATAACACTTTCTGAAACAGTTGGGGCTTATACCCCATAATGCCATTTAAACAAACTTAATTGACTAAAACTTTCACTTTTGTGTGTTCTGTATGAGGTACTATTTGCAGGAAGAGGCCTTTTAGAAATAGAACCTAAGTGACAAAATCTGACCTCTACCTAGCCTTAGATTTCTCAATTCTTGTTTATTTACACAAAATAAGCCAGTATGAACTGCCTAAAAATTCACTACAAGCAGAAAATCTGTTATATACCATATTTTTTCACTAAAAAAGCTTTTTTTGTGGATAACCTTAGAATGAGTCCAAATTGAAACTCTATGAACAGCATAAAATTCACACACTTTTGCAGTAAGATTAATCATTATCTTCAGATAAGTGCCTATACATGTCAGTCAGTAGGCTTGTTCTAAATTAAATGAATAAAAAGTTTTAGAGAAAGCTAAGACTTGCTTTTTATTTTTCAGTTGTTGTTGTAGTGAAACTTTAGCAAAGAGATGACCCTTGGATGATTTTCTTAAATTTTGAGTTCTGGGCATATGCTGAATTATAAATCTGTCTCTGTAGGTAAGTGATTTTCATTTTCCATTCTCCTTTCACTGGCAAAGTAACTTGGGTTTGAATGGAAGCAGTAAGTCAGGTTTAAATAATATACAGGAATGATAAAACTCTAATACTTTTTTCAGGGATCATGACAACTCTGGGATAACTCTTTTATGTCTAGGAAGCCTTCAAACATCACAAGGTAAAATTCTTAGCATCTCTAAGGAGTTTTGAATGGCTCACATGACATGAATTTGTGACAGTTGTCTACTCTGTAGTTGTCAGGGCCCTCCCAGCTCAAAAACTTCACCTGTGGTCTCCTCCAGCCTCTGTCCACAGGCTCTGGAGCTTCCTCAGTCCCTGCCTGAGTAGGACCATTGTCATGGCCCCCACTGATCCTGAGCCTCACCCATGGGCTCTTGGCCTTGATCTCACTTTTTAGCTACAAACCTGCTCAAAGGTCACAATTCCAGCTGCACCCGCTGGGTCTGATCCTGACCTGCAGATAGACTTCCAACTTGTCTGAGCTCTTGGTTGAATATCAGCTGCCATGGTCCTGCCCTGCTTCCTCCCTGGGACAGCCAGAACCCTGCCCTGGTGACATTGCCCTTGCTCCCTGTTCCCTGGGAGAGCAGCTGCCCTTGCTGCTTCCTGACAGAAATGCAAACGCTTTGATCTTATCAAAACAATATTGCAGACCAGAACCAAGTGCCAGTCTTTACCCTGCAGTAGCCATGAGGTGATTTCTGGGGGAAAGGGGGAGTGTCACTAAGGAGCCCATCCACACTGGATGCTCCTGTTAACAGTTCACTTGTTTCATGAGCAGAGGATTTCTCTCAATTATTTTCCTAGAATGGCCACAGAACTTTAACATAAACATCCCATTTTCTTTTAATGCATCTTTGAAAAAATACTCCAAGAAAAGAGGATTTTATGCTGAGCAGCTCTGTTATGAGCTAAAATTCATGTGGCTCAGCTGGGACTTGGCCTTCACAGACCCATCTCACTACAAAATAGAGGGGAACAGCAATTTTTTTCTCTTGAACTCCTAGAGGTACAATCAATGTGCCAGTTGTTCCTCATAAGACAATGCAACTATTATTAGAGTTTAGAGTTAGTATAAACATATTTCTGATTTGAAGGATTTTTAATGTATTTATTTCTTAACTGACCTTGGTTTTGCTAACCAAAACACAAAAACCACACCCACCCTCAAGTCTCAATTTTATTTGAAGACAATTTTTAATGGAAAAATGTTGCTCAATAGTTTTCAATTAATGGAACAAATGTTCTGAAGTAAATTTTATCTTTAAATGTTTTGTGTATATTTATATTTATATATAAAATTACATTTTTGCTACGCAGAATTTGGTTTTCTTGACTTCTGCATTCAACTAAGGACTTTGCTGTTAGAAGGCAAACATTGGTGATGAGGCAGTGGTTTGTTAAGCAGCTATAAATGTGATATGTCCACAAACAGAGAATGCTTTAAAGAGATCTGAAATAATAACTCTGAGACTATGCCAGCTTTGTTAAGTCCATTATCTCAATCAATACATTGCACTTGTATATGTGATATCTAAAAGGTATTATTTAATTATTATGCAGATCTTATTTGACTGCAAAGGCACTGAGAACCTTTCAACATTAAGGTGCAGTGTCCTTAGGCCAACTCTTTAATTTATCAGGACAAAGTTATGAGATTACTCTCTGAATAGCAGTGTATCTTATCACTGTTTTACAGAATCAAGTCTACTGAGAGCATACAGCACAAAGCTTAACAACACAGTTGCACAACAGTAAAAGAAAATGTTTTAGAAGGAAAAGTGTTGCTGCCAATAATGCTAGGATGCTGAAATGTACAGTGATCTGTATTTTGATATGCTGCATCCATACAGCTGAAAACTGGATGCAAAGTCAAAACTACTACTAAGAAAATGTTCGGTACTGGCAAGAAGAAAGCATCTGCCACCACTGAAAAAACGATGTGTAATCCTTGTAGGGCTGTGTGCCCTGTCTTCACAATGACTGGTAACCTGTATGAAGGAATAAAAGGGAATGTACTGTTCTCTTGTAGAGTACTGTTTATTTACTGGGATTTTTCCCCAACGTTATAAAATAGTTTGGATACTATCTAAGTTTTTTGGTAAGACTTCATGACCCTTCCTTTTTCCCCATGAACTTGCACCTTAAAATATTTTAGAATTTTATCAATTTATTAATAATAAAGATGTGTTAAAATACCAAATACTGTCATGTAAAACATTACAAGAATCCCTTCTACCAGAAGCAAACAACAAAGTTGAAAGGTATGTGTTAAAGGAACATTAATGACCAGCAACACAGTCTCACTAGTAGGGGCAGTGGAGAGTTGAGTGCTTGCATGGGAATTGGTGGGAAGCAGGAATAGCTGTTTGCTGCACAAGCTCATGCACTCGTTCCTCCTCTGTCAGTCCCTGCCCGGCTGTGGGTGTGGAGCACTACCCACAGGTACCCAGGGATGTTAGAGCAGGGTGCAGGCACTTGAGTTTGTGGGGCAGTAAGGCAATCCTACCGCTGCCATCAGTTCTGCCCAGTCATTTCTGCTCAGCATTAGAGAAAAGGGCGGCAATTTCATCCCTGTTTCCTCACTTCTCTCTTTCTCTTTTATAGTTCTCAGTTTTTTGATGAATGAGAAGGGCTGGCTCAATCTGCATTACAAGTGTTTAGGCAATTCTTGCCATAGGACATCCAGGAAAAATGTCCCTTTTCTTTCCCCATCTGCTCTACAGTAATCTGGGTGCTTGTCTCAGACATACCTAAGGTACAAAGCCCCAACAAAGCAAGGAAAGAACAAGGGGATTTTTATCCTTGGAACGACAGAAAAAGTCCTTCTACTACTAAGCAGCTTGCAAGGCCAAAAGTTAATAATAATTTTACATAATTATTATTTTTTTACTTCATCTCTGATCATTCACTTGTCCAAAAGCTGTTTCAGGCCAGTTTACTCACTCACAGACAGACTAGTAATTATTGTAGATTTAAGACACCTAAACCCAAAATACTGTCAGATGTGACTATTGCACAAGAGGATCAGACTAAAAGCCTGACACATTAGTACTCTTTCAGATTAGCAAAGCCCTGGATGCAGGCTTCCCTCCATCATTCCTAAAATAATGCTAATCCCTATACCTAAGGTTTTGCAATTCTGTAACTGGACAGCACCTATACTAAAAGGATTTTCCATTGCTGCTGTCTTCTCAGCAGATTAGTTATAGGAGGGGACTCCAAGAACAAGCCAAGCTTGACCTGCACAGAATCTTCAGATGTCTTAACTTTTTCCTCTTAAAAAATTTTCAAGCATTAACAATTAGTAATGGAGAAATATTAAAATTGTGTTTATATTTTATGAATGACATTATCTCCATTTTTTCCCTTGTGAAAGGGGAAAGACCAGTGGTGCAAGACTCTAAAGAACTTCTTAATTTAAGATTTAATTTAACCCACTTTGACACACAATAGATTATGCCATAAAGATACCACTACTGAAACTACATTTTGCAGTGCAGGAGTAAGACAAGTTTTACAGTGGAAGTGTATGAAGTATATAGACGTTTGTGCTGTACTTCCAGCTTTGACTTTTAAAAAATAAAAATTAATCAATTTAGTTATAGATAAAAATAATAATCTGATATTTAAAACATGGATTTGCAGCCATCTGGGCCTACTTTAACTTGGTGGGCTAGGGATTATGATATAAGAAGTGTGGTGCCAAGGAAGTGGAATGTCTTCTTCCCTCATGAAGGTAAGGTATTTCATATTGTGATACACCATAAACAATGATTCTGTGAGTCACATTGCAGAAAACCCTCTAATGTGTTGATCAATTGGTCTAGATTCTCTAGTTCTGTCTTGGACCATTCCTTTTATGTCCTAAAACTCACAGTGCTGTTAAAGGCTTTTCACTGCAACTTTCATGCTTACTGGGAGGTGAGGAAGAACAAGGTAGGATATTCACAGTCCTTTCAACAGAGATAGGAAATAGAAACATTTTAGAACTGCTTCAGTCTCTTCATTATGCAGGATTCAATACTGAAATTTTTAGTCTTTCAAGCTAAAGACTAGTAATTTATTTTATCGCATCTTTTGCAGTTTCCTGTACAAACTTCTGCAGACCACAGTTGTGGATGTCCCTCCTGAAATGGCCCTTTCGGCTCTGTTCACACCAGAAGGCAACTGGAGCTCACGTGTGAGTCCCCATCCTCCCAGCACTTCATAGAGACATCTGACCAGAGACTGCTGAGGCACAGGCAGCTGGAATATGTGCTGTCTTATACAGAGAAGGAGTGTGGGAATAAGTAAACAGAAGGGCCAGAAATCCTCACTCTAGGGAACTGTGGAACTGATACTGGAAAACTGTCAAGTCAGAATATCCCTAGAATGATGGGACGTGAGTTCAAGCCATACATAAATCCAGATTTCAGAGGCTTGAGCTCAGGTAAGACTCTGGATTACATGAAATTTGTAAGAAAAGTACAGGAAATCTACAGTGATTTCATGTATTTAAAACTTGTTCTCAATCAAACTAAGACAAATTAGTTTCAATAGAAAAAAAAACAAAATAAAAAACAAAAACAAACAAACAAAAAACCAAAAAAACAAACAAACAAAAAACTACACCTGGAAGGGATTCCCAGAATTTTGAATGAAGAAATTTTCAAAAATTCAAGTTTAAGATATTACTTTACTTGAAAACTGTTTCAGGCTGAAGCAGGATCTGAATCTTAATTGTCACAGCCCTACAAAATTATTCTACATATAGAAGCTTATCACATACATAATTAACTCATTCTAGTTTGTATTTTAGAACAAATATGTCTGCATGAGACAGTTATTCAGTAAGGATGCTGTTTTTATTCTTGAATAATTCTATGTGCAGTCAAGCTCTCAGTCAAATCACCACAACTCTACGTAGATGAATTGTCAGTCTCTCTCTGCTTTTATTTACAGGGAATCTGTATCTTTGTTACTAAATGCAGCTGACATCTGAAAATGTCACATTTGTTTGCAGAGTAGGCATCTTACAAGCTCTCACCCCTATCAGCCTACTACTTGTGTCCTTTGCAGGTGATATGTACTGCTTATCCTTCATATTTTGTGTTAAATGTCCTTAGCAAACTAATAAATGCTATGGAGAGAGGAAAAGTTTTTTCCTCCCTTGTTTGCCAAAAAGCAAGAGGGGTTTTTTTTTTTTTTGCCAAAAGGAAGAGTTTTTGAGTGTGACATCAACTTTATATATAAAGTCCAGAAGAAAACTGAGTTGCTTTTCTGGGGGAAGGGTGAGAAAATAAATCTTTGTTGTAGTTCAGTAAAAAATCCCTACATATTGGACCTTTTAACCATAAAGATTTTCTTTTCTTCATGCTGTTTGTGTTTGTCACCTATGTTTGCCTAATTCTGTCATGAGTACTGTCTCAAAGCTTTAATAAAACATTAATGGCCAAGCCCCAGAGCTTCCACTGTTACATTTCTATCAATTATTTCTGTAACTGATTTTAGCTATGGTTGCTTTTTAGAAAAGTGAAACAGCAAGCTATACATTGCAAGGAAGGGACAAGATTAATGAATGCATACAACTGGGACCTGCTATTTGTGATGTAAAATATCCATTGGAACTCTTAATGTGTACTTAAAATAGTTCATTTTCCACTTTGTATAGTTCTTGTAGCTCCACTTTCATATTCCTCTCTAATACAGGTGTCAACAATTCAAGTATGCACTGAATGACCTTATTAGCATCTTTTTAATGAGTAAGTGTAGCTTTTAATTCAATTGCAGCTAAAAGTTGTCACTATATGGCAGCTTTCTAGCCCATAAGAAATGACGTGGTGCTGGCTGTTGAGGCATGTTTAATGTGAGCTCATCCCAGCTGTATTCTCAGCAGAGAGCAATTCCTGAAAAGCCCATGAAGATGGATCGGCTCTGTTTTTCCCCTCAGTATTTCCTGCAGCAGACTGGAAGGAAGAGATCAGTTCTGTTATCACTTTTACAGTTGCAGTGCTGTGGGCATGAGTCTGCATCCTTGTTTAATATCACAGCGCGCTGTAGCTACCAGGCATTACACAAACATTCAGTGATGGCATTTTTCAGAATTACAAGCTCAAGACCAGTTGGTTTTCTTGTTGGGGAGGTCATTCTAGATTCCAAAATAGGGCCAGTCAACAGACTTCCTCATTTTTGAGATATGTTTTTGTTGAAAGAAGTGCCACCAGCCCTGAGACGCTGTCACCTCCGCGGGTTCTGGAAGGTTCCCTCGCACCTCCCCTCAGCAGCGAGGGCCCAAAGGCACGTGAGGCATCAGCCGGAGTGTCTGGAGAAGGAAGGGGAGGATGTCCATGTCCCACTCCCCGGGCACTGGCGGGACAAAACCCAGCCTGGGCCGTAGGAAGGGGAGGATGTCCATGTCCCACTCCCCGGGCACTGACAGGACAAAACCCAGCCTGGGCCGTAGGAAGGGGAGGATGTCCATGTCCCACTCCCTGAGCACTGGTGGGACAAAACCCAGCCTGGGCCGTAGGAAGGGATGATATGCATGTCCCACTGCCCGGGCACTGGCAGGACAAAACCCAGCCGGAGCCGTGCCATACCTGGGTGGCAGGCAGCTCCCGGAATGTGCGGCTGCCTCACAGGAGTGTGCCCCGGCAGCAGCTCCATGCCAGAGCGGGCCACCGAGTAGCACTAATTGGGCAAATTGGGGGAACCTGGGCGTTCTGAGTTGCTCACCTGGGGATGATCAGCCCTCGTCCCAGCGGGCTCCGCGCCCCAAGGCAGGCAGGCATGCAGGCATGCATGGCTGCCGGGGTGCTGCGGTGCTCGAAGCCACTGTGTGGCTGCCTGGGAGGAGGATGGAAGCAGCAGCTCCGTTGTCCGCGGAGAAGGAGAGGCCGTGAGGGGCCGCGGCTGGCCCTGCGGGAAGGGCGCGGTGCGGGAGCAGCAGCAGCAGCAGCGCCGCCGGGGCTGCCCGCAGGTCAGTGCCTTTTCATGGCTCTAATACCATTCTTTTTCTCTCTGAGGAATGCTTGTCATCACGTTAACTTCTTTTGGAGATTTTTAAAGTATGTATCAAGAAAAATCCCTTTACAAATCATCATCTGCTTAAGTGTTCTTTGGTTCAAATGTTATTATCTTTTCTATTGAAAAAATATGTTTTATTTTTTTCATAAAGATGTGTTTTCCTTTAAAACAAAGGATTTGAATTTTATATTGGAGTAGTCTTTAGGTTGTTTGTTGTTTGTGTATCTTGCAGTATGGTATTTCATTTTAAGGAAGAATTCTTTTGGAGAGTTTGGTTTTGTTCAAAAAATTTTAAAGTTGATGTGTTTGACTTAGGAGTCTATGGGTTTTGTTGATAACTTGTTTTCTACAGGAAAAAGTAAGTTTTGTCATAATGGCTTTTCTCTTCTGAAGGGAATTCTGTAACTCTTTTATGTGTAATGTGGTTGTTTACATATCGTTGTTTTGTGACTTTCTTCTGTTGTTAAATAACAAGTTGGGGTTTCTTAAGTGTGAAAAGGGAAAATAGCCTTTGTAGTACTGCTTATCTCATCATTGCTGTCACACAGTTCTTTGTGTCATAAAAATGTTATTTTTATCATGGTAGATTTAATTCTATCTACCAACTCCTCCATTGTGCAAGGCTTTGGAACCAGACAGCACTCTCTGGGTTACTGAGACCTCCCCTCCCTAGTGCAGCCGTCACATTGGATAATTTGTTTTTGAAGTGTGTTGTACTCTATCTTACAAAGCCTTGTGTGGTTTATTCCCACTATTCCCAGAGGATGCCTGTTACAGAATGTGATTGCTTTACAACATTGCTGGTGAGCCTTTTGCTATTGGAACTGGCTTGGGTTAAAGTCAAAAACAATGAGCTAGCACCATACACTTAAAAAAAAAATCAGGTTAGCTCAAGTCCAGTTGGATTTATGCCAAAATCCTCTTTCAATATTTTTTTCCTCTCTCAGCTTTTTAACTAGAAGTTAGACATCAATCCTGTCCTCTCTGAGCTTTTGTTATAGTAGATGAAATAAATCAAGCTTGTTTAATCTCATTTTATAATATAAGCTTTCCATTGCCCTTATCTACCTAGCAGTCCTCCTCCACCTGCTCTAAGTCTGGTTAATCTCTCAAATGCAAGTGACTAGATTGAATGCAGTATTTCAGGTGAGCTCTTCCCAGAGGTTTACACAACACTATTGCTTTTCCTTGGCTCCATTGAAAGTTACACCAGCTGCCATACAGTGGTGATCCACAGTCATGGTGTTTTAGCAGTCACCCTATTAATACTGAGAAATTATACCATTTATGCTTTATTAGCACATAATAGATTTGAGGTTTGTCTTTAAACCAGAGGAAATTTAATGTGTTGTCATCTACTTTGAATAATCCTAGGCTGTATCTCTTAAATATTTTTATCTATTGGCTGTGCATCATTGCTTTCAACTTGCTATTGTAAAGTTAGAAAACTTGCTATTGTAAGTTTCATTCTGCTTCCACTATTACTGGAAGCAGAATGAAAAATATCAATGTCAGACATCATATTTCAATTCTTATAATAGTCTTTATTTGGCTTGTATCAGTTTTTGTTTTGTTTAAGCTTGGTAGAGATTCCTTGTTGCTGTTGTAGTCTTAAATTCTAGAATTCTGAGTTGGATTGGAGATCAACTCCTGTAGTCTGAGAGCACACCAGATTTGATTTCTTTTTGGTTTATCTGATTTTTATTCTCTAGTGTCGTTCCTTTCAGTTGTTTCCCCATGCTCAGTATTCCTCTTCTCACTTAAATGAATACAACATAGCAATTCAAGGTTGGAACATGCCTGTATTATCCTTAATCTTTACTGCATTGTTTTTTTCATTTATGTAACTGAAAAAAATATCTTCATCTATTTTAATACCCTTTGCCAAGCCTAGGACAGTTCCTCTCTTGGCAGGTCTCAGTTCACCCCATGCTTCTCAGTTAAGGACCAATGAGCACACACAAGTGCTTTTTCCCATGTGTTTTGTCTCTCTTTTCACATCTAACACTTCTCGGGGTGGTAGTGCATCCAGTTTGGCCTGGAGTGCCTTCTCCTGCATTTCTCTTCTCTTTTTACTGTGTTTGGAACGTAGATTCTTGACTATTTAAACATTCCTTATGTGAAGTATTAGTAAGACTTTGCTCCCTATTCAACCTATTAACTCCACAGTCCAGCTGATGTAACTACACCAGAGTTTGCCTTTCTGAAATCTAAAGGTTTGGAGATCCACTTACTTAGTTTATTTTCCTGTTTAACTTACACCAGTTTTGTCTGACTTGGTCCAGAGCTGATTTCTACAACAGTCTCACTACTTAGCAGTAATATAAATATATCTTATAATCTCATATTGTTCTGATGAGAATTTACTTGAGTGTATTGTACATTGCATCCAAAAACAACTGAATGGTAGTGCTATGGGTAACATTTACAGTCCATTTTGTCCCTAATTCTGTGGTTATAAGCAAACACCCTTAGCCACCACTCCAGGAAAAGAATAACTGCGTCATGCTGCACACAATGGACCCGGACTTAGGGAATACCAGACTCCAAGGTCATGTTTCCCATGCTTTCCTCTGCTGCAGTGAACACTGCTAACCGTACCACCAGAGTTAGGCTGGGGTTTTTTTTGGTTTTGGTTTTCTTTTTTAAACAGACTTGAGCACCTGTAGCTCAGCTTCTCTGAAAATCAATTTCTGAGCCTATAAAATGGATTAGTCTCTAGCCAATCTTTAACCTGCTTTTGAGTGTGTGTGCATGTGTAGCCCACTGTTCAGTGTGCTGTGCGTCCCTCTCCGTGGCCGCATCTGGCCAGCAGCGGATATGAGTATGCCACAGCTGCTTGCTGGGATATTTCACTCGAGGTGTAAGGGTTTGTGAGTCAGCCCTGGAGGCTCCAGGTAATGAGCAGGACGGTGATTATTACGCTTCCAGGATTGTATGTACTTGCATTCCTAAGGACAGCTTGTATTGTGGGTGTGGTGGAAAGGGTAGTTTAATTCTGGGGGGGAAAAAAATACTGTTGTGAGCTTTAGAACAGATAAAAGGAAACTATTACAAAATACATCAAAAGAGACTTCACAGAAATATGCCTGTCCTCATTTTAATGCCTGCAATACAGAAAAACTGGGAAAATGTTGCACAAGTGAGTTTACCATTTAATAGCTGGTGAAATGACATGGTTATGCAATAATTGTTTTCAAGATGGGTATGCACAACTAACTACATTATTCTTCTAGTACTCAGTGTGTAAACTAGTCTGTGTATCTATGCATAGAAAAGCTGAACTAAATTACTTATTCAATCATTAATTTTTATTGGTTTGCTTCGTCTAAGATTATTAGCTGTCAGAACAGATGTAGGTATTTTCAGAGGTGCTCGGCACAAACAACCAAACAAACTTGTAGAACATTTCACAGTTCTTTATTTTCTTACTAATTCATAGGAATTTGAGGGGATTTTTTTAGTTACGTTAAAAGTATTATTCTATTATTTTCTTGGGGAAAGACCTGGATGAGACATTTTTTGTGTAAATAACAGACATGAAATAAAAATGTACACATCTCACCCATCACTGAAATGAAACAATTTCTTGTGTTAAAACATGAGAGATGACTGGTCAGACAGATGTGCTGATTAAACTCCCTGTGCTCTTATTATCTTGACAGACATCAGTTCCAAGTTGAGTGAGTCTGTGGTACAATGGCTAAAACCAGCTCTTCTCAGTATATGAGTTCAATGCTGTCTTTCTTACCTATTTACATGGATGTACCTTGTGAGGCCTCTTCAGATTTTGACCTCTAAACCACCAGAGAGAGAAAACCAAAAGTTGCATTGTTTGCTCCAAGGTGTTCACAGGCCCCTTCCCGAATTGTACAACTGTGTTACATATTCTTATGTTTGAAATTAGAATTGGTAAGCTTTAGGGCTTCTTCTGTCACAGGAGAAATCCTGCCTTTCTCAGAATTGCTAGAACACTTCTACTGATTTCAGGCTGACTAGAATTTCACATTGCATTGTGGACTTAGGGTGTGTGCAAGTTCTAATAGCTTGAATGTATAAATGTAAATTGACACAATCCCATTAACCAGCAAACACAATTAACCATGTGGAACACTGTTTATACAAGTTTAAATGTTTTAGTTAGAATAAATATTTTCTCCTTTACAGAGTTAGCTTTTTTCGTGACCTGGTTTATACACAGCTATGATGATTCACAAGTGCCTTCTCTAATAGGGATTAAACTATACTGGTATAACTGTCTGTGGGGGTAGGGTTTAGCAGTAGTTTTGCTGACTTTGATTGTATCTACATGTAGGAAATTGACCATTTTTACTCAGTTACTTTAGAAATAGGTAGATTAAAATAGTATACAAAGTGTTAATTGGTCATTGAGGAGGTAAGACTTGCTATAACACTTTCCCACTTTATTTAAAACAAGGTGGAGGTACTGTGAGTAGCCAGTTTTCTCAGAGAATTTGTCAGTACCTGTTTTGTAGATACATCAGCAACCATTTGTTTCTCAATGAAATTACACAGTTAAACTAGAAAAATTAGTTGCTGCATCTGGTCTAAATTCCTTCCTCAATCTTTTTATAAACCTAGTGATGTATGTAGGATATCTGCTTATGATCAAGTAGAACATTTTACCCTAACTCCATAAAGTCAGCCTGAAGACCATAATTATAAACGTGATCAGCTCTCGTCATAAAATATTTGACACCTCTACTGAAATGTATTTAGCAGCTGATCCTTCTTAAATAAGTAAATAAAACCAAAACAGAAAAACCCCTACACTTATTTCTACTCATCTGTTTTATCTGGAGCACATTCCTTGGGCCTGCTGGTGCAATATATATTTAAGGAAATTGTGATTTTGCAGAAGAAAGGGAATTGGAAGTGGAAATAGGAAAAAAATATCTTATGAATGTTCTCAGACTCATGAGCTCATGAGTCAGTTTTCATGATGGAAACTGACTATAAGGCAATTATTTTTCTCTTTAGAAGTTGATGAAATTAACTTAATCTTCTTGTAAAACTATATAGGGACAAGTAAGATTTTGGCTGGGTTTGTTTTGGTCTCCATCAGTGAATTTCTGTGGTAGCCTGATTTAGGCAGTGGTGAGCAGGTTAGTGGGGATGGTCTTCGGTGGCTCCATATGGGGTGGACAAGTAATAAAAATACAGGCCAAAGAGGAGAAATACTTATACTTGCACAGCTGGAAACTCTACTACAAGAACCAGTTTTTCTTTGCTCTGTGATCAGTGCATGCAGAGGAAAACCTTACCTTTTACTAAAGCCTTGCCAGGCAAAACTTGTGTCACCTAACATGCCGTGGTGGTTTCTACTTTCTTTGAAAAATGATCTCTCAAAGGGGCCTATTCCATTAGCTGTTTGTTTAGTAACTTGGTGGCTACAGATTTGGATTTTTTCCTATTCCCCTTGAGCAGAGTAAGAGACTCATCTCTTCTAATTACCATTTGGGGTGAAAAGGGCATGTTGCAAAGGTTACCTCTTCGGTATGGAATGTTTAAAGCTTTTTCTTGGGCAAAGAGAGTGGGTAGGAACATTATTAGATCTGAGCAGTGACTGGGACACCTGAGCTCTGGGCTTTGGTAAGCACTGTAACCACAGCCTTGTTAATTCCTTCTCTTTCCCTCTGGCTCAGTGCACTTCTAAGCAAAGTGAAATGCCTTCAAAGGAGCAAATGGAGATTTTTCCCCACATTAGACTATCCAGGTGACTCAGGAACCCTAATAAGTGAGGCTTGTGGGTCTGGAATATTTCAGATCGGGGAATTGATGCATATTCCTCTGCCTCGAGATGAGTAATTCAAGCATGAAGAATGCAGCAGATGATGGTAGTAGTTGATCTTTCCTGGTAGGAAAAAATACATCTCCACAAAGAGCATGTTAAGGGCTGTGAATTGTTCAAGAGGGGAGACATTTCCCCACAATTCTAAGATAGATCGGTGTGCTTGAGAGTCTGGGCTGATGCTTACTAACCTCAGTGAAACTGAACCATTACACTGCAGCTGGAGCTGTAGATCTTGTGGTGGCTGAAAGGATGCTCGTAGTGGGATGACTTCCCTTGTGCGGAGTGCGAGTCCCTCACACCTGAGCTGTCTGTCCCAGTCCCGGCTGAACCCACCCCTCTAAAGCTGTGGCAGTGGATGTAGTGGAGAGGTGGCCTTTTCCAAACAGGACGCTCTGCCGTGAACAAGCGAATGGCTTCTCCCAGTCGTGCCGGCCGGGTGCCGAGGTGGCCGCTGCTCTGGCCAGGGCGCCGAGGTCAGCGCTGCCCATGGCGTCCCGAGCAGAAGGGAGGCAGGCAGACGCTGCGGCCTTTCTCCCGTGCCTCATGTCCAGCGGGGCCCGCGGAGGTGCCGCAGCAGCTCCGGGGGCCGGCCCGGGACAGAGTGCCCGGAGCTCTGCCCTCCTGGCCCGCCTCCCGCGGGGTCAGGCGCAGGCAGGGGCAGCTCCGGGCTTGCTTTCCCTGTCCTTCCCCTCCTCCTCCCAGTGCGAGTCATGACCGCATCGCAAACCACTGGTGCGTTCACCTTTACAACACGTCTTCATGGGCAGCAGCTGATGTGACTAAAAAGGCTGAGGAGCCAAGGGTAGGCTGCAGACGCTGAACCTGTAATACGAAGCGTGCCTTCACATTATGTTGTCCTACCTAAACCAGGCAGTTCTCCATGTCTTCCGTATGCGATCTGTAGTAATTATGTGCTTTTTACAAGGTCTTGCGTCACTGAAGTCCCTGGAGGTGGCTCGGCAGCAGCCGCCGATGGCCGGGACCTCCTCGCTCGGTGCGATGGGGCGGGCGGCGGTGGCGGCGCCCAGGGCGGGAGGGGGCTCGCTGCTGCCCGGGGTGCCTGGGCATGGCGTGGGACCGAGCGGGAGCGCTCTCAACACCAGCGCTGGCTTTTCACGCTTTTAAATAGCGATCACGGGGCTAGCGTGACAGGTGAGGGAACTGGAAATCAGCTGCTATTGAGTCAGAAATCATTTATCACTTTAAGGCTGGTTGGGGCCAGTTTTCTTAAGGCAATTGAAGAAAAGGGGAGAAAGGTTTGAGAAACCTGGAACTTGTGTACTCATTTCTAAATTGCGTTGGCCTTATAGTTACAAGAAAATCCTTTACTAAATTTACTGCTGTCCACCCAGTAACGTAAAAGACTCGCAGAGCGTTTCTTAGTGTGTGAGATCTCCATCTCCCAGTAGCATTTCATGCCTCCCCCGTTTAAAAACAATGGGGAAGGGTGGTGTTTGGATTTAGACTAATTTTTCAACAGCGGTAAAGGAGCTGTTTTCTGTAACAGCGTGGATTATTAGAAACTTGTAATTTGCAGTTCGCATTTGCCATCAAAATCACAGCAGGGGTGTAAAAAAAGGGACTAGATCCTATAGTAACCTCAGTAATTCCCGTTCGCGGCTTTGGTATGTCGATGGAAAAACCCAACGCTTTCAGAGAGAAGTTGCTTGAGTTTAATAAACAGTGACTTCAGAAAGTGTAATAAAATCAATTAATGTTGCAAAAGCATTGGCCAAAAACAAAGTGGCGAAAGGATTTATGGAAATGTAATGGATTTACAAGCATTTATCCTGCGACTTGATAAACAGCAATTGGAAGTCGAGATGGTGAAAATAATTAGTCCCGCAGCCTCAGTGAATATGGACAATTTATTATTATAATTTTATCCTTTCAGTGGGTATTCAAATTTATTTTTTAATTTTGTGAGCTGGAGCGAGGGGGGATTAATCTAAAGTTTGGTTCCCCCTTCCTCAGGGGCTCCGTTTCTTTCCGCATTTTCTCTCTTCACAAAGCAAAGCGTAATCTGTCATTTGCCAGGGCTTCTTCACACAGTGGGCTCGTTCTTAGGTTTTCTGCATGTATTTTAAGGACTATTATAGTTGGCCTTAGTAAATAATGTTACTCAGCGGGAGAAGGATCAGCTGTTTGTTTCCCTATACGCCGGGGTTTTCTCTTCCTTTTGATTTTCAGATGCGTTTTCATGCAAACTTTCAAAGAGCCGCACTTGGGAAGAGGCTGCAGGAGCATGCCCTGGCTCTTGAGCAACGCTAGCAGCGAAAACTTTTCTGCTTGCTCTTAAGAGTTCGTAGCCCTATTATTACAGTAGAAAAGAGACATCCAGCATGGAGCAGAAATTACAATTTCGAGAAGTCAGAATTTATTACAGTTAAACTGTGATAAGATCCCATCTGTTATGAACACATGTAGCACCAATTGTTTTTCATACAACTGCAATTTATTTACCCTTCAGAGCGAATGAGATTACAAGCGCGATTAAAAAAAAAAAAAACAACAAAACAACAACAAAAAAACCAAACCTAAACCCAACCACTATGATTTTTAGTTTTGTTTTTGAGGGGAGTTTTTGTGTGTGTGCGTTTCGGATTTTCTATTTTTTGATCCGGCCTATCTGTTTCTATCTCGGCAGGCCGTTTGTGGTGCCGTGCTGCCCTCCGGGACTGCGGGCGGTTCCCGGTGCCCGAGCACGCGGGGTCCGTGGGGTCCCGGCCCGGCTCGGCTGCGGCCGCTGCCCTGAGCTCCGCCGGGGGCCGCAGCGCCGCCTGGCGGCCGGGAGCGGCACCGGCCCGCGCAGACAAAGGGAGCCGCTCCTCGCTCTTCTTCCTCCAGAGGAGCCGCTCCTCGCTCTTCCTTCCCCCCGGGAGCAGCCCTTTTCCCACCAGGCAGCTGCGCGTAACGCGCCCGCCCGGGCCTCCGCGCAAAGCGTGCCGCTCTGGCCTGCGCCTCGGTAGAGCAGTAACGTTTGTTATTAACTGGAACGTGAACCTGAAACGGTGGAGGGGGAGGGGGAGATATTTTGGTGCTTCCTTTGGTCGTGGTAGTTTGGGAACGAGGAATGTGCCTGCTCGTCTTCTTGTCCCATCCCACAGAAGTGGTTTGGATCGAGTAGCGCGCGCTTCACAAAATAAGGCAGGAAAGATGAGCCACTCACACGCATACGCACGCAAAATCCCACACGTTTTTACCGTGATAGCCTAAGAGCGGTAATCTAATTTTGTTCTCTTTCAAACTGTTTCAAGGCATATATGTGTGTGTGTATATATATGTGTATATATATCCTCCAGGTTTCAGTGGGCGTCCTTCTGCTGCTCTGTTATCATTATTTCTTGCCTTGATGTGACGTTGAAGACAGATGACAGCATTGTCAGGTTGTCTTTAATTCATTTGAAGATTAAAAAAAATACACACACAAAGCTTCTTACACAATATTCAAAGCCTGAACGGATTCACTTTTTTTTTTTTTTTTTTCACGTAGGGGACGTGGGGCTGGGAACCGGGGGTGGGTAGTAGATGAATTTCAGACATGAAGAGAGAACAAAGTCTGTGCATCGCTGTGCGTGCACACACGCACAGAGCAAGCAGTCAGAGGTGAGATTTTTGCAACAGCAGCACCTGGTTGATGTTGATGGAGAAATAGCCAGCATTAGGACAGTCTTTTCGCATTTATGCACAAGCTCAAACGTATAATCTGCTCAAATTTCAACCACGTCTCTGCTGCCAAAGCATTCCGCCTCCGAAGAGGTGAGAGCATACAGACCCGGGGTCCGTCTTTTTTCTTCCGACACCTCTGTGCTTCATCGCAACAAAATTTTACCTTAAAAAAGGTAGACTGCCCCGAATTTTCCAGGAGTGAGCTGAGAAAGAGATTTAACAGGGATTAGACACCTCTGATCAGAACTGGTTGCTTGCCTGCCTCAGGTCTGCTCATGAAGAAGTGCTAGCTGTGCTTCATGGTGCAGAGAGAATCAGGGGTGGTGGGGTATCTCAACACGGCATTACAAATGTCCGAAATTATACCCAAAAATCTTTATGAAAAGGAAATTTGGTGCTGGTAGCTCCAGCGATTTTCCACTTAAGAATCGTTCCTTCAAAATAAAAAAAAAGCAAAACCAAAAACCAACCAACCAAAAAAACCCAAAAGCCAAAAAAAGAAAACACACACAATTATTAAAAAAAAAAAAAAAAAAAGACCACCAAAAACCCCTAAACTGTGGTCTACCGAAAGCCTACAATGAGAGCCAACAGTATTAAAGCAGCAGTGCTCTCCATCTTTTCTAAGTATGAAAGAATGAAGTTTGATCAATGTTTTTACAGAATAGGAATGCACATTTACTTTTGTTTCAGAAAGTTTGGATCTTTCGGGATTCCCTTTGCCTGAGTGATTTCGACTGTAGATGTGGGTAGATCATTGCTAACCTCGGGTCGGAGAGAGGCGGGTCAGCCCCAGCACTGCATGTACCTTGCTGCCTGCGCTGAGGGTGGCTCCAAAGGTGGTCAGTGGGCAGTGGGTGACTTTCTGGTCTCAGCAAATGGAGTCTCTAATCACTGAGGAAAATCTTCCCGTAATAAAGGCATCCTTGTATTTTAGTTCTAACATACATTTTGCATTCCAAAACCAGGCAAGCATATGTATATGCATGTGTTTGGTGTGGGCTTGTGCACATAAGCCAAGATACATATGCCCATCTAGGCTCAGATATATTACAGAGACTCCTTTGCTGTCTGTGGAGTCTGGTGTTTTATTGTTTCATAAAACTACCTTAATTACATTTCCCCGTAGATAAGATAAACAGGACCCTTCTTTTCTAACCGTTGCTTATCAGAAGTATTTTGTCGAAGTGGCATCCAAAGTAAGCTTTTGAGAGTGGAGGGAAACGCATTAATTTTTATTTTGGTTCTTCTGTTGCACTTAGCATCTGACAAGAGTTGATTTAAATATTACATGATTCTATCTTTAATGTTCAAAAAAGATTTGTGAGAAAGACAAAACTGTTTAATTTAAACTAATGTATGCCTGACTCTGGTCAGATTGATCACAGTTTCGGGTTTTGATGGGTTTTGCCCTTCTGTTGCTTGTCCTCTCAAGCTGGTTTTTCACTGTGAAATTATTTTAGTTCGGTGGCATGGACCAGCGGCTGCTGTCAAATCCACAACCCATCCAGTTAGTAAGAACGGGGGGAGTGGGGGGGGTGGGGTGGTGAGGAATAACAAATGTAGTCCTTTTAGCTAAAAACATTAATGTCCATAAGTCAATCTCTGTTAGAAAAAAAGGCGAATTTAATAGATTAATATCAAAATCCTAGGTGGCACTTGCCAGGTCATATACTTAACAAGGCTGGAAGAGAGACCTACTTATCACCACTCTACATATAAAATAAGGTGTTTTAATTTTTCTTTAACCTCGGTGACAGTATCTGAGCAAAACAGTAATAATAGCATTAAGTGTTCATTTCACCACTTGCATCAGCAATCTTTGTGTGTAACCTTTCAGAGCTGAAATCCCCAAAACTGTAGTTAGGCTTCCAGGACACAAATGCTTCCCTCGCCCTTTTTAAATCGCCCCTGCAACACCTGATGGGCGATGGGATTTCGTTAGCGAAGTCTGAGCTGCAGCTGTTCAAGATCCGTAATTGTAAAACACACGAACAGGAGAGGAACGTGGCAATGGTGGTGTTTTAATCGCGGCAAAACTGTAATTGTTTCTTGCACACCCAGATGGAGTCTGAAATGTAATTTTCCTCAAATTAAGAGTAGTTAAAATAGCAAAGCGGGGAAGGCAGTCTGGCCGGGCTGCAGGAGGGAGCGGGGGGCGTGCGGCATACAGAGAGGACTGCGAGCTTGTTCTGCCTTTCTCGGGCTCGCCGGATGAA
This sequence comes from Zonotrichia leucophrys gambelii, assembly GCF_028769735.1. NCBI lineage: Eukaryota > Metazoa > Chordata > Aves > Passeriformes > Passerellidae > Zonotrichia > Zonotrichia leucophrys. The sequence continues at coordinate 21,594,326 of NC_088176.1, forward strand.
TCCTCCGCCACCATCACCCCCGACCCGAGAAGCCCTTCTTTCAATTACTTTCTGTGTTTGTATCGGCTTCTTATTTTATAACTAAAGTTTACTTGGCGCAGTTAACAGCACTGCCCTCTCCTCCCTTTCTCAAACTCATCGGTTCAGAACGAGAGCCCGTTTTACATTTCCTAAAGCAGAGATCCGCAAAGGTGCCTTTCCCATTTAAGGCGGCTGGGGGGTAACACGTTTGGTTAAACCGCAAAGCGTTTCCCGAGCCGCTTTCGGACAGCGTCCCGACAGAGCCGCAGTGCGGCCCAGCCCCGGCCTCCCCGCGTGTGTCCCGGGCCCCGCCGCGGGCCTGGCCCGGAGAGCCGTGCCGGGACGGCCGCTGCAGCTTCAGGAGCTCGCTGCTTTTCTCGCCTTTGCACATTAACGCTAACTTCCACTAATTATCTGAAGCAAATGTATTCGACTAATTAGCATCTGGGCACCACGGGAAACTCTGAACAGTAATTATATTGTGGGGGGAATCCAGAACGAGGGAGAAAACCCGGTGATTTGTCAAGCGAAGTCGCCGCTTGCAGCTTTGCCCCCCGCCAGTGCGTCGGGCTGGGGCCGGGGCGGGAGGAGCGGGGCCGAGCGAGGGGCAGCAAGTCCTCGGCTCCGCCTGGGCCGCTGCTCGAACGCCGGGCAGGGCGCGGGGCAGAGCCCTGCGCTGGCATTGCCCTCACGGACTGCGCTAGCGCTTTTCCGACTGTGTCGGCGGCACCGGTTTGCTGCGCAGTTTCGGCAGCTGCTCCGCCGCAGCCCCCGCTCCTACCTGAACGCAGGACGACGAGCCGGAGCTGGGCGGTGGCCCTGGGGCGCCAGGAGGAAACCCGGGCTGCGGAGGCAGAGGCGCGGTGCGGGCAGGGGCAGCCCCTCTCGGGATCACGTCAAGTTTGGCACTGCACTTCAGTAAAGAGCAAACTCGGCCCAAATAACGGATGGCTTCTTTTTTTTCCCGTCCCTTTCTTTTTAAGAGAACATGAATTTTCTGAGCAGTCCGATTTTTTTTTTTTTACATGACGATCTTTTGTGCTGCGGTGCGAACTGAAGAGAGAAATTGAAAATAACTGGATGAGCTCAAACAGCGCTTCCCTAATTACTTCTGAACTTCTCATTTAGAAAGAGATGAATAGGTATGCATTACATTGCTAAAAAAAAAAGCTTTCGGATAATCATCTTACACTTTTACAAAACAGTCTTGCCTTCCCCGTTTCTTTCTAAAGAAAGAAAGAAGTCTTCTAGTTGAAAACTAGTTTTAAAAACCAGATATTTCACAGTAAAAACGTTTAAAAATATAAGTTTACCTTCTTTAAAGACAGGGGAAGAGATTTAAGCGATTCTCAGTTTTCTTATTTCGTGCCAGAAAATTCTACTGACGAGGAAAAAACCAACTGTGTCTGATTATTTTTTAAGAGAGCCCTGGGGTTACAATAAAAAAAACTTTGGTTGTTTTTTTTTTTAATTTTTAATTAAAATTGAATAAACGCTTAAGGAGAAATTAGCAGTCACCTTCATCCAAGACCTACTCGGGTTTTATAACAGAATCAAAGCGTATTTAAAAAAAAAAGTAAAACCTTTTAATACATCAAATATACGGAATTTTAATCTTTAAAGCGATACATTGTCTATTTTAGTACATGACGTAAACCTTACTTAACCCTTTTTACAGGGTGGACTTAAAAATTAAAAATAGTTAAGTGTTCCTTTAAAGAACAAAATAAGGCAAATGAGGTTTTTGGAATAGAATTGTTTTTGTTTTTTCTTCCAGAATACATACAAAAAAATACCAATTCTCTTTCAAGGGTATACACCTTAAAAATAATTGCAATTTGAAATTATAACTGACAAATTGCGAGTTGTTTTTAGTAACAAACATGCATGTAAATTTTTTTGTTTCAATGAGACATTAAATAAGAACGTACAATACAATCATAGCAATTTTAAAGTAACATTAAAGAGAAGACCTCTATCTTTTTATTTATATTCTACAATGGGTGTTCCACTTTTACCTATTGAGCTCAGTTTAGTAATGCACTTTATGATTCGTTGTCCCGCTTGAAGCTAACATAAATAAATACAGTGCTCATGGATCCAGTCCTCAAATGAACACTATTTTATAAAAAGTCAGGGTTTTTTTTTTCTTTCCAACTTTTATAAAGTTTCGCAGGGCTTCCTTCCTTTACCGCTAGACTTTGTGTTGTGTGTCAGAGCCCCGCTGCCTGCACTCACTGGTACCCCAGGGCCGAGGCTGTGGTGAGTCTCTGCCCATAGAGTGCATAAGGGGAGTAGTAGGGTCCGGTGGCAGCGGGCACGGGCACGGGGGCCCCGGGGGTGGGCAGGGGGCTCTTGGAGTACGGGTGGTAGCGGCTGCCGAGTCCCAGCGCGTGGTGCGGGCTGCGCAAGGCCAGCGTGCCCGGGCTGCCCGGGGCGCCCGTCGTGGGGATGTGCATGTGGCACGCCATGGCCGCGGCCGCTGCGCTGGCCAGCGACGAGGAGCTGGGGTAGCTGGAGAGGAGTTTATCGGTGCCCGGGAAGGCAGTATGGGTCCGCAAGTGGCTAAGCAGCTCCTCCGAGGTGGCGAAGCGCTTGTCGCAGGGTCCGTTGGCCGACACCCAGTTGCAGATGTGTGGCTGGGGGTCGTTGGGGAGCATGAAGCCGTAGGGGTACAAAGGGTGGCCGGCTAGCGAAGGCGGCGTGGCGCCGGTCAGAGAGGAGTGGACGCTGTGCAAAGGGTGGGTGGGGTAGACGAGGGGGTATCCGGACTTGAGGGCTTGGTCGTGGGCGCAGGAGGCTCCGGCGGCGCCTGCCAGGTGGCTGGCGCAGTGGTAGCTCAGGCAGTACGGGTCTCGGCACAGGCTCGCCGTCATCACCGACGGCGGCGATGCGCCCGCCAGCGGGCTCGACCCCGCCGGCTTGCTGCAGCCCAGGCTGCTGGCGGCGGCCAGCTGGGCCCCCACCAGGCTGGAGGATTTGGTGGGGTCCAGAGCCACTCCGTGCGGCAGGAACTGTGGCGGGTAGCCGGCGTAGGCTCCAGCCAGCGTCCCCGGATAGCTCATGCCCGCCGGGGGCAAGGGGAAAACGGTCTGGCCCGGCTTGTAAGGGGAGACGGGGGCCACGAGGCCGGAGCCCAGAACGGAGGTGGAGGAGGTGGCGGTGGTGCTGCTGCAGGAGGAGGCGGAGTCCGATGCGATGGGCTTGGAGCCCGGCGTGCTCTCCTGGTGCTGGTTGACCTCCACGTTAATCCCGGCACAGCTCACGCTAATCCGGCTGTGGCTGATACTGGTGGTGCCCGGGCCTCCCTCCGAGCCGGAGCTGCCGCTCTTACCGCAGCCCTCCGAGTCCTTCTTGTCCTCCCCGCCTTTGCCCTCGGCCGGCAGCAGCCCGGGCGAGCAGGCGGAGGCGCTGGAGTTGGGGCTGCCTGTCCTTGGGGTGAACGGCTGGCAGGTGGCGCTCGGCACCCGGAATCCCGACTTCTCCCCGGCCGCGACCCCCGCGGCGGGGGCGCCCGCGCAGCCCGCCGCCCCCGGCTCCTTCTTCTCCGCGCCCGGCTTGGAGTACGGCTTGAAGCTCGATTTGTCCTCCACGCCGATGTCGCTGAGCTTCAAGGGGCCCGACTTGGAGTCCTTGTCGCCTCCGGAGCCATTGGAGGTGACCGAGGAGAGTTTGGAGGAAGGGGACGGGTCCGGCTTCCCTATCTGCGAGCAAGTTTGTGCCAAAAGGGCCAGGGGGCTCTTCTTTGCATCCAGCTGCGGAAATCAGAAGGACACACAAAGAAAGAGATTTAATCGGGGTCTGAGAAACCCCCCCTCCCCGCTTACATAGGACTCTTGTCCCGTAGGTTTCCGCAGAGTACAGCCTGGAAGTAACGAACAGTTTGTGCGCATTCATCAATTTGACAGCCCCCTCCCTTGAATGCACCATTTTCCATAAAGCCTTTAAAAAGGGCTGGGGATTTTCGTATCCCTGCGAGCTCGCCGCGGCCGCCTTCAATGCCCCCAGCGTCCCCGGCAGCGGCCCGGGCAGCGCGGAGCTCGGCGTCTCGGCGTCGCTCGGGCCGTGCTGGCCCGCAATCCCGCCCGTGAACTATAGCGACTGCAGCATTTCTGCACCCTGACTGCTGGCACTATTTATAAACAGAGCCCGAGCTAGCCGGCGAGCAGGGCTGCCCGGGAGAAGAGTGTCCTCGCTCCGCAGAGACCTTAATGAAATCATTCATTCCCACGGACACACCCTTCCCACCACCAGCTCTGTTTCGAGTTTCGGTCCCGCAAATAGCGAGCTAGGCAGAGGGGGACCAGCAACCTCGACAGAGCAGAAAGGGGACCAACAGGCGCCTCGAAGTACAGATCCGTGTCGGTACTTTAAAGGAATCGGTCGGCGAGCTGAAATAGTTATTCTGCCGCACCCGCGTTTGAGCCTGTCGCTTTCCGCGTCGTGTCGTCCCGTCCCGTGTGTGTCCCCCCTCACCCCAACACACTCCCTGCAAAAGCAAGGTTGTTTGGCGCTCGGAGCGCTGCTTATTTGCGTGGCCGGATCGTGACCCCAGCGTGGATCGGTTCCTTCCACCCACCCTTCCTCTCAAAAAGCAGAGAGAAAAAAAAAAAGCTCAAAATAGCAAAAAAGAAAATATTATTTTTACACAGGAACTAGACATTATCCCAGTAAACACGGAAACAATACCCAGGAGCGGCTCCTCGCACTAACTCGAGATCAAAAGAAGCCCCTGTCCCGGTGTAAATGCATTTCAAAGCGCAGGAAAGTGCCGAGGGCGGCTGGCGGAGCCGCCATGCACAGCCAGCGCCCGGGCAGGGACGAGGAAAGCGACGGGGGCCGGGTCCTTACCTCGATGGGGCTGACGGGCGTGGAGGGTAAAGGCTGCAGGTATTCAGGGTGTAAAATGTGTCCAGTCCGCGCCGTGAGCATTTTCAAGACTTTGATGGGAAGGCGGTTGGCTTGGCGTAGCGGGTCCGAGGGGGGGACGGCGTGGAAGCAGGGCTTGGCGGCGGCGCTGCTGCCGTTATTCCCAGCGTGCCCGTTCGGCCCGGCGAGGTCGGCGGCGCTGCGGCTGCGGCGGGGGCTGCCTCCGGGCTCGCTGAGGCTGCTGCTGCGCTTACTACTTCTTATAGCAGAAAGCGAGGGCGATGTGATCATGACCCAAAACCTCGCATGAAAACTGGGGCAAGTGGCGCCGCTCGCACTCGGAAACGCTCGCTCGCTTTCTGCGGGCGAGAAAGGAAAAAAGCCACACGCCCCCCGAGCAGAAAAACAAACATACAATGTCCCGTGGCTCTCTCTGGCGGGGAGGGCGTGGGTGGGGAGGGGGAGGGAAAGGGGGAGCCGGCCGGAGAGAAAGAGGAGGAAAAAAAGCCGAGTAATCCTTGGGCTGTGCTGGGGGCGGGGGTGGGGGCTGCGAGCGTGTGCCGCGGTCCCCCTCGGCCGCTCTCAGCTCCCCCGGCTGGCGCGGCGCGGAGCGCTCGCCTCCGCCGCTCAGCTGTGATGCGAGCCGCTGCCCATCCAGCCCGGGATCTGGCAAAGAAACTCACTTCAAAAGCAGCTGAATTAGTCTGAGATTAAAGCCTTTGCCGCCTTCCAATCAAATGGGACCCCGAGGTGATTGGAGGGTCAAGGGGATGTGACGTTCCCTTTTCTGGGCTTTTTTTTTTCTCCGTTTTTAATGGTCTCTCGCTCTTTTTTTTTTTTTTTTTTTTTTCCTTTCTCGTCCGCCTTCCCTCTCCCCTCCCCTCCTTCCTTGTTTTCGCTCCTAGGATGGGATGGGCGTTAATTCTGTGTTTCACATCAAGCGCTGCGAACGTTTTTCTTCCTCCGCAGGCAGCGCGGATCGCGCGGCAGCGGCGGGGCGGCCGCGGGGCTGGGGGCGCCGCGCCTGCCGGGGGGCGGCCGCGGGCTCCGCCGCCCTCCCTTCCCCCGCCCGCCCCCGCCGCTCGCACACCGCCCCGAGCACGGCCTGCCGCCCGCCACGCACGGCACGGACGGGCCCGGCCCGCGCCCCCCGGCCCCGGGCCGCTCCGGGGCCGCCGCCGCGCCGTGTCCCCTCCGGGAGGCGGGAAGGGCGCGGGGCGATTTTCCCGCCCCTCCCGCCTGACAGCGCGGGGAGGCCCGGACGAGAACCTGCAGAGCGCCGGCCTGCACGTCGCCGGCGGCAGCGGGCGGGAGCCGGGGCGCTGCGGCGCGGCTTGCGGCGGCGCGGGGAGCGCGGCGGGATTGGGGGAGGTCGTCACACGCGGGGCTGTCACGCACAGCCCGCCGCCGCCTTTCGGGACTCTCCGCCCCGCCGTCAATTGTCAGTGCTCCCCAACCGCAATCAATCAGTTATTTGTCAGCCCCTGTCAATCCGCCCTTGATTTATGTCAGCTTTTGTTGCTGATTACAAGCCTGGTGTGACTTGAAGGGGGAAGGAGAGAGAGAGGGAGAGGGAGGAATAAGGAAAGAAAACAGAGGGAGAGACGGGCTCCTCGGGAGAAAAAGCCTTTTAATTTACGGAATAAATCCTTGGAGTAAACTGGATTGTTTGCCAGCAGCCCGTAGCCCTCCCCAGCTCCTCACTGCCCTGTCGGGGAGGGCAGCTGGACTTCTCTTCCCCTTCCCTCTTCGTCCTGTTCGAAAGTGTCCTTCGTCCCTGCACCCGCCGGGCTGAACCGGTCCCCGGCAGCAGGGGCCTGGGGAGGCGGCCCCTCGGCCCGACGAGAGTACTGAGAGTACCGGTTCGCCATTTATGTGCTGGATTTTAAGCTAGGCTGTGTTGAGAGCCTTCTGGGTACGCTCACGGTGTCCACCCGGGCGTTACATTCGTCTTGCTTTGTGTCTGTGCGCTCCCGAGGGGTACCGAGTCCTCTGCCCTCAGCCCCGTTTTTACCGGTGCCGGCGGATGCCCCGAGCGGAATCCGCAGCCCTTCAAGTCGCTGGGTTGCCTTTTTCTTTCCTCTTTGTACTTTGCTTCCCACTATCCCCCCACCTCCTCATCCCATAACATTTTTTCACAGGCAAAATGTGTTAATCAATCTTTTACTTTTGTTTCCGGATCTGACATGGTGGCCCACACAATCTACAACATTAACAAAAAGGTCACTTGGAGATAAAGCACGTTTGACAAGTGAAGAACAAGGCAAGTGCTTTAGGGGTCGCGTCCAATTCCTGACCTGGACTCCAACCAGAACAGGCGCTGATCCTGGAAGGGTTGGACGAGAGGAAGGACTTTCACTTTCTCACGTTTAGATTTGCTGAACCCAGTCCTTTTTCTTCGCTTGAAACACCGATCTGCCCTAGTCCCTAAGCAGATGTGTCAGATAGTCTTTAATGACCCGCTCTTCTGACGAGGTGTATGTAAGGCAGGTTTTGCTCGGTATCCCCCCCTTCCCCCGCCAAGAGGTACCCCTTAAATCTTGCAGCGCAGTGAGTATATCTGCTGTATTTTATTTAAACCACTTTACTCTTTTACTACAGTGTATAGAGTAGAATAAATACACGGAACTCCTCTAGCTTTAATAAAGATGCGATTAATTTTAACAAACTTTTAAATTTCTGTCTTTTCTCTGAAAGATAAGGTTTATTGGCGCAACTTCTCAGTGGAGAATCATAAACGTACTTTCACTTTGCAATCACCGCGGTCATCTTGCAGGACCATCAAAATTAAAAGGCAGGGGAGAGGAGGTAGAGAAAGAAATCCTGCATAAAACCCACGATATTGCAATAGGACTGACAAGACCCACAACTTGCCCTCAAGGAACTCCCCCACCCCCCCCGGCCCCCCTCCTTTATCTAGAGTGGAAGTGACTTGAATCTGCCCCAGGTTTTCCCCCAGTTCTTTCTTTTGTTGTCAAGTCCAATTGATAAATGGAGTGCAGTAAAACTCTGGAAGAAAAAAAAAAAAAAAAGCTGAAACCTTCATTTGTGTTCATTTGCATTAAAGTGCTTGGAACAGCTGTTTTCCTTACAGGACCGGGGAGACTCCTATCTGTTTTCTCGTTGTATTTATCCTGCCTCCCAGGGTGAAAGACTAAAGATTAATTGTCTTAAGGTAGAGTCAGCTGTGGGAAGGCTCTCCCTCCCCATTTTTCCTTCCCTCTCTCTTTTCTTGTGGAGGTGAGGGTGATTTCGGGAAGGGTTGTTTTACTTGTAAGCCAAGGAAGCAGAGGCGATAGTCGGTACTTGTATAAAACAGGCAGCGCACCGACGGGGAAAGCGGGGGACGGAGCGGGGGGGACAGCACGAACCCCGATCTTTCTGGCTGAAGTAGAAGCATCAGAGGGTAATTTAATTAGCAACTTCAGAGGACAGCTTTTTCATTTGCTTCTCTTTTTCATTTTTTTTCCTCTCCCCTCAGCCTTTGAAATGAGATTTAAATCTCACTCGGTACTGTAAACTTTTTAATGTAGAACCTTGTAAAAAAATCAGCCCCAAGACATCTCCTCCCCTTTGCGCCCTCCAAAGCATTTTTGAGCTATGAGAGCTTATTCACTGCGCTTAACACACGCAGAAAACGATTCCCAGCGAGGGGCTCGGAGTTAGGATGCACACGCGTAGGATCGGGCGGGCGGCGGGGCTGCAGCTTGAAAGCGGTGCGGAGTTTGTGATTTGCCTGCTGCGGGCTCCTTTCCTCTCCTGAGCCGAAGAAGAGCGATTCTGTCCTGCTCGTTACCTTCGCGAGGGATTCTTGTTTAATGAGTCCGTGCAGACGGTTTGCTGTTTGGCATTTACTTGTGTAGTCTTGTTGAAGTTTTGGTGGCTGTTGCTTTTATTCCTTTGAAAAAAAAAATCCAAGGGTTGGAACCCGTCTTCCTCTTTTTACAAAGGAAAATTGTAACTTAAAAAAGAAAAAAAAAAGGAGAGCAAAGGAGGAATTAATTAACAAGTGCCAGTCCACACTTTCCTTTACCTACCAGCTATTGGCAAGCATGTCAAGTCGATTTTATTTGCACACAATGGAAATGATTTATTTTCTCTTAAAAAGGAGTGGGCTGGCAGATATTTGAGGAGGAGAGGAGAGCGAGAGCGAGAGAGGAAAAAAAGTTTGAAAATGCCTTGAACTATTCACTGTCGAGATGGCTAATCAGTATTGAGGCTCGAGGGCACTCGGGCAGCTTTTCAATGCGGTTTTCCTTTCATCTCAAGCTGGATGGAGGCGCTCAATTAAAAGCCTATCAGTTTGTAAGTAAATCAACGCCTATCAAAGTTGTCACATCAAACAAAACGATTATTATTGCAGCCCGCCTCCCCTATTAATCTCCCTCTAAAATAATCCGCTTGACAGGTCAGGCTGGCGAGCTGCAAACCCTGGTCAGGATCACCCAAAAAACCTGGACTGACTATTTTTCCCTCGGGAGAGCGAACTGCAGAAACCTCGACACCAGCGTGCCTGCTCTGAGAGCTTGCTCTCTTGCCATTTAAGTGTCAGCTTCTGTAGATCATGTTGGAAAAGGGCGTTTAGTCTTTTAAACGGAACAGCAGCAACCCTACAGGCCCTTTAGTTTAGCTTTTTTGTTTGTTTGTTTTTTCCTTCTCCCCCCCTTTATTTTCTATCTTTTCGAACAAGACTAAGATGTTAATTAGCAGAAGCAGAGTTGCTGAGTTGTGTCTGGGTTGTGTTTCTGTGTGTAACACAATTCAGTTACATGTCTGTCCATCCGGTGCGTCAAATTTATTTCCTTTGATAGTACTTACATTTCACTATCTGCCCCAAGGTTTTTATTAAGATATACATTGCAATACATTTTTGTAGATGGTGCATCTTCTTTCTTTTTATTTCTCACATGAATGATAGTACTTCATATAAGAAGATAAGAAATGTGATGGGTGATCAGAAATAGACCACCACAATTTGGTACATTTGGAGAGAGGCTTTTTTCCCTTTTTATTTTTTTTTTTTTTTTTAATGCGAGACTGCATGTGCTCAGCTAATAACTGATGCATGTGCCCAGGTATCCAGCAGAGGTGAGGGGTATTTATTCCAGAATATTGTTAAAGTGAATAGTTGGAAAGCTTGCCAACATGAAGTAAGATTTCCAAACCTCTCCCCTGTTCGCATAGTACCTGAAAATATTTACCCTTATGATTGTAATTACTTTCCTAACACATAGAAGCAATATATATTTTACTCTGCATGAGATGTAGGTAATCGTTTTATAAGCGGTGATAATTTCAGAGCCATCTTCAAAATAATAGTCACGTTTAAGCTAACGTGAATTTTAGAAGTCAGTGGCATTTTTACTAAACGAGCAGAAAATCACTTTTGTTTGCTTGTTTGGCTGGTTGCTTACTGCTTTCGGAAACATAGCTTCACCTAGAATGTTTTCAAATGCGTTTGTCTAATTTTGTTCCTTTTGTTACACCGAGATAAGGAAGAGATTAATGCACCTAATAATAAAAAGACCCCACCCCAACCTCTTTTTAGCCCTTTGACAGATTTCCCTCTTGACATTGTTTCATGTGTAAGTGTGAAAATTTTTACTCCCGTGTCGAAATCCGTTTGCCAACAGCTATTTTCAAAATCTACCCTCTTTTATGTCTAAGGTGTTTCTTATGCAAACAGCTGTTATTTAAAATATGCCTTAAGGTAACTTTGTAGAGGGAGAGGGAGAGAGCAAGTCAAATAATTGCAATGACACGAGCAAGACTGGGTATGTTTCCTGTTAAGTGCATGGAGATTTTTAGTGTCATTTCATGTTTTTAAATGTACTACGATTAAAATCATCGAGCCCAAAGCGAGTGAACACATTTCCTAATTCGTACATAAGTAACTTGAATTGGTATTTGGCGTCTAGATTCTACGAGTGGGGGGGAAAAAAAGTCTTGTAGCTTTTGTAACACCTTGGTCTGATCACTCCATCTCAGCAATCATAAAGGCATCTTTGTGTTTATCTTCTGCGAAAGCCTGGAGGCTGCGGGAGAGAATTGTACCAACTAAGCACATATTTGGTTACAGTAATCCCTCAGAAATTAACCATGGCACACAATGGAGGCGATCTCCAGCTTTGTCACTCGGATCCCAAATGCGGAGTGTTTATTGACAACTTTGTTATGGAAACTGTGCAGATCAACCAGATGCGTCTTCCACAGGGAGGTACAGGGTAGGAACAGCGTCCTTTGAGATATGAGGAAGAGTTTTGAGGATATGGCTGGAAAAGGCACTGGAACCCAAATAATTAACCTTATCTAAACACCCTAATGACAAATGAACAATGATCCTCCACTCAATTACAAAACAGCTATGTTTGGCAGGGGCAGAAAGATATATATGTAATATATCTTCGCTATTTTCTTGAAACAGTCTAGGTCCATCATCCCAAAAGGTTAAAATAATCTTAATTTTAAATAACTATTAGCTTGTTTTCAGTTATCCCTAATGGTGCATTTAGGTCTCCTCTAATCCCCACTGCTTTCATTTTTAGCTTTTTACACCCTAAAATTAATTCCACCTAAAGTACATTTTTCATTTTGTACTGTACTAGCGACGTGCAAATAATTTACATCAGCGTTCATCAGGACTGTCCTGAAGTGATGGATCATTTTGTTGAGTTGCAGTAAAAGTGCAGAATGATCTATAATGATGTAATATATACATTAAAAGGGTGTCTGGATGATCAGAGTTTTGCTAAAAATGTAAAAGGGCTTTTTGATTGATAACAGGG